>NW_026126543.1:702500-1169064 GCF_943737965.1 Phodopus roborovskii
CTTCCCAGAACTAGAATTTCAGGCATGTGTGTGCATGCCATATTGGCTCTTTACTGTGGGTGCTGGGGATTGAAATTGTGTCATCGTGCTTGCACCAACTGTGTCATAGCCTGAGCCCCCTTCTCCATTTTCTCAAGTTATATTTAACACAGGCTAGTATACAGTACCTTAAAATTAATTTTGGTAGCCTAAAGGTTAATGTAATGAAGGAGAACAAATATTTATCTCTTAGATGGGTTTCATATGATAGCATTTAAATCAACACATCGGCCATTTTTCCTTTTTCTCTACACTGGCATCCCTCTCTGCAGGATGGTATATCAAAAATTGCTTTGTTTCACAATTAATAATAATTGCTGGTCTTTGCTAGCCTTACTCAAATAGAAACATCTGTATACTCTATTCTAAAAAGGCTGTGCCAACAGAATTATAAATAAGTTGACTTTTGTCAATATTCACATATCATATGGGTATCTGTACACAGTATAGATAGGTTTACATGACATAACTCACTCCACAAGTTTGAGGATACAATCCTGAAATGTGTTGTTCAGCTGGATGTCAGGACTCATTCTTCATGGCCTTAGATGCACACATCCTACCTTTCTCTGTACAGCTCTGTTATCACATCAGACCTGACTGTTGAAGTCCTTGTGGCACCGTCCCTGTGAGTCTAGCTTTTATGTCAGAAAATACAAATAACCTGGGGAAAATGCACTGAACCCCAGTGCTGCCTAATTAGTGACACTGACCTCCCAATGCTGCGTCATTTGAAAAGGACACTGTGGTGAGGTAGTGACCTCACCCATGCTCTCAGCTATGAATGGTGACAACCGTTTTTTGTTTGTTTGTTTGTTTTGTTTTTTTTTTTTGTTTTTTGTTTTTGTTTCTTTTAATTACCCAGGTTCTCCTTTGCAAATAGAAGAGTATAGTCTCCATTTTGTTACCTCTCTAGGAACTGTGGTTGAAACTGATCAATACTATGACAACCTGAACAACTTGTGTGTCACATGAGGACAATGCAGGTGTGCTGGCTTGTGGACAGGCTGACACATTCTTTCATGTACTGTCTTTATAATTATAGGTGGCTGGATTTTAGCAGCTTTAATTACATTCTTATTTGACTTACAGCAGAATCTTAATTTCTTTTGGATTAAATAAGCTCTATATAAATTAATTTGACCCTCCTCCTTCTTCTTAAAAAAAAACTGTTAGGAATTTCATTAGATTTAAGTAACATGGAATTTGATCACACAACATTCTGGGGTTCAGTCACAGCAGGCATGGGTACTAGACAGGCTGATTACAACTCAAGCATTGTTTCAATGTGATTTTGCAAAGGATTTCATTTACTGCAGATTAGTACGTTTATTAAGCTGTTGATAATTGAAGCCTCTTAGGTTTGGTAAGTACCATCCGGTGAGGTAGATTAGTGGGGTTTAATTTGTTGTTCTCAAATCATACATGAAGACTTAGCAGAATAATTACTTTTCCACTGTGGTCTAATAAAGATGACATTGCAATGGCACTTCTGGCTCCTTCTGTATTTGTGTGATTTCCTCTAAGATACTGCATTGGCAGGGGGTACTCCGTCTTCTCCCTCAAGAGAAACCCAAACCTAGGGATAAACTGAAGATATAGTCATCTAAGGTGTGAGCTGCAAGTATCAGAATGAAATGTACTACAGTAGAATTGATAACAAATAAGTAAATAATGTCCATGTTTCTTCTATATTTATTTGATTTTTAGTATATGTCATTCATTATAATTGTTTCATGTTTGTATGGGAATGAATCTGAAGCCTAAATATCTCAGCCTAACATAACTCTTGTTTTACAGGATAACATTCTAAGACATTCATATTTATGTGCAGGTCATCATTAAGGTTCTAAGTCCAACATATATATTCATAGTACCCATTACACTTTCCTCTCCAAAAGGAATTATTGCTTAGAAAAACAACACTATCTCTAGCCACTTAGTGTCTTACACAAATACATATCATGTCCTGAATGTCTGGCAATGGAACACCTAATGTTCATAGTAGTCTATGCTTAAAAGTATGATTGCCATCAAAAGTGCAGGTATGCAGGCTAAGGCACCAGACGAGGGAGATAGTTTAAAATCTCTCTGTCCATGACCTATGCAGGTACCATCCATACATACATAATACATACACACACACACACACACACACACACACACACACACACACACATATATATATATTAGCACTTACAAACTTCAAGTTAACTTCACTCTTGTAGCCACCCACTTCATACTGCTGATCATAAAAGTCAATCTTGAACAACTGCTAAAAGTTTTCCATGAAATATTCTACCATGTGACTTTGTAAGGATGCTTGACTATAGATCATGACAACTATTCCTAATAATTTCACAATATCATGACAAGAAGAAGAAGAAGAAGAAGAAGAAGAAGAAGAAGAAGAAGAAGAAGAAGAATCCCCAGTCTAGAGACAAGCTGAGCACTCTTTGGATAGACTGTAAACGGAACATGTTAAGTTCATATTAGTCTGTATTACATTTTTTTCAAGTCTCACTTTGAAAACATAAAGAAAATGAGCCAGGAAGCATGAGGCAGAGCATTTCCTAATGGAAAGGGATATTTATGCATTAGCAGAGATGAGGTGAGGAGAGCAGTTGTTAACAGAGTACACCACAGACCTATGAAGTTACAAGTATGAGAGAGAACTCAGGTGGCCTTTGAGAGACAGAGTTAGAGGAAGGTGAATCCTTCCCCCAGACTCTACTCAGCTTCTGGGTGTCAGTGAGATGATAAAGTGTCTCCAGTAGGGACCCGAGTGCACTCATCAATGCACTATCATTTAGGAAATGATAGTGAATATCTATGAGTCAAAGATATATAAGAATATTTATTCATAGTTCATAGATCCAGATCATAGGAGAGCATCTCACTGAACCATCTGACCTTGTTAGTGGAAGAAAGTGGCATCCAGGGAAGGGATTTGACTCATTCAAGGTCATAATACTAGCACCTCATAAAGCCAGTTCTTGGAAGCCTACATCCTTCAACTTTCGAACTGCTGTCTTCCAGTGATATCACACCCACTCCTTGGTGTGGAAAACAAGCTAAGCTGTCTTTTAAGACTCATCATTCTCATTTCTAGAAAGATACTGAGTGTGGGGGAAATGCACAGAGAGGCCATATGTTCAAAGGTATGCTAAAGGCAGGATTCTGGGAATTATTTGGCTTCCTAGCTGTGAGTATCCTTGGGTCTTGGATACTCTAATGCTCCTCTTAACATGATTCATCTAAGGGTATTTGACCTTCAATACTTGTGCAGTTGTTAAAAACATGTCATAGAAATCTCAAGTCACATGGGTGCATTTACTTTCAGAGATTTACCCCCTACCTTTGTCATCTATAATGAATGACTTTCTGGGAATTTGTCTCTTTTACAGTTGTTTCTACCTCTTGCTATTCTGTGTCCAAATACAGATTCCTCACTTGCCTTTTTTATTTTTTTAATAACTCATCCTGTATATTCTTTCTGTATTATGAGCCACTGTTCCCTTTGATTTCATTCTTACCCAGGAGCTCTGTAACCCACTGGTTTTTCTTTTTGGTAGAGGAGTGGACAATACTCCACCAGCTTGCAAAACAAATGCTGGATTAGTCCCTGGGATTCAATGTCCTGGTGAAAGCATGCAGAACTGAATTAACCATTCATCTGAGAATGTGCTGGCCTTGCATGGGACAGGGTGTGTGTGTGTGTGTGTGTGTGTGTGTGTGTGTGTGTGTGTGCATGTATGTGAGGGTGTATGTGCATGAGCATGCGCTTGCAAGCACATGTGTGCTAACTGGAGATAGCTCTGGTGTTGGATAAAGTATGCCTGTAGCATATGGCCAACTTGCTCCTCACCATAAGGAAAGACATGAAATCTAAGTACTTTCCCAGTTTCCAGGTCAGAGGAGGTAAAACCTTTTTGGTTTTCCCATAAGCCTTCACAAGGAGGGAGGATTTGATGGAGACATCCCATTTAGGACTGAGTGATCCAAGGTGTTTCATTCTCTGCAGAGTGTCTGGCTGTGGGTTTCTGTGTCTATTTCTATCTGCCTCAGGAGGAAGCTTTTCTGATGATGACTGAAAAGGCACTGATCTATGAGTATAGCAGACTGTCATTGGGGGTCATTTTGTTGCTACTTTTTTTTTTTTTTAAAGAAAAATAGCATTGGGTTTAACTTCTAAAGAAGGGTGACAGGTAATTCCATAAATGCATTGAACAGAATTTTTCCTTCCTCATTAGCATTTCTCCAAGTAGGCCTGGTTGAAAACTAGTGTACTGTTATTTACTGAAGCTATTTTGATGTCATTTCTGATTCTTCCTTATCACACATTGGCACTTGAGCCACAGTCTCTAAGATGCTTCTTTACCCTCTGTGTGTAGCCTCATTCAGTCTTCCATGGTGCTATGAGAATGGCATTCTTAGACCACAGTTCTTTAGTTTTGATATGACTCTCACAGTACTATTGACTATTGTGCGTGGTGTGGTTGTCTTGTGCCTGTAGAATGTTTAGTGACATCTATATTCCTTGTGAGAACAACGAAAATTGTGTCCCATTGGAGCATCCTGCAATTAAAGTTATAGTCCACCACATTCAGACAGCGTTCTGAGCTTGGGGTAAAATGGAGGACTCCCTTTATACCTGAGCTCCTACTCTATCTGGGTAGTGTCTCTAGGCCCAGAGGCCTGACCTTATTTGGATGTTTTCCTAACGCTGGATGCCTGATGGGTCTCAAGAATGACCTATGACACAGATCTCTGTAGATGCTCTCCCCCTATTGCTCATATGGTAATTAGGTTTTGTGCTCCCTGCTGTATGATAGGACCATGCTGCCAAACACAAAATTAGGTGGTGTCCCAGCTGCTGTCACATCCTATATATTTTCCCTTGTTCTGAAATAGAGCCAAGCTATAACACTGAAGCAGTCTCCCAGAAGGTTATTTTCATTCATGCTTACAGCTATCTGAATCCTGTTTCCCATTCTCCTCTGTCCTCCCCTGCCTATAGGTGGCCAATGATCCCTGAGGAGCAGGGAAACCCACAGTTTCCAGTCATTACTAAATATCTCTTGGGGGAAAATTGTTCTAAAATGAAAACTACCGGGGTGAATGGGTCAATCTATTCTATGATTGTCTGAACAGTTATGAAGGTAACACACCTATGTCATCTGTTTCCAAGGCCACACTCCCAAGCTTGTCTCCTGGTAAGCTTCTCTCTGATTCTTACTTTTCACTAAACAAAGGCATGTACTTGCTGTGTTCATACTTCTGCACCCCTTCTACTATCTGTCATCAGGTCTGAGCTCAGACCTTCCCTTGCACATTTTTTTTTCAGGATAATTTGCCTTCTGTACAGTTTAGCTCAAAACCCATTTTTCCAAAATTTTCCTGGATTCTTTCCTAATTGTTTTTATTCTCTCTGTTTATATAGTACACATTAACATTTGCATCTATCTGGAAATTCTTCATTCAGCTTGTTGTATGTACATTTCTTCATCATTTCTTTCTTCTTGGATAGCCAAGTCTACACCTTATTTCTGGCACTTAACAAAGAGCTGACACAAACTGTTCTCAAGACTATCAGCATAGATGATCTGAGAGTAAATCCAAGTGACCATAAAAATTCCACTGGAAAATTCCTACAGCTGATAAACAGTCTTAACAAAGTGGATGGATACAAAATTAATTCATAAAAAGTCAATAGACCTCCTATATACAAATGACAGACTGAGACAAAAATCATGGAAACAACACCTTTCACAATAGCCTCAAATAATGTAAACTATCCTTAGGTAACTCTAAATAAGCAAATGAAAGCCTTGTATGATAAAAACTCTTAAGACACTGAAGAAAAAAAAATGAAGACATCAGAAGATGGAAAGATCTCCCAAGCTAATGATTTGGTAGGATTAATATCATAAAAATGGCTACCTACCAAAAGCAATCTATAGATTCAATGCAATCTCCATCATAATTCCAATACAATTCTTCACAGGTCTTAAGAGAATAATTCACAACTTCTTATGGAAACAAAAGAGGGAGCCAATATTGGTTTGAAGATAAAATTGAACACAAAGAAAGGTCTAGAGAACTACAAGACTGCTGCCAACTAACAATTTGAGCTTCCATGGAAAGGCTACCATAAATGCCCTTCCCAGAGAGTGAGATCAACAACTAACTTACCCATGGAGTCCTCAACTAATATCTGTTGGAAACAGGAACAAACACCCATACATAAACACTGAGTTGAAGTAGAACCCAGATGCAGATGGAGAGGACAAGACCAGGTGGCAGAAACACATAGAGACAGCTTACCTCAACAAGGAGGAGCTAACGGGCCACCAGACTGATAGCTGGGAAGCCAGCATGGGACTGACTCAGGCCCCCCTGAATATGGGTCTCAGCCAGAAGGACTGAGCAGTCTAAGGGACCTCAGACAGTGGAGCCAGGATATATCCCTGGTGCACAAAAGGACTTTGCAAATACATCCCCCATGGAGGGATAACTGCCTTAATCTAGAGACAGGAGAGAAGCCCTAGTCCCTAGTTCACATGACCTGTCAGATCTACATGACCCCAACTGGATGGCATTGCCCTACATATGGAATTGGGGTGGGGGGATGGGAGGGGAGGGTGGTTAGAGTGCAGGTGAGAGGGCAGAGAGGGTAAAAGGGAGGGAAGGAGGGAAGGAAGGAGGGAAGGAGGGAGGGAGGAAGGGAGAGGGAATTGGGATCGACATGTAAAATAATAAATTAAATAAAAAAATTGCTTTGATTCCAAAATTTAAGTTCAAGGACAAGTTACTGGGGAAAAGGATTTCTATTTTTGTTTCCACAGAAAATGAAAAGCTGTGGATTCCTTCCAGACTAATGTGGTTTAATCAAGCCAGACCACCTGAAACAGAGTACCAGGTGATCCTACATTCAAAACAGCTAGACCAAGCAAACTTACAGACTACATCCAGGATTTCTGCATCATCTTAGAATCCCCCATGACAGCGCCCCTTACCAGCAGGAAGTAGTTTGGAAAGAATGACACCCAAATTCCCAAATATTGTCTATAAATGTTTGTTTTCATTTAAATGGATTTGATTATATAAAATAAATATGTATAAAAATAAATAAATAAAATTTGTCTGGGAAAAAGATAAAACAAGCAAACAATTAAAAATCCCAAAATAGTTTAATAAAATCTTGAATAATAAAACAACTGCAGGAGATATTATTCTTCTTGATTTCAAGTTGTATTACAGATATACAGCAACAAAAACAGCATGGCATTGACACAGAAACAGACATGTCGATCAATGAAACCTGACTAAAGACCAAAGGAAAGAAAGAGAACACCTGAGTTAATAAAATTAGATGTAAAAAGGAGACATTAGACAACAGTGAAATTCAAAAAGTCATAAATATATGCCTTTAAAACCCATATTCCACTTACTTGGAACATATAAAAGACATGGATGAATTTCTAAATGCATATGACTTACTAAATTTAAAGCAAGATGAAACATATAGACACATCTACAAGTAGCAATAGGATTGAAGCAAAAATTTAAATAATTTCTCAAATTCAAAATAGCACAGGATTGGATAGAGTTCTGTTAGACTTTCAAAGCAGCACTAACATCAATACTACACAAATTATTCCATAAACTAAATAAAGAAGATTTTAGCACTACAGCAATAATATAAAAAGTTTCAACATCCTTAGCCATCAGGGAAATACAAATCAAAATAACTCTGAGATACCATCTTACTCCTGTCAGAATGGCTAAATTCAAAAACACCAAAGACAGTTTGTGCTGGAGAGGATATGGAAAAAGGGGTAAGTACACTCCCTCCATCAGTAATGGGAGGGCAAACTCGTATAGCCACTTTGGAAATCAGTATGCTGGTTCCTCAGGAAAATGGGAATTAGTCTACCTCAAGATTCAGTAATTCCACTCTGAGGCATATATCCCAAAATGCACATTCATACAAAGAGATCTGTTCAAGAGATATGTTCATAGCAGCATTATTTGTATTAGTCAGAACCTGGGAGCAACCTAGATGCCCCTCAACTGAAGAATGGATGGAGAAAATGTGGTATATTTACACAGTGGGGTACTACTCAGCGGAAAAACACAATGGAATCCTGAAATTCAAAGGGAAATGGATGGAACTAGAAGAAACCAGTCTGAGTGAGGTAACCCAGTCACAAAAAGACAAACACAGTATGTACTCACTCATATATGGACTTTAGACAGAGCAAAGGATTACCAACCTACAATTCATACCACCAGAAAACCTAGGAAAGAAGGAGGACCCTAAGAGAGACATACATGGTCCACCAGAGAAGGGGAAATGGGTAAGATCTCCTAAGCAAATTGGAGGGGAGAGGGAGTTAGGAGGAAGAGAAGGGGAGAAGAAGAGGGGAGAGATGGGCATGAGGGGACAGGAAGATTGAGACAGGGAAAGAATAGAGGGGAACAAAAAAATAGGTACTATAATAGAGGGAGCCATTTTAGGTTTAAAGAAAAATGACACTAGGGAAATGCACAGAGATCTACAAGGATGAACCCAACTAACAATCTAAGCAATAATGGAGAGGCTACCTTTAATGCCCTTCCCCTATAATGAGATTGATGACTGTCTTATATGCTATCCTAGAGTCTTTATTTAATAGCTGATGGAAGCACACCTAAACAATAGCTGAACTCCTAGAATTCAGTTACAGAGAGGGAGGCATGATGAGCAAAGGGGTCCAGACCAGGCTGGAGAAAGCCACAGAATCAGCTGACTTGAACAAGGGGGAGCTCATGAACCCAGTCTGATAGCTGGGAAACCAGCATAGGACCAACCCAGAGTCCCTAAATGTATTATTTAGGAGGATTGGGCAGTCTATGGGGCCTCTAGTAATGGATCAGTATTTATCCCTAGTATATAAATGGATTCTGGGAGCCCATCCCACATAGAGGAATATTTTCTCAGCTTAGACACATGGGGGAGGGCCTAGGTCCTGCCCCAAATGAAATAACAGACTTTGAAGACTCCCCATGGAAGGCCTCACCCTCCCTGGGGAGCAGAAAGGGGATGGGCTGGGGTTTGGTAGGGGTCATAGGGGAGGATAGGAGGGTGAGGGACAGGGGATTGACATGTAAAACAACCTTGTTTCAAATTTAAATTTAAAAAAAGGGGAAAAAGTTTCTGAACCAGGTGTTTCTCAACTTGAGGTTCTTGACCCCTCTGTGTCCCCTCTGTGTGTGTGGGGGGGGGGCTGTCAAACAACCTTTGACAGGGATTACCTAAGATTATCAGAAAACACCGATATTTACATTGTGATTCATAACACAAATAGCAAAATTACAGCTCAGCTCTGAAGTAGCAATGAAAATAATTTTATGATTCTGGGTCACCATAACATGACAAACTGTACTGAAGGGTTATAGCCTTAAGAAGTTTGAGGGCTACTGTTCTAAACTTTTTTTTTTTATAGCTAGTATTACCTCAGCCAAGTAAAAGTGGTTTTGTTTTTATTTTATTTTATGGATGATTGATCAGTGTGTACAAAGACTTGCAACTGCATCTTCCTCCTCTGGAATGTTTACAGTCTGAGACTGCTTACCTATGGGAGACATCCTATCAAGACTACCCAAAGCCTACCCCTGTATTATACATAATAAACATGCTAGGATTCCAGGTTGTTTACAGAGTTGGTGCCACTCCATCAGCATAGGCACAGCCCATCTGATCCCAGGCTTTGCATTTGGGTGTCTGTCGTTTCTTCTTTCCCTCCCCACCACTGGTCAGGGGTCTAGGACTAAGCCATGTTCATGGGCTCTCCTATTTCTGAAGACTTTAATTTAGGCCAAGGCAGAGATAAAGTCCATAAAGCACTTCTTCTCCTCTTCTCTCTCCCATAAGAGTCAATCATATTATGAAAAATAACGTCAATAGTTATGTAACTGCAGTATGACAAGTGTGAACCCTATAACTGGTCAACTGGACCAGAATGATGAGGTGCTTTTTTTCTTCTCCTCAAACCGATGTCACTGCTAATCTATTACAACAGTAATGAAGAGCCAAGCAGCCCAGTTCCCACGGATATCTTCAAAGCTCTATAGACTGCCTCTTCAACCATTCTTTAATTGCATCTGGCATAGATTGTAGCATGCTCCATAGAACTAAGGAGGCATATTAACTGGATTTGGCTATCCTCAGGTCACAGTAAGCATGCAGCTGCAACTGATTGTGGAGGATTGCCTTCGGGATTTTCTGTGTCCCATTGCAACTACCCAGCACACAGTGGGCACCTGGAAGTGTGAAATTTTATAGACTATATTCACTATTTTTTGTTTGATTACCAGGTGCTAGGTGTATACTTTGCCCTTATATTTAGGCTTATGTGTTTTATTCATAAAATTTCTTAGATAACAAAGTAAAATTGGAAATTGTCTATTATATGTCATCTCAGATTTTTATTGGTAATGTTTTATTTATTGGGGATTTAACTTATACATTTTTATTATTGAAAGGTACATGTCTTGATTTCAACACGCACATGTCATCTTACTTCCATTGTTAACATATACTGAATTCAATCTCTTTTTCACATGTTAGTGGTGGTAGTATGGAGAGACCTGTTTCACATCCTCTTCTTGAGTCGGAGAAAGTTCATTGTTGCCACCTGCCTACCTGAACTCAGTAGAGACACTGATGACTCCTGGACTTGTGTTGAGAAGGGAAATGGAATGTAGTATCCCTCTAGTTAAGGTTTGTAATCATGTCCATTCTAGAATAAGAAGGGGTCTGAGGTTTATTAGCATTTCTGATCAAATGTAGATAATTAAAAGTTTATAGTTTTCCTGGTTCCTTTCAAATATTTTCCTAAATGGATAGAACACAGTAAACCCCTCCCCCAAAAGATATAAGCCTCCAGGACAAGCTCACAGGAGAGATGTCCTGGAAGCATGAGGGATGCTAGCAACTTTTTGGAAGCTTTATAGTGAATGGATGGGAAAAGTAGAATAGTTGATTGGAGAATGTATGGAGTTGAGACACTGGACTGGAAAGCACTGGTTAGTGCTAAGTAAGCTGACCCCTAAACTGAACTCACAAGCCTGGAACAGAGGTACCAGATAGTTTTGAGGGCTGTGGAAATGATGGAGCTTTAGGACTAAACTCATTTGGGATGCTCTTTAAAAGAAGCAGCCAAATTTGCTTCTAAATCCCAAAAAGTTGGGAACTGCCCTTCTTACTCTTCTGGAGAAGAGTAGAAATTTATTCCTTTGAGAAGCTGACACTTATGTCATATCCCAAGGCACCATGAATTACCTAGAGATCTTCCAGAATCCTACTCTCTCTGGGCTATTAGACCACAGCCAGTTTGGCTAAATTTCTTCCCCATGACTCCCCCACATTTGTCTATCCCACTCTACAGACCTCTTCACACAGGGATGGTTTACTCCAGAAATATTAAGAGAGCACCAAACAATGACCTAATTATCTTGAACTTGGGGACATCCTAACACTATGTTGCATATTCATGGAAAAGATCACCTGGTGTGGACAAAGGATTAACAATTTGCATTCTAGTGTCTCCTCGGGGAATAAGGAATGAGGAATGCTTCTTTTATGAATGACAGAAGTCAGCAAAATCAGCAGTAAACAGTGCAGGGAACCTGAGTGACAGTATTACCATGAGTCTCATCCCCCAGGCCAGGGGGATGAGAGGCTGTGACAACAAAGGCATCTCCAGAATGGGATGGAGTGCTAGAAACCTGAGTGATATGGCAAGAAAAGAGGAAGGAGGGAGAGAATGGAGCCAGAGGGAGGGAGGGACAGATGGAGGAAGGCACAGAGGGAGGGAAGAGGGAAGTCAACAGAAGTACCAGATGAAAAGATCACTAAAAAAATAGAATAAGGAGAAAATAGAAAGCAAAAATAAAAATAGTGAAGACTCATAGTAAATGTTTGGTGGTAGAAAGGGAGAGATAGAATGAAAATATAATATTTGGCCTCAAGATATGGTTTGCTGATATAGTTAAGTAGGTTTGCCTAGCATACACCAGGCCCTACATATGATCCCTAGTACAGAATAAATTTAAGCAAAAATTGTTTTAGGGAAAAAAATTCTGGAACTGTAGAACATAAATTTTCAAGTTGGATGAAGTAGACCTAATGCAAAGTATAAAGGCATAGGATTTCCAAAGAACAAGACAGACAGAATGTTCCCCAGTCTCTGGTTGGGGAAATGGTTTAATAAACAAAACCAAGAACAGTAATACCTAGAAGGCAAAGGGGGTCACTTGAAATTATGAGGACAAGCAATGTTAAGCAAGTATGAAAATAGGACATATTTCAAAATGTACCTTCATATTCACCTTTCCCTAGGGAGCTTCTGGAAAATGTGTTCTATAAGTGTATTGAAGGAAGATGTCTAAGGAACAGAGGAATAAGCATGGGACAGAGTGGAGAGGATTTACAAGAATACAGAAAAGCAAAGTGTCCAAGAGAGGAGGCGGCTCTTCTCAGTCATGCGACAGCTGTTTTACACTAGAGTTAAGGATCAACAGGGACAGAGCCAGAATTTTTCAAAGGAATGTGGAGAGTGTGGCAGTGTGGTGAAACAGAACCACAAAGCATGCACACACACACACACACACACACACACACACACACACACACACACACACACACACACACACGAAAAGCAAACAAACCAGCAGCAAAATGTAACATACATATAGCCTAAAATATTCTTTGGGAAAAGAAGTAATTTAATAATGTCATAACTGGACTTAGCAGTAAACAAAAGTTAGAAATAAATGTTCGAAGGACAGTTTTCTAAATTTATATTGGGAGTAAGGGGAGAGGGAAGCCTGCTGGAGAAGAAAACAATGCTAAACTTCACCTTTTACCTTAAAAATACTGGCCATGAAAAAAACTTTTAAAAAGGAGGATTCTCAAAATGCTATTTAGAAAGAGTTAAACGCCACAAAAATGTGGGAAAAGAGACAAAGGTTGATGACAAATCAAAATATAGAGTGAGGAAGGGCTGAGCACAGACTGGTTTTGAGTCAAAGACCTTTGTGTGCCAGTTGGCTTTCAAGTCTCCATAATAAAACTATTTAGCATAACCTTAAACCATTAGGCATCTTCTCATTTCCTCCTTTGCAGTTATATAAAACGATTGCATATTATTTACTGTGAACCACTGGGTTAGATACCACCTCATTCAATCCTGATAAGATCCGTAGGAGGTAAAGCAATTTTGCCTTCACATCCCAGACAGAAAATTCAGATTTAGAGTTCTAAGAGATTTCCCAAGACCACAAAGAAACGGGACACACGAGAAGCAAGATCTGAGACTTTTATTCTCAGGATGAATTGCCCACACTGTTTCTATACCTCTGTCTTGAAACTCTGAAAGGCTATATGTGGAAATTAATTATTCATAGCTTATGAAATGTAGTTTTGTAGCTGCAAGGGTACCATCAAAAGTGGAATGAAGTAACAATATCTATCAATCTTCAGTGAAAGAACTCTCTATTATTGTCAGAATGCTATACTATACATGTAAATTGATAACAAATACAGAAATGGGGTAATTCTCCTAGACTGACACTTCTTGTCATTTACATTAATGGGGTCAGATTCTAATTTTGAGGTCATGCAGGAAGCCAAATTTGAATGTTTTCTAGGCAACAGTTTAAGCTGGCTCTGGGGGCAGACAGTAGGACTTCACATTCTTTAATCAAATGACCATAGTTCAATTTTGGTTACTGAAATCTCTTAGGCTTTGGAGATTAAAACAAAATGCTCAGTTAATGCTCTTGCTTCATCAGCTTGCAGATTTGTGTTTACTCAATGATTCCTAACTCACTAAAAAATAAGAAAAAGAAAAAGACAAAAGAACCAAAAACAACTGATAAATGAATGCAGCCTGACCACTGTTTGAAGTAGAATAGAAGTTACCTGAAGGACAATAAATACTATAGGCTTCATTTTCTGGGAGACACTTATCTTCATATAAAGTGTCTAGGAAAGCTGTACAATTTCTATGTGACCAAACATGCACAGGAATAAAACTGAGAAACTCTTAGTGTCTTTTTAAGGTTGTTAATATACTACAACAAGGAAAGGTACTATGAAAGGCCTTCCTTTTTCCCTCCCTCCCTTCCTCCCTCCTTCTCCCCTTCCTCCCTCCCCCCTCCCTTCTTCCCTCCCTCCCTTCTTTCTTGTTTCCTTTTTCTTTTAGCAGTTCTGGGGAAGTACTCTATCACTTAGCTACACATTCCCAGCCTAAGATAAGTAAATAAATAGACACAAAACACTATGATTTACAACATAGTCTGGAAAAAAAAAAGCTGACAATAATCTGTTTTCTCAATGGAGAGTTCTCTTGAATTAAATTACTACCATCACAACTAGGCACAAACATTGCTTAAGTTAGTAATAATGCATTTGCTCCTAAAATTATTTCCATAGGTTTCCCAATTCAAAGGATTACATAGCTAACTATGTTGGGGAGTTAACTTGGTGAACCCCTGTGGATAATGCCAGGACCTTTGGTCAGAGGACTAGGCATTGTCACAAGGAACCTTGTCAGTTCATTCAAATACCATGAGCTGAAGTTTTCTCATTTATAGAAATGCAGTACACTCTGCTTCACAGGACTTTGGTTAGATTTAAGAAAATGAGGACTATGAATGAGAGTGGAGGAAGTATTTTTATAAATGAAAAATACTGTAGAAATCCTAATCATGATTCTATTGAGATTAAAACTAACATAATCTGAATATAGAAATGTTCCAGTGGTAACCCCAAAGTGGATGGTATATCACATATATTTTTAATAACTTCGTGATGACTTTGTGGTTGGAAGCACACATTGCAGGCCAGGAATGGTCATGCTCTTTCCTAGAAACAGAACATTGTAACTCGTGGAAAATAACATTTCTTTGGAGAAAAAAATACCTTCTCCCAAATCCCACATGTGAGCAGATTAAAAGACTAATAGTAATTAAAGATTGACACTGAGTGAATAAGATTAATATTAGAGGAGGATTACATCAAAAAAGATTTACATCAAAGGGTTCTTTCTCTTTCCTCCCTTAGAAAGCCTAGCACATTGAAAGAGGTCTTATGCAAAACACTCTAAGCCTCTCAGTATTTTCAAAGAAGCTGAAAAAATATGAAGAGGTAAGCACAAATTGATTCTACTGGAATATGTCAGAATTTATAACACGCTTAAGGTTTTACCCCACAGAAACAACTGTGTATTTGAAGGTGAACTGGTTATGGATATCCAGGAATGTGGGAATTCTATTTGGAATCTGGGACTATTATTTGGGATAGTGTTGGTGGAGAACAGATAGCAGAACCAGCATGAAAAAGTGCCATGAGCCATCTAATCACATTAAGAATAGCTAGTCAGAACTACCTAGACACAGGTCTTCTCAAGTGACATGTTCAAATGCAATGGGTATGTCTACAAAATGCATATATAGACCATTTCATGAACAAACAATAAGGCGTATTTCCAAAGTCCATTCCTATACAAGGGATAAATACTGATCCACTATAAGAGACAGCATAGACTGCACAGTCTTCCTAATTAAAACCCACATTCAGGAGGTGGGTCCTGTGCTAATTTTCCAGCTATCAGACTGGGGTCCACGAGTGCTCCCTTGTTCAGGTCAGCTATTTCAGTGTTTTTTTTTTTTTTCCAGCCTGGTCTTGACCCCTTTGCTCATCACTTCTCCCTCTCTGCCACTGGATTCCAGGAGTTTGACTCAGTGTTTAGCTGTGGGTGTCTGCTTCTGCTTCCATCAGCTACTGAATGAAGGCTCTAGGATGGCATATAAGATAGTCATCAATCTCATTATCAGGGAAGGGCATTTAAGGTAGCTTCTCCACTACTGCATGGATTGTTAATTGGGGTCATCCTTGTAGAACTCTGGACATTTCCCTAGTGCCATATTTCTCTTTAAACCTATAATGGCTCCCTCTATTATAGTACCACTTTTCTTGATCTCCTTTATTCTTTCCCTGACTCAATTTTCGTGCTCCCTCATGTCCTCATCTCCCCTCCTCTTCTCCCCTTCTCTTTCTCCTAACTTGCTCTCCCCTCTCCCTTGTCCCTTGTCCCTTGGGGCCCTCCTTGCTTCCTAGCTTTTCTGGCAGTGTAGATTATAGGCTGGTGATCCTTTGCTCTATGTCTAAAATCCATATATGAGTGAATACATACCTTCTTCATCTTTTTGTGACTAGATTACCTCACTCATATGGTTTCTTTCAGTTCCATCCATTTGCCTGAGAATTTTAAGATTCCATTTTTTTTTTCCTGCTTAGTACTCCATTGTGTAAATGTATGACATGTTCTTCATCTGTTCTTCAGTTGAGGGGCATTTAGGGTGCTTCCTTGTTGTGGCTATTACAAATAATGCTGCTATGAACATAGTTGAACAGATCTCCTTGTTGTATGAATATGCATTTTTTGGGTATATGCTTAAGAGTGGAATTGCTAGATCTTGTGGTAGACTAATTTCCATTTTCCTGAGGAGCCGCCATTCTGACAGGAATAAGATGATATCTCAGAGTTGTTTTTGTTTGTATTTCCCTGATGGCTAAAGATGTTGAGCATTTTCTTAAGTGTCTCTTTCAGCCATTTCTAGATTCCTCTATTGAGAATTCTTTATTTAGTTCTGTGACATACTTTTTAATTGGCTAAAATCAAAACCACCAAAGACGGTTTATACTGGAGAGGATGTGGAGAAAAGAGAACACTCCTCCATTGCCGGTGGGAGTGCAAACTCATACAGCCACTTTGGAAACCAGTATGGTGGCTCCTCAGGAAGTAGTCTGACACACTGGATGGTATCCTGAGTATATGAAAACTCAAAGCCTGCTCCCACAGTGACACACTTCCTCCAACAAGGCCATGCTTACTCCAAAAAGCCACACCTCCTAATAGAGCCATTCCCTATGAGATAAAGGGACTATGGAGGTCAATTATATCCAAGTTATCACACCTGCTATATCTTGTATAAAATATTAGCATTTTCAATGAATATAGGAGACTACAAATATTTGATATAAATTTACACTGAAGATATATTTTACTGGTAAAGAATGTAAATCAGAAGGTAAAATGACCTTAGTTAATTATAAAAATAGACCACAGATAAATACTCTAAGCAAGTGAAAAGTACAGAAGATGTCTCATTTGGAATAAACCTGGAAGACATCAAATTTAACTAGAGAGACTCAGGTATTATAGAACTCTAAATCAGAAATCAGGCAACATGGGGCATTAACTGTAGGTGATTCCAATGAAATTTAATCACAGAGGGAAAACAGCCTCTTTTTTTTTTATAAGAACTAAGTATTTCCTATATCAGTTTTAATTAAAACACAAATAAGTATTTCTCTTTCAGTAATGGCAAATGGTTCAAATAATGTTGAACACAAATCATTGACTAATACAGGGCATTAAGTATGAACAGACTTTTTTTTTTAAGCAAAAGAATAGAGATTATAAAGTCTTTCTCTAGTCAAATGGCCCAGATGGACAACAGATGTCTCAAGTTTCAAACATGATCTACAATATAGTTAACTGATAATTGGTCACTCAGTCACTTTTAGAGAATAAGAATATAGGGGCTGGAATAGAGTCACAAGGGAGGAGTAAGTTCTAATGTTCTATAGAAGATGAATATATATGTATTTAGTTTATAATCAACTAGAAGAGTTCAGAAGTTCCCACCGAAGAAATAAGAAATGTTTAAAGGAAGGGAAAAAGCTAACTACATTTCACAGATGTGCATACTCAATACCAGATCAAACAATAAAACAAAAAATAGTGTTTAATCACAACAGATGTTGTGTATTAAGGTGTATTAATACTGTGTATTAAGGTATTTTAGTATTTATTAATAACATTCTATCCTGTTTATTTGATTGTGTTTTTCAGTGGATTTAGGCAGAATTCTTTCTTTGAGAACTTCAAACATGAATATATTTTGATTAAACCCACCCTCCTTTCTCACCCAGGAGAAAATTTACTCTCCCTCTCACTAGTAGCCATCAATTGCCAATAGTATTTGAGTTAAGGGTGGAAATCCAGGAGCGCTTCCCTTTTCATAGCTTTTGTCTTGCTTGATCTTGTGTGTGCAAGAGCTTCTGTAAGTTTATGCATGTAAAAACACTATCATGTCCTGATGGGAGATGTCATTCTGTAAATATGTTTCTCATACTGGTTAATGAATAAAGCACTGTTGGCCAATAGGAAAGCAAGATAGGCAGGACTAGGAGACAAGGAGGATTCGAGAAAGTAGTAAGGAGAAGTCAACATGGAGAGACTGGGGTGATCGGACGCCTACCCCACTCCCCAGTAAGATGAGACCATGTGGAAATACTTAGATTAATAGAAATGGGTTAATAGTTAAGACAGATCTAGCTGATAAGAAACAAGTACCTGGCCAACAGAATTATATCTAATACAGAGTCTCTGTGTGTTAATTGGGGCTGGCGCCGCGGTGGGACAAGACCAGCGGAGGAAAAAAACCTTACTCATTACCTATGGCGACCATGAAGGGACATGAACCACCAATCTTCTGATTTCCTTTGCAGACATCAATAACTTCTGGCCCTTATAATCTTTCAGTCTCCTCTACAGTGATCCCTGTCCATTAAGGGGAAGGAAGAGATGTGATATAAATGTCATATTTAGAGCTAAGCAATCCACAATCTGTTATTCTCTGCATATTGGCCAATTGTGGGTCTTGTATTAATCATTGCCTACAACAAAATAAAAATTCTTTGGTTGGGTTGAGAGATGTACTAATCTATGGATATACAGCTAAGAACTTAGGGTAGTTTAATATTGGGTCTAATTATAGTATTAGAGTCTTCACTGTGGTCTATATAACCTAACCAGTCATGACATTTTGGCCCAGTTAATGGTACCATGGATGAATTCTGTCTTGTGGAACAGTTTTTAGTTCTAATCTGAAAGTATTTGGTTACTTGCATAAACTTTTACCACTATTGCATGAAAATATTTTGTCAGGCCAGCCATTATCATAGCTCATAGTATTCACAGCTGGGTAAGATTATTAACAAATAACAATAATGTGTCTTGTATGTATGTATGTATGCATGTATGTATGTATGCTAGATCTATGCCTTATAAAGGGGAATTTCTGTAGTTTATATGTTTTCTATTGTCATTGTGGCATAAAGAACTCCCTACTATCATAACATATCTGGATACCAAGTAGAGTTATATGAAATCTTTTTGATAGGGAAGAAAACTGAAGATCACAAAAGATAATATATATATATATATATATATGGGGCAGAGCTAGACCCTCACTTCTAGCATTGAAGACTTTTTTTTTTAATTAGACTGGACAGTGTTAAAATCTTCATAAAATCTAGGCTGAAGTTTTCCCAGAGGACAGTTCTTATAAAAATGATAAGAAGTCTGTTAAATGTCTCCAACTGGGAAAGGGAAATGACTTCATTTAATAGAGAGCAAAAACACAGTATGCTAATGGCTTGAAAGATGAAAGAAACAATGGTTTCTAAATTATGCCAGTAATGTAGGAGAAAATTCTGTTTACTGCTGTGTATCAACTCACTAGCCATTAAGGGCATTTGTAGTTGAAGTTCAAGGAGGGCCAGATGAGAAAATTACACCAGGTCACAGATAACCAAGAGTTTAAGGCAAAACAAAACATATACACTTCTTTTCTTGGATTTTGCTTTGATCTGAGGATTCCCTGCTTGAATAAGATCCCTGACAAGGGCTATCTACTCAATGACTCCAGGGTTAGCCTTTGGGAATTTGCATATGTAAATTATCATCCAGCAGCCTACAAATCTAAAAGTACAAGTATTAAAAAACAAACAGAAACCACTCCTGCTTCTACTAGTTTGAAAGGCATCTGAAGACACCCAAAACTCTAACAAACAAGGAGCTGAGCTAGGCTCTCTAATTTGAACCTTGTTGGGAATGAAGGGGTTCAAATGGCAGCCTTGGTGTGGGGAGGCTTCCTCAGCTGGCAAACATATTACCTGTATTAGCTTGAACTTCAGTGGTAATGAGAATTACTACAGTGAGAGTAATGGGAAGCCATGGACAGAGTTTATTATGTATTTAGAGAACCTGACAATTACTGGAGAGAGGAAGAAGCAAGGCAGCTAGACTACTGGCCAGAACCTAAAGCAATGGGGCAAACCAAAATTCACAAAGGGAAAGAGATATTTCTTTTTGTAGAGGGACAAATCCAGCACCACCCCGAATGTGGTCTTAAAGACGATTTGCTATTTCTGGAGGAAGTCTGTTTATTTTATAAAGAAACTTTTATTTTTGTTTGTTTTATTGTGGAAAAAACTGATTGCATCCTCAGGCTATCCCCTATTTCTCTGTCTATGGCCTCAGCTACCCCTTTGGTCTCTTTTTGTTTCATATGATCTGTTGTCTAAAAGACTCAACTAAATCCTGGTGTCATCTATAAAGCTTCCTCTACCTTGTGCCTCAGGTCTCTGCTTACTGCATTGTGTCCCAAGGATGCTTAGACCACAGGGATGACATCCATCATCTTTAGCCACCTACCTATTGCATTTTGTCTTCTAGACTTGAAACTCTTTTGGATTAGGAATGCTCATTGATTTGTCAATATAAGTATAGGACATAGCAGCATGCTGCAAAAGCAATGTCCTAATGCTTGACTGATTAATCAGTCAGCCAATGGTGAGACTTAGCTGTACTGCATTATACCTTGAAGTTCCTCAAAGAGTCTAAGACTAATTCCTGCATATACTGCATCCTTAACTTGTTTGGGATGAAGTATTTAAGACAAACTCAGGCTTTGAAGGATGCTTAAAGTAAATTTATAGAAAGAGAAATTAGGGACCATTACTTTGGTCATGGAGATGTGACAAAACACTGAAAGTGAAGGACTAGCCGGGACTTGATGGCCCACGCCTTTAATCCCAGCACTCGGGAGGCAGAGACAAGCAGATCTCTGTGAGTTTGAGACCAGCCTGGTCTACAAGAGGTAGTTCCAGTACAGCCTCCAAAGCCACAGAGAAAGCCTGTCTCACACACAGAGAAAAAAAAAGTCAAGGATGAAATCTCTAAAGAATCAAGTGAATGAGGTTCCAAAGGAGGTCCCACATTTAAAGACTTCTTTGCCCCATGCAGTCTTGATATAAGTGTTTGTGTCTAGTCTTCTTGTATCTTGTTATGCTGTGTTTGATTGATATACCTGGGAAGCCTGCTCTTTTCTGAAGGGAAATGGAGGAGCAGTGGATCTGGGGGAGAAGGAAGGTAGGGATAAAGAGAAGACAGGAGTAGAGTGAGGGGAGGCTGTGGTTGGGATATATTGTAATGAGAGAAGAATAAGTGAAAAGTAAGTAAATAAAAGAAAAATAAAAATTAGTAACGGAACTGGAAATTCAAGCACAACTAGGAATAAGAGCAGAGACTGGACCAGAGCATTATGACCAAACAGTCACTCCTGGAGGCATGCACTGTAACATATAGCACACAACCAGGAAAATCAGTGCATCCTTTAGCATAAGTTGCTTTGTCTGCTATTAAAAGCAGCTCATTCAATGAGGCCAACCTTTGCAAATACACCCCTCTCACTTTTCTCCTGGCCAGTGACCCTACATGCCCTTGAATGGAGGGCAGGACTTGTGACTTTTGCCCTTAATCACAGCAATGGTCTGACCTAATCCTTGGTTTGTGGTTCACGGGACTGACAGAGAGACGAGGCCAGTGAGCAGGAAGATGAGTTTGGCCTTAACCTGCCCAGACACTCAGTGCTTTCAAAAGAGCACTATTTTCCAGCTGGGCTGAGACACTATGAAACACATGCCTTTGAGGGTCTGAAAGGCTTCTAAAACCATTTCCTATCATTTCCCCAGTAGGATATAGAGGGTAACTTTCCGCATTTGTCTTCAATATAAATTGCAAGTTGGTTTGCTTTAATACTCCCCTTCCATTCTATGCTATTTATATATTGTCTTGTTCCAGGAGGAGCCATACAGCCCCAAATGAAAGGAGCATGAAAAGGAGGGGAGAACTAGGGTGGAGGCCTGGTATATCACTGCAAATCAGGTAAACTTCTAACAAGACTGGCCTACTGGGTGCATTTGTGACAATACCAATCAGAGCTAAACATTACGTTGATCATTGAGCTCCCTTGGCACTGGACACTGTGGATTAATGGCTCTATTTTAAGCATTTCCAAGAAAAATAGTTTAGGCTAATGTGTCACTTTTACAGGTAACTGCTACACCATTTAATTAATACAGAGGACTTAGCATCCAAGGCACCACTTAGGGTGAATCCCTACGAAGATGGAGGGAGAGTTATTCAAATGCAGTACTAATATCTAGAGTCTCATAGCTAGCCCAATGGTTTGTTTGCCTGTGTGAGTAAACTTATTAAGATATAACATTCAATTGTTTGTTTGTTCATTTTTTTTTTCTTTTGAGACAGGAATCTCACTATATAGCCCTGACTGGCCTAAAACTCATTATGTAGACCAGGCTGGCCTCAAATTCACAGAGATCAGCCTGCCTTTTTTCTCCTAATTGTTTGAATTAAAGGCGTGTGCCACCAAGCCCAGCCATCATGGTCCTATTGCCCAAGGCTCTAAACACTTTGGTCAGGGAACACAGAAAAACAACTTGGTGCTGGCCTGGAAGCTTCCTCCCTGTTCACTGGTTTTCATAGTACCAGAAGGTTTGATGTATGCCACTGGGGAAAATGTCATCAACAGTTTTATCCAGATGTGAATCATGTGAGTTACAAAAATGACTCGTGTGCCCCTAGGTATCATGGTGGCATGAATATTATGAATATTATGGAGTAATTAACAGCTTTCTGATTGGATTTAAGACCTACTCCATAGAAAAAAAAATACCTAGTACTATAAATATGGCCAAGAAACCATATCTCGGTAGCTCTTAGGATCTAGTAGTCAATCTACTACTGTTATAGACTCAAAGCCATCTAAATTTGTATCTCTATACTCATAGAGTAGCACATCTCTCTGCTGACCTCATCAAAGAAGTTTCTCTGTGCAGTGTATTGTCCACAAATTGGATATCTATACCATAATAGCTCCCCAAGGCACAGGAAGTAAAATACTGTAAAAGCCAGAGGTCAGGGAGGGCGGCAGTGAAATGGTCATGATGGGACCATTGCACTTATCAACTCACAGCAGCTGTGGTTGACCACAACTATTAAAGCAGTAAACAGTCCAGTTTGAAGTGGGGGGCGGGGCTGGGGATTGGAAAGCCCAATATTCCTAGCTGCAGAGTTATCAACAGTTGTTAGCTTCTAGAGGAAGGAGAGCCAGGTTCTTAAGAGTGTGGCCCCTTGCAGGCTGACTAAGCTCTTGTGGATGGCCACAAATCATGAATATATAAGCAGCAAAAAATGGCATTGGTGGGTTATTTTTTTAAAAAAAGAGCAAACAGGAAGGTTGGTGGAGTCAATATGATCTGGGAGGAGTTAGGGGTGAGACTACCAAGTGATTGTGATCAAAACATATTGTGTGAAGGTCTCAAAGAATAAAAATTTGTTTTTTAAAAGAGAAAAACTATAGGATTTGAAACACGGTGTACTGAGAAGACACACAGGGAATTTTATATTCAGAAATAAATTCAATGAGTGAATTTGAAAGTAATTATCAGGTACAAGATAAGCATTAAAAAAATAAAGAAACTAGCTTATAAAGGGAGACTTCTTAATAATTATTAAATTTGAAATGTACCCAGTAGCTGATAGAAGCAGAAGCAGAGATCCACAGCTAAACACTGAGCCTTCTGGGGCACCAACATATGACTGAACCAGGTCTCCTGAACTTGGGTGTCAGTTGGGAGGCCAGGGTAGTCTATGGGGCCTCTGGCAGTATTTATCCCTAGTGCAGGAATGGACTTTGAGAACTCATTCCACATAGAGGGATACTCTCTCAGCCTACACAAGTGGGGGAGGGTCTAGGCCCTGCCCCAAATGATATGTCAGACTTTGATGGTCCCCCTGGGAGGTTGCGACCTCCCAGGGGAGTGAACTGGGGGTGGGTGGGATGTGGGGTTAGTGGGGAACAAGGGAGAATGGGAGGAAGAGGGAACTCAGATTGGTATGTAAAATAAGATTGTTTTTAGTTTTAATAAAAAAGAAAAGAAAGCAAAAAATGTTGGGAGCTTTAATATTTGGAAGGTACCTGATGGTGCAAACAGAGAGAGGAAGTGTTGCTTGCTTCCCGGTTATTAATGTCCAGGTTTTAATAACTAGTTAATGGCCCAGCAGATAATGTGCAGCTGCAATTTGAGAGACTATGTAACACGTACCTGCAAGTGTTCCATAGTGTGGACACAGCTGTTATTTGTCACTGTCCTACCTCTAGGAAATGTTGCATGGTATGCTTGCTGCATGCCTGAATCACATAGAATGAGCTCTGTGGACAGACGTTTCTCCCCCACCCCCAAGTGGCTGGCTTGGGGGGGAGGGGTCACACAGAATGTGAAGGTCAACACTGAATATCTCCTCTGTAACACACAGCAATATGTGTGTAATTTTCTTTCACCAAGGCTTCTGTTTCCAATAAGTATAGCTGATAAAGGGGCAAACTCACCACACAGAACCCAGTGAGAGAGAGCAAGGATGGACAAGATCTGAGACATCTGGGGTACAGATATGCATAAGCTGGCAATTCCGAGTGCTGGTCCAGCATGGCTGGGGTATGCATTTTCACCAAGCAATACTCCATACTTAGTAGAACAGTTGTGAGAGTTGTCGTTACTGCATTCCAAACCTGGGAGCCTTCCTGTCTTCTGTGTCAGACTCTATGTGTTCAGCAAATGCTGTCACTGAGCAGGAACTGCATGAGTTTGTTACCCCAAAAGAACACATTTTCATCTGGACGAGGACGAAAGAGGGGTGTGGGGTTCAGATTTTGTCTAGTTGTATGAATCAAGTTAGTCATTTGGTTCGTCACCTGTCACTTATGATTTGAGTAGGAATCAGGTCAACGTTTTAGTTTATCTTCTGGAGATACTACAAGGGGAAAATACAGTATATTTGTTTTGAGGGTCTACTTTGTCCTGAGTATAACAACAGGTGCCAAGGATCCTTGATGTGTAAGTCTCAGCTCCTGGTGTCTAGTTCATCCTCTGTGGGTGTGGATGGGTGAATAAGCTGTAACTTATCTCTACAATGTTCAGGAAAAAGAGAAGGTTGTTGGCTGGAATCTCAATAAACCTTAGGAACTGCAGGAAGCTCACAGCACTGAGCCATAGGGCAGATCATTCATAGCCCCTCCTGTCCCATGTCTTCAGCTTCCAGCCTGGTAACGTGTCTGTCAGTACTATTCAGAATACCAATACAAGGCACTGTGTGTTTTTCTGGAAATGTAGAAGAGAAGGTGAAGTGGACAGGGGATGTAAAGATGTTATCCACTTAGCTGGCAAGAGAAAAATCACAGCATGTCCCTTTCCCAGGAAGGAATTCAGAAACCAAATCCAGTACAAAGGAAAGATGAGTCCTGTTGGTTGGAAGCTCATCATCATTTCCTGTGTTGAAACATTAACATTTTCAGACATAATGGGCTTCTTTTTTCTTTTTTTCCAGGCCACTAAGCACAGACAATGTGCTCAGGCACTGCTCAAAGCTGGCTCAACAGCAGGGCTTTGCACTTGAAACAAAGATCTGGATTTTCCTGCCTGTTCAAAGAGAGGCAGGACATGAAGACACAGACAGATGACTGGCATGTTTGGTTGTGAGGATTAGCTGGGTTGTGTGGAATGCCACGCGGGAACCCTGAGCTTGCACTCTGCATCCCTCCATGCCACTGCCTTAAAAAGGAATGCCCCCCTTCCTCTTGGAAGCATTTGGGGGTACTTATAAGGCAAAAGAACTTTCAGAAAAAAAGAAGGGACTGCAGTGAGGAAGAAACACATTTCTCACACGGAACTGAACTGAAATGTTGTAAGTGACTTGCCTTTTTGGTGAGGTTGGTTACTCTAGAGACAATACAAAAGCATAATTCTGAACAGAAAACACAGACAAACCATACAATTGACATCAAGAGCCAGGCTTCTGTTAGTTACGGATTGGGTCATTTCGCTGGTACCTAAAAGGTTTGTCTTATGTAAGTCCACACTGAGTAGATGTAGTCAAACACTTAGATAATCGCGCATTGCAGATAATCAAGAAAAAAAAAAAAAAAAAAAAAAAAAAAAAAAAAAAAGGTGGAAATACTGCTTTCCCTGAAATGTAGAAATTGGTAAAGATTTAAATTGCCAGAGGTTTTAATTGTTATATTTTAAATTCATTGATAAAATATGAGTAAATTCAGCTCTCTTAAAATGGCCTTGAAAACCAGAATCTTGAGATTATTTCTAATCAATGAAACACTAGACAGGTGTTCATTCTAGGCCGTTCTGTTCTTCTGATCCACCTTCAGTTTCAGTTTCCAAATGTATATTATATAGGTTTTTTTGCTTGAGAATAGAAACTGCTCCAGGAAGGCTCTGAGGAAAAGGAGGAATTAAAAAAAAAAAAAAAAAAAAAAAAAAAAGGGTTACTGGGCATTGGTGGCACACATCTTTACTCCCAGCAGGCAGATCTCTGTGAGTTCGAACCCAGCCTGGTCTACAGAGTGAGTTCCAGGAAAGGCCCCAAAGCGATACAGAGAAAAACAAAACAAAACAAAACAAAACAAAAAACAAAGGGTCTCAGAAGAAGACGGGAAGTAGGCAGTCCTTTCAGAAACCAGAACTTGAAGGGCCCCATGGACTGTCATAAAGAGCCAAAACACATTGACGGACCTGGAGCAGCCTGGTTGTACTTTCCATACAATTTTTGATGGTACCAGGATGGGATGCCCCAGGGAGAGGCTAAACTGGATTTAGCAAATCCTGGGAAGACAAGGTGGTCATTCAGAACATTTTCTTTTCAAGGGGAGTAATATAAACTTTTAGTAACATCAAAATATTTTTAAGAGTTATTAATGACCTGTTTTTTCACTGCACTGTATTTACAACTTTTTTTAGATTTATTTGATATATATATATATATATATATATATATATATATATATATATATATATATATATATATATATATATATATATATTGTCTGCAAGTGTGAAGTATGTCTGTGCATCATGTGGGTGATGTGGGTGAAATTCCCAAAGAAATCAGAAAAAGGTATCAAATACCCTGGAACTAGGGTTACAATGGTTGTAAACCACTATGTGGTATGTGGGTGTAGGGAACTGAACCTGAGTCTCTGCAAAAGCAGCAAGTGCTCTTAATTACAGAGCCATCTCTTTAGCCCCTAATATTATGTTTTTATTATGTATTCTAAAAGAAGCCCCTTTAATACCCCATTTATATTCCAGAAAGTAAAGTGGTTTCTGCTGGGAATGTTCTCATAGTGAACTCAGTATCAGTACACATTTCTAACTCACAGTATGGTTTAAAAAAGCAGACAAACAAAACTTCAACTGCTCTGGCAGGTTTCACAACAGGTGAGATGCCTGTTAACCTATAGAACCACTCTCAGAGCATCCATATCAATTTGACGACTGGACATGACTAATTTTCATTCCATTACTGGCAAGTCTATGCTCACAGTGGATCATGTTCTAGGACAGTACATCCTGAATCCATGTCTTTCAGTGCACTATTTCTGCAAGGGTTTGCTTCAAAGGGTTGTGAAGTTAGGCATTGGAAGTAGATAAGAGGGGATAGAGAGAGGAAAGGGAAGGGAGGAAATGATGTAATTATATTTTAATCTCAGGAAAATAAAAAACTATAACAGAAAGACACACAAATCATAGACATCTCTTGTATCAGTACTTATGAACCTCACAAATAAATTAGTCAGATATTAGATGCAAGTTACAAAACCATATGACACCATGATTCTTACAAAATCTTCAAAAACAGGGCTGGAAAGATGGCTTAGCCTTGGCTAGGCTCACAAAAAATAAAACACTGAGTTTAGATCCCTAGAACCAGAGTTTTGCTTTTATGTGTGTGTGTGGTATGTATGTATGTCTGTCTGTCTGTCTGTATGTATGTATGTATTTGTAAGCCAGGTGTGGTGGTGTAGGCTTGTAATCCTAAAAATGACAAGACAGGATGCAAAGATTAGGTGGGTGATTCTTGAAAAGAGGAAGGCTAGGCTTCATGGTTTTTCATGTTTCTCATGTTTTACAGTTTACTGAAAATAAAAATGAGGAAAATATGAGACAAACAGAAACGTATCTATAGAAAATGAATTGTTGGGCTGCTGTGTCACAGCTCTCTGTTTAGTTCTGACTATAAAGGTTCTGGGACCCCATGTGCACAGTCGCTGCTCACTACAGGCCACCTCCATACCCATGCATACAGTTATAGTTTCCACCCTCTGGCAGCCCTAGGTGTTTATTAGTCTCATTGTCTGAGCTTGCAGCCATCCCTGGCGCTGGCAATGTGTACCTTTCCTGCCTCACGCATCTTTGACTTTGTTGTAGTGTCACGACACTTGTCTCACCTGATGTTCAAGTACCTGGGTGACATGGCTGTCCTCATGAGACAGTTCCAGGTGTGTAGTGCTTGACAAATCTTTGTGGACCAGCATGTTTGGGACCCCTACATCACACAGCCTAAATAATTTCAATATTGAAGGTCTTCTCAGATGAGGGCCACGAAAGAGGGATGTGATAAGGGCGATCCCCAAATCTGTTGAGGTTACAAACTGTAGGGCTGGTGTTGTGAAGAACACAGTGGGTTGATTTTATTTCATGACTACTGTTTTTGTCCCCTTCCTCCCCCGCCTTTCATGGCCATGTTTGTCTCTTTGTCAAGGTCCTGTTTTAGGACCATTTAAAAAGAATACTAGTATTTCCCCTGAGGCTTCATTTGGATGGATGTTTCCTTATATTACTGCTTCTTTTCCTGGCTAATAGCTTATAAAATCATGCATCAATTTAACAAGGCAAGCACAACAGTGGCCCATTGTATATGTCCTAGGATAACTATGAATGAAGCAGAATACATTTGTAGATGACAGTGTCCTGTCCTAATTAGTAAAAATCACCTCTGGAACTTCAATGATACCCACACGAACCTATCTCTTCCTTATCTATTTCCACATATAAACACATCTTCTACCTGGTTCCAACTGGAATCTTCCAAAGTACCTTTAATTTCGACTATCCAAATGAACTCATGAGATTCTATTAAAATCAGCCTCAATTTTCTTTTCTTTTCTTTTTTTTTTTTTTTTTTTTTTGTCTGTTAATAATCGTGGCTATTGCCAGGCCATCAGATTCCATCAGAGACCTGGATGCCCATTCAGCCATTCCCACTCTCCAGCTGAAGGCCACCTAGCTCTTTGGAGTCTGGTTTTTGGGGATTTCCTTTTGTCCTTATTGTCATAGCATCTGTTCCAGTGACCCCCCCCTTCACCTTTCCCGGCTGCGCCACCACACCACCCACATAAGAAGCCCATCACAGGCAAAGTAGCTTTTCCTATCATTGTCTCCATTGGGGTTGATGGTGGAAGACAGTTGTGGCCAGGGTAAGTGAGAATGAGGAGGAAGAGGAGAAAAATGAGGAAGAGTGGGGAAGACTGAAAGGGGACAACTGAATATTTAAAACGATTAGTATCTTCTCTGAGAACCATCATAGTGAAATTTTGTGTTTGAGGCAGCCAGCCATAATTCTCAGTATTATTTTATCCAAAGGTATGAGGTAAGGATAATAGCTACAGATTAAACTTACGTGTTAAAACTATAAAATATAACATTTTTTTTTTTTTTGTGAGACACACATTATTTTGGGGGAAATCATTTTGCCACTTGTTGAAAAAGTCAACAGCTCTCCTAAGATGTTGTGAGGACCCGAGGGTTGGATCAGGTGAGGGAATCTCTGGCCACCTGATGCAAGGCAGAACCGCTTAGTCCAGCTTCTGCCCAGCTGGGAGAGTAAGAAGACAGAATAAATGGGGCTGTTGCACTCTACAGGGTAGACATGGAAACATATTCAGGTAGTTAATCATAAAAGCTGTACTGGTGTTTACAAAACACTGCCCAGTAAAGGAGCAGCCTGTGGGAAGTCAAAGCAAAGGTGTCCACTGCTCCTGAATGAGTTTGTGAGGGGAGTCTTGGTGAGGGAGCCTGCCAAAGCAAGCGATGATAGGAGAGAGAGCTAAAGACATGCTGGCCACCAGCCCCTCTAAAGGCATGGTGTGCAGTGGTCTACGCTGTGCCCCTGATACTCCATCTGCCTTCCAACTTTCATGGAGTTAATAAGGTACATGTGATGAACCTTCCTCTCCTGCAGTGTATAACTGGATGAGATGAACACACAAAAGCATCAAATCACCACTACACATATGTACTTTTCTATCATCTCCAAGATTTCTTAATCTGTAATCTTTACTTTCAGACCAACTTCAGGCTCAACAGGTACCCAACCTATTGAGAGGATCACTATAAATATTATCAAATTCCACAATTTACAAATGAGTACACTGTCCTACAAACAGAATATATATATATATTCTGAAATTGGTTAAGCCATCCTTACTGATTTTATTTTCTAGGATGCTAACTCCTCCAGCATCATTCAGAGGTATGAACTCAGAATTCTACCTATGAACACAGAGAGGCCAATAATTTTATTTGATTTGCCCAGAAATAAATTGCTATTATATTCTTACAGCCACTGCAGGTCAGAAACCTGACTGCAGTACAGAGTGACCTCTCCACACTCCACTGCCCAGAGTTATTGGCTCCCAGGCTTCCTGCTTTCTGTATCACCACCATAAATGAGGGTGCCCTAGAAAGGAGCATGGAGCAGAAAACAAAGGTCAATAGGTTCCCATTCACTTTTTAATACACTGTTACTAAAATCTCAAGGCTTCTATAGCAAGACATGAATAGTTATAAAACAGTGAATCAAAAACAAAACAAAACCCAGTGAATCAATTGAATGACTAATTCGTGTTTCCAAGAACTAGATAGACACAGGAATTTTTAAAAAAATGTTTGACACTACCAACATTAATACATCAAACTGTGATACATGAGTGATTTGGATTCTTATAACATAAATGTAATTTACCGAGTATCTGGGTTATATACAGCAATTCGTAGCAACCACTCTACTAATTCTTCAGGTGTAAAATATTAATTTATGTATCAAGGTATTAACAACATAAAGAAGCATATCTCAACATAGAGGACCACACGTGATAAGTCAGAAAGCAACATTCCATCAAATGGGGAAAGCCAAAGCACTGGTAGTGAAAGCAGGCGTGAGAGTGGGCCCTCCACGCCCATTCAACACCATTCTTGAAGACTTCACTTCTTCAAGGCGGCAACAAGGCAAACGAAAGGGATACATACACAAGGGAGAAGTCAAATTGCCAGATGATCTTCATTTGCAGATGACACCAGCCTGTCCTTAAAAGTCACTAAAGACTCCACCCAAAACATTCAGACCTGATTCACACTTTCAGCAAAGTGGCAGATGACAAAATCAACATACAGCAATCAGTAGCTTTGCCATATACTTGTAAAACAAGCAGAGAGAGAGAGAGAGAGAGAGAGAGAGAGACAGAGACAGAGACAGAGACAGAGACAGAGACAGAGAGAGATCAGGAAAACAATCACATTCAAAATAGCTTTCAAATGCCCAGGAGTAAACCCAACTAAAAAAGTAAAAGACATCTACAAACAAAATTTTAAAACACCAGGAAAGATTTGCTGGGTCTGGTGACACAAGCTTAGGGGCTTAGAGGCAGGAGGATCAAGTGGCTCAGGACCAGCCTCAGCTACCTAGGCCTCAGCTACCTAGGACAAACAATGTCCCCCAAACCGAAATCAAAACCAAAGAGGCATAGATCTTCATCAAAAGAAGAGAACTGAAGAAATTAAAAAAGACATTAGAAGATTGAAAAGTCTCTTGTGCTCACAGGTTGGCAAAATTAATATTGTGAAATGGCTGTATTATGAAAGTGTTCTACAGGCTTCTCACAGTTCCTATCAATTTCCAATGCCATGCTTCACATAAACAGCAAAAACAACCCCAAAATTCATACAGAATCACAAGAGACCTTGGACAGGCAAAGCAAATCCTGATAAAGAATCATGCTGATGTGTATCATAATACGTAATATCAAGTTACACAACAGATTCACATAAACAAACATTGTATGACTGGCACACAGATAAATGAAACATAATGGAAGGCCCATGCAGTGCCAATTACCTTATTTTTGACAAAGATGCTAAAAAGTACACATCAGAGAAAATATAGCATCTTCAACAAATGGCACTGGTAAAACTGGATAGTCACATGTGACAGATGAAATGAAATGCCTATGTATCACCTGTTCAAAATCAATTTAAAGTGGATCAAATATCTTAATGTAATATTTGAAACCCTAGAGCCATTAGAGGAAAGACTTCAAGATAAAGACACAGTAAGGACTTTCTAAAAGATGGCAGCTTCTCAGAAAAATACCAGCAATTGAAAATGGGATGGCATGAAGTTCAGTAGCTTCTGAACAGCAAAAGAAATAATTGACTGAGGAGACAGCCAACAGAATGGGAGAAAATATTTGCTATTTATAACTGACAGAAGATCAATATCTAGAATATCTGAACAACAACAACAAAAAAAACCCAAACCAAACCAAAACAAAAACCACCAGAAACACGAACAACCCAACCAACAAATGAATGAATGAAATGAATAGAAAGTACTCATAAATGAAATAAAAATGTTCAAAGAACATATGATGAAATGTCATTTTCCTCAGCCATTAGCAAAATGCAAATAAAAGCTCTGAGATTCCATCTCATCCAAGTCAGAATAGCAGTCATTAAGAAACACAAATGCTGCCAGAGATGGGGTGGTAGTGGCACATCTACTATGCTGGTGGGAATGGAAACTGGCCCAGCCACTGCAGAAATCCACATGGAGGCTCTGCAAACATCTAAAATTAGAGCTAGCATATGGCCCACCTTTACCACTCCTGTTTGTGTATACCAAAGGGCTCTCAGTCAGCATGCCAGAGACATTCTTACATACATGTTTATTGGAGCACTGTTCACAGCAATCAAATTATGGATCAATGATTTAAGAAAAGTGTGTGTGTGTGATATGTTCAGTTGAAAGGAAGAATAAAATTATGAAGTTTGATAGAAAATGGATATAATCCAATATCATCATATCAAGTAAAACAATCCATACTCAGACAACACAACATGTTTCCTCTCATTCATGGATCCTAGATTGTATATAGTCATATAAACACACACACACACACACACAGACACACACACACACACAGACACACACACCCCATAAAAGCAGGAGGGTGAATAGGGGAGGGGGGATACTAGAAGGAGTAGGGTAGAGGGAAAAGAGGAAGAAGTGGGTATGATAGAAGATTTGGTTACAGTCCATGACATACTTAGGGACATTTTGTTCACAAAACCTATTATGTTATATAATTAATATATACCAATGCAATTTTAAAACAAATTTAAAAATAAAAAAGAGGAATGGAGTAAGATATCTAGATTCTCAGCCAGTAGAAGAGAGCCCTGGCTGGGGCAATCAGCAGACATGGAGTGAACCCCATCAGAGCAGTGAGTAGAAAGAAGCACCTGGTGGCAAATGAAGCTGGTGCATCTGAGCTACAGAGTTGGAACAATGCATGCTGCAAGTTCCTACATCACAGTAATGATGAGGAATATGTAATGCCTGATGGTAGCTATGGGAGAAGACACTGTGCATGTGTCTCATATATTTTTTCATGTATTTGTTTGTTTGTCCCAGGTAATGCAAATTTTCCCTCAAAACATTTGAAAACTGCACGAGACTTTCAAGAACCCAATCAGAAACTCTACGTGTTTGCCTTTCCACTGCAGGTGATTACATTTGAGTCTGCAGTACTTTTCCTTGGTGGTGGACACTATGTGGGAGATGTCTGTCTTTCTGCATCTTGTCTCTTTTCTTTCCCCCAGACTGCGTCCCAATTTACCCAGTAATTTTACTACAGCACACAGTTATCACCTCAGTGAACCATTCCCCCAAGGGGCTCTCATTTGATAAAAAAGAAAATTTAAATGGCAGAGCATGGAGATCAATTCCCTGTCCTCTGTGTCACTTCCCTTTTTCCAGCCCGGTCATGCATTTCTCTTTTTCAGGCTCTTAATGCCACAGTAAGACAGCCCTCCCACCCTATACTCAACCTCCTAATAGCTGTTTGGTGGCCTTTACATGTGTTCAGGAATGCACACACCTATGTGTATGGCAGTCAGAAATCAACGTTGGTTTTTTGGGACAGAGCTGTTTTTGTGAGTGCTGGATTTGAACTCAGGTTCTCATGCTTATGCAGCAAGAACTTTACAGACAGAGCTATCACTCCAGTGCCATAGTTTCCTGAATGCTAAACATCATTTTTTAAAATCATTTTCCTCAGTCAGAATGAAACACACCTTCTCTGTAGTCCTGTGATATTTTGTTCATTCCTTTATTTTGTATTCTACTTGCCTTTACTATGTCTGGCCATGACTGACATTGACCTGTGAAAGTACAGCTTGGTGTATATTTGCCCATCAAGCAATGCAGATATATGTAAATGTCATGAAGAATATGGGGTAGCAACACTATGGCTTCCTAAACATGCCATGTATCATAGCACCACCAGTTAACATACCAATGTGGACAGGTGAAGATTCACAAGGCTCCACCCCTAGATTAAGACTAAAGGTAATTGAAAACTTCTAATCGATAGGTAGATAGAGAGATAGATAGAAAGATAATAACATTTTTTCTCCAGGATAAGGTCATTCGTAGACATGGATACTTATGTATAACACTAAATGGATTCAGCAGGTGTAAACATATGTATACATATATAACTGTAGAAATTAAAGTAAATGTGTCATGAATTTGAGAGGGAGCAGGGGGGGCACAGGAGGCATTGCAGTTGAAGGGGGAGAGGGAGGGGTGGACATAATATAAATACAATACTTGTATATGAAAAAATCTAAAAAAAATAATTTAAATAATAAAAAAATTATCAAGATCAGACTTTCCTTAACATTTATTGCACTGACCTTCAGGAAAATAGTTGTCTCTATCTTATCTGGGTCTATGGAGGGCATAGGTAAAGGAAACTGACAGAATGCAAAGATAGTGACTGCAAAGAACCAATGGTCACACATTCAGCAATGTCAAATATATTAAGAAAGGCAAAGACTATTATCTTTTCTTATTACTTCACTTCTAGTGCTTTCTATACAACAGGGATTCACTCACCCATTTTGTAATACAAGGCCCTCTCTTCCCTCGTTTGATGGCAAACATCTTGACAGTGAAGAGTATACTTTGTATTTGTTCTTCTTACAGTCCCTTGCACACAGTAGATGCTTACAAATCTTAATTTGATCACCTTATGAGATAAGTGTTTCTAAAAAGTCTCTTGAGTTTTTTTGTTGTGGTGATTTTAAAAAAATACAGAGAATGTGGTATATTAATAAAAACAAAAACAAGAACTGAAGTGATAGGACATTTTGAGAGGTCATTTAACTGCTACACTGTCAGTTTCCCCGACAAAACTTATAGGAGGAAGTCTTTAACATGAGACAACTGATTACAGCTGCTCTGTTTCCTGAAAACTTACTATTTCCAAAAACACAATTAAATACAGCAATAGAAAAAAGTCCCTGGAGATGTTTGAGGAGAAAAATAGCATGAAACTCTCAATGTGAAGTCATATTTCTACCCTCTGTATTTCTTCATAAGAAAAAGGAAATATTAAGACTTAGAAATTGGAAATGATTCATTTTAGAAAGAGGGAACACCTTAAATAGAGTCATTATGTTAAAAAAAAGAAAGGATTGTGCTGCCTTTATTTCAACCTGAGTTGATAAAAATCTGTGATAGATCATATTGGCACTTGTTTTCTAGAAGAATTTTAATATAATGTGCGCACGCTTAATTAGAGCATCCTCACTGTGTCTATTTAAGTGCTGGCAAGCAAACAGGCCATTTTCTATGGATGTGTGCATCTCCCTTTCAGTCTAAAACCCTGTAGCTTTGAATTGCATTTTTATAGTCTTGAAAATGTCTGACAGCTTCACACACTGATGCCCTGAGAAGTAGATTCATTCATCCTCTGCTCATTCCCTCTTCATTCTTTGTCCATTTTACTCTTCATCAAACAAATGGTAGTACTTCTGGCCCCAGGTTTTCTGGTCTCAACCTTTTCTTTGATCACCACAGCCTTCAGTTTAGTCCTCATTTCCATGGTACAGTGAAGCCAACTCATATCATCTTTCTGTTTTGTTTGGCCTTTTAGATTAAGGGCACTCTAGTAGAACACAAAACTTTCTTGCCTCTGTTTTGCTGAGATGCAAAGGCTGACCTATAAATAATTGCTGACTCCCTTCACACCACAAAGTATAATGCTAACTCATGCATGTGCGGCTCACAAAGAGAAAAGCTCCAAACTGCTCTGGTGTTGTCAGCATCAACTGGGACTCCCACAGCTTTGAATGGCCCCAGAGATTGAGTATTTGTGGAATACTGAAGGGCTGTGACACTTCTCTACTGGGAAGAGAAGCCTGGATCTCTTAAGTGTTTTACTGAGGACACTGCTACATGCCTGTCAGAGGGAAGATTGTAGGAAGGACAAAAGTTCATGTCAGTCAATCAGTCTGTCTGTCTGTCTTTTGGTTCTTTTGCTTAGTCTGATGAACCCAGATGCTGTGCTGGGATGTGCTGTATGGAGAGAAACACATGATGAAAAGAGTATGTTCGCAGCAGATATCCAAAACTATTAGATGAGCTCAGACCAAGTTTGATTTCTAGAAGATCTTTAAAATGAGTTGGTAGCCCCAGTCAATACTCTACAGTCTTCAGAGAGTTAGAGTTAGAGGATACAGTGGAGCCACCTAGGATGCTGAACTACAAAAGAAACAGACAAACACATCCCCAGGACATAAATATTTGTGGATGTTTGTTATAGTCAATAGATGACAAATGTGCCTGGGAATCAACTCTAGATTGTGGTGGCCTAAAGTGGATTTTGCCAAAGAGGATTGATGGTGACAGCTTTTATTGAGAAGGTCACCATTGGAAAGACAAGATCTCACAGAGGTCATACTTGATCAGTCAGAGAGGAGAGATACTGCCTGAATCAAAGGATAGAAAACAGATCCAGGGACTAGAAGTGGATTAGAATCTGAGAAAATAGTAAATACATCCCATATGTAGAAGTATGAAAAGTCTACATGGTGTATCCAGGAGTCTATGATGTCAAATTGCAACCTCATCCATCCTTTAATTCTTTGGACACTCACTGGCTTGGAACTGGGACAGATAACTTGCCTAGGGATCAGAGAGAAGGATTGGCTCACCCCGTCCTTTTCTGCTGTGTATCTTTAGTAGAGCTGGATCTCATGATGAGAAATGCTCCTTCTGAACAAGTTTATAACTTTCATACTTGAGCAGATGTCCCTGGAATTATTTGATAATTTTCTTATTGACAGTGGGCATAGGCTGTTTTATTATCTTGGAATGACCAGGGAAAACATGGGTTCTGTTAAGACATTTTCCCCTTTTTGGGAGCTGACAAAGGCAGAAAGTGAGTTTGAAGTAGGGGTCTTAACCTGGGCTGCTGACATTTAGGCTGTGTCATTCTTGATGCAGAAATGGGACAAAGTATGCATTAGGAGATGGTTAGTGACATTCCTGGGTTTTTGTCACTAGCTAGTACTGCTAATTCCAACTTAGACAACTCATAATTTCTCCAGACAATTGCTAGCTGTTACCAAGGGGGAACAGAGTATTGTCCTTAATGGAAAATTCACTACATCAAAGAAATATGGTGAAACAAAAATGCTGTTTCTCTCTGTGCTAAGAATTTACTGAGTCGCTGGACAAAACAGCCCTACAGACTACAGCCAGGAATTCTGAATCTTCTTCGAATCCCCCCAAGACAGCGCCCCTTACCAGCAGGAAGTAGTTTGGAAAGAACGACGCCCAAATTCCCAAATATTGTGTATAAATGTTTGTTTTCATTTAATTGGACTTTGTTATATAAAATAAAATAAAATAAAAAAAAAGAACATGTTGACATGAGTAGGTAGGAAAATGGAGCCAAATGCATAGGAGATTTTAAATTGTATGTGATCAGTCAATTATACATGATGACAGCTAATTATGGAAACTTTGTCAAAATGATTTTATTTTTTAAATCAAGACAGGAAACCAAATGCTATTCCCATGACCTAAAAGAAAATCATAGCATTTAGCAGTATTTCACTTCAGATGTTCTTAAGTGAAGTGTCTCTAAGGCCATGTGTGTTTGCTCTGTCTAAAAGGGGAAGCACACTTTGGAGGCCAAGAACCAAAAAAAAAAAAAAAAAAAAAAAAAAAAAAAGAATTTACTAAGTCTAACTAGATCAATAAACTGAGCATACAAATACAATAGAGACATTGGAAGGACACAACTCTGTGGGACTTTGTCTAAGACAATCTTGGGGAGGTTGGATCTGACATTTGGAAAAAAAACAAAACAAAAACACCCTGTTCCTTTCAGGGATAACCAGACACAAATAGAAAAACCAGTGATAAGCTATGGTACCTGTCTATGGACAATTGGGTGCATGTCAGAGGTTGTTTGACTTTGCTGCAATTTCTTGATTATGAATTTGAATAAACTTAGTTGATGAAAGAGAATCTTAGAGAATGTTAAGGAACATGCTTCTTGAAATAGCCATGAGTTTTCATGGCCCTTCTGGCCTTTTATTTCATGGCCATGACCACTCTTACAATGAAGTGGATTTTGTCTGAAGATGATGTTGGAAGAGGCAGAGACTGTGAAAATCATGGGGTCCATATGAGGATGTCAGCAGCAAGAACTGAGTGTCTACTTCCTAGCCTCTTCCTATGGCTTATTAATGCTCATTTAATATTTCTCTAACAACAAAATAGTGTTAATCATAGGGTATTATGTAAAGTATAGAAAGTATTAAAAGCAAATAACACCACAATCCTCTCCTGTACATTGTGAAATGTACATAAAGTTACATCTTTACTACAAAAGGAAAGGATTGTAGGTCCCTTGGGTCATCTGTTATAAAAATCTTTGTTCTACCTGTACACAGGTGTGTATCTCCTGTGAGTTTTTCTTGCCACATGTCAGAGCTATATCCTAATGATTTCCTTTCTAAAAGACATTGAGAATTAGCTAGTTTTCTCCAAAAGATCTGCATCGATTTCTGCAATCAACATATTAATCTTGTTGCTTAGAAACACACAGACAAGGATGTCCCTGAAGTCTTTGCCTTTGTCTCCTTTAAAATAGTGAGGGTGGTTTTGCCCCTGGGTGTTTGGCAGGGTCTGGAGACATTCTGGGTTGTCACATCTAGGTGAAGAGATGGCCATGGTATTTAGTGAATAGATGTAGAGAATGAGTCTAGATGTGCTCAGATGCACAGTCCAGCCCCACAGACACAGCAGAGAACAACAGAGCCCCAGGTGCTCACAGGATCACTATTGGGAACAGTTTATTCTGTGGCCCTTAATATCTTTTTTGCTTGCTTGATTCCTCCCGCACCTGAAATCATAATCACACTGGTGAGCAGCATTTTTCACAAAGCTTAGTTATATGGTGACTACTCCTCCCATCATTATTCTTCAAAGTGTGACATTTAATGCAACATGAGCTTCTAGCACATGATGAAATAGTTCCCCACTAATGATCACTACCTCTACTACCTCAGCATCATAAACAATGTTAGGATGAACATTCCTGACCTGTTTCTATTTAGCTAATAATTGTCTTTGGGTGGGTTCGTAGAATTACAATTATTGATTCAAATGAAATGAGCTTGTTCTCTTGTCACTCCCTACCTTTCCCTGTGGAATCTCTCTGGTACTGTGCTCAAGTACCCAAGAATCCTCTCTGCTACTGTTTGCTTTTCTCAGCTAACGGCTGAGCTTCTCACATCAGCACTACATCTTATAGCCTGTGTGTGACCTAGAGGCTTTGACTCGCAGCTGACAGCAGTACGAGGCAGAAAATTCAGGCTCTCAGAAAATTCAGGCTCTCTGTCTATCTTACCCTAATACACAGCTACAAAGTGATTTCTTCAAGGAATATGGCTGTGAAGATAGAGGAAGGACAGGGGTTGCCAAATTTCCCTGTTCTGGGAGCTGAACCCACATTACCTCATTTTCACTGAAACGGCCACACTATCATCCCATGACACAAATACAGATGTATGCATACACACATTAGGTAGTTAAGCTTTTGGGCCCACAGGTTTACTGGAAAAATGTAATTCCCTACCTGCCCCTTTCCAGCAGATGGTGCTGTTTTTCCAAGCTTTACATTCACTACACTGCAAATGAGAACTTTTGATTGATTGTTCAGGGCTGCTCAGGGTATTTAGTGAAGTCTACTTTGTACTTTGCTATTATTGAAACTGCTCACAGGCCCCAAATCGAATCTGAAAATGAGATGGCACACCTCACACATAAAGCCAGTCTGCTCAGAATTGATGAAAACAATGTGTTTTGAAAGTACCGAGGGCAAGCAAATGATGAATCATCTCCCCACAGCAATGATGGATTAAACTTACTTCCTAGCGACATAGAAGAAAGTGATTTGGGGACACCATGGAACTCGGGGATGGGACTTGAACAGGGCAGTTAGAGAAGACTGAGTCATTGTACAGGTTTCATGTTGCTTTCATGGTGGATGCCTACATTGAGTATTCCTAGAACTTGAATTAAAAGGCTGGGTGTCAGAATTACTCATTTTCCAAAATAATTTGCTGTTCAGATGGAAGAAGAGGTATAAAATCTCCTTCTGACCAGCAGGAGGTGATATAAATACTTCTTGTCTACATGGATTACAAGACCTCGATAACAAAACTGGGAGTCACAGAAGAAGTCTCCTTTCTTCTTTGAGGAAGGGCCTACAGTGAGGAAACTAGGCCAGTCTGACCTTCCTGAGAACAGTGTCAGTCAGGGTAAGGATTCAATTTCAATAAAGTACCTTGTCTTCCATTCATGACCAAGGAAGAGAAAGGCCTACTTAGAATGGAGAGAGAACAAAGCGAGACTCACAGAAAACAAGACCACCCTTAAAATTCAGCCCACGGCCTGCACATCCCCAGCATCAATCCACAGAGAAAACACATCCAAGATTCAGAAGACCAAACACAATTCTCAGGCTACTGGCAGTCAGTGGGATTGCTAAGGAGATGAACTATAGTAATTTATGCTCCAAGTGTGTATACTGACATACGAACTTGTTATATATCCGTCAAATAAATGAATGTACATCACTAATTACACGCGTGAGGTTCCCCAAGATCAAGGTGAGACAAAACAGCATTTCTAAAATAGTTCTGGTCCAAACCAGTTATGGTCATTTTTTATATAACCTGGTGATACTAAATGTATGAGCCCTTTTTATTTCACATGAATATATATGATTATATATAGAATCTTAAAAATCACAAAGAGCATCTCCTCCTTCAACATGGCGGGCATCTGAATGGAGCTGGGAGAGAACAAGAGTGGCGCTACTCTTTGAGATCCAGTGACATAGGATGACGTCTCATAAACAAGTCACAGCTTAAGTATGCTAAGTGTTACTTCAAGGCCATTTTTATTTAACCCACTTCTAAGCTTGGGCTTTCAATACTAGAACTTAACAAATAGAACCATTTGCAACCCAACAGGTGTTGCCTCGGAAATCTCATCTGTTCATCTCTACATAAGCTCCATTTGATGCCCTCAGCTTTTTTGCTCCTTGAAATATATCCCATCTGATAATCAATCTTATTTCTGGGGATGCTTAGGGTGGGAAATTTTTAAACTAAAATTTCAAAGCTATCAGTGACTTTATAGATTGGAGATTATAAATATTCACATTGCAAAATATATCAGCTAAATCTTCCAGTCAGAGAAAACCTGTGGTACCCACTCTTCCCATGTCAGGCAATGGATTCTAATCACACAGTTTCCAGCTTAGTGGTGAAAATGTACTATATCTGAGGAAATTCCATTTCCAGCCATGTGGAAACTGATGTGAGAAAGCTCCATGACCGTCACAGTTGGAGGGCTCACACCATAGTTTATTATCAGCATCCTGAAATATGCTTTCTCAGTTATCATCACTTTTCATCTGAATTCTTTGCACTCTGCCTCCCTTTTCAAGGGAAGCTGGGGGAACCAGAGAAAAGTTATTTTACATGTAAGCTGGAGTGAGCGCATTTCTCTCCATTTTTGTAGATAAGCAAATTTACTTTCATATGATCATACTCTGCACATAGGAGATAAAAATAGTCAAACTGTGGATAAGACACAGTCAGATGTTAGTTAAGTGATAGGAGTAAATGCTATTCACAAGCAGATATCAGACCAATGGGTAAAGTTAAAGAAAACCCACACCCTAAGAAAAAGTAAAGGGTTTTAAAGGCCATCAGCAAGGAATTTAAGACAGTCTCATCTTCCAAGTCTACTTCATTCATTAGAAAAGTACATTCAGTTTTCTGATGGAGTGAATGTAGAAAGTAAGACACATTCTATACATTCTATAGACTTTCTTGGACTGTGTTTCCAGTGATTCTTTAGAGGTCTCTGCTATTTGCAATGTCTTTTTTAACATCGTTCTGTATTCTTTAAGTACGTCCACTAGGCCTTGGCACTGTGTAGGGTGTCCCATTTCCTACAAAGGGGAGAGTTGGCAAAGTCACAGCCACCTGTCCTGCCAGCGGTGTGATTTATGGGAAAACTATGGTGCAAGAATAATCAGTTTGGGTCTCTTTCCCCAGTTTGGCTTTGCCATTTCTTCTTTTTCTGAGCATGTTCTACTCCAGTGCAGCTTTCTCACCAGTGAGAGGTTTCTAATGACACAGGTGTGTGTATGTGTGTGTATGTATGTGGGGAGAGAGAGAGAGTTCTTGAGACTTTTCTTATTTCTAAGTCAATGCATGCCTAGCTTGAGAGCAGAGGCTGGTTTGGAGATTGATCCTTTTTGAATTCTAGTGAGTTCGGAATAATCTTCCTATCTTTCAGGCTATCTGGATATTTAGGTAGTAGGAGAAAGGGACACACAAGCTTGGGGCCAGAGCAGAAGATCTGGGATGAAGAACTTCTCTGTGTATGTATTTTGGTATGGGATATTCCCAAGTAACACAGAAAATATGGCCAGGATGTATAGAAACTAAGACTCTGTGACATTAACAATCCTGCTTGCCTTATAGGGCCTCTATGTTTAGTTCACTGTGACTGGAGGGTGAGCATTTTGATTGAATTCCAAGGAAAGTCCATGGCAAACATGAGCCATGGGTACCATGGAAAAGCAGAAATCAGGATGCACCAAGAAACATGTTCTCAGGATCTGTGGGAAAGGGAGCAGGTGTGTGCATAGGAGGGGTGGTGATTGGGCAGCATCATGAGAGGCTGTCTGCTGCTCTGTGCTCTTTATGTCTGAGAACTCACCCTGACATTCAGCCACCTCCTGTGGAAACAACTTTGAGTGTCTTTCTGTTGCTTGCATCCAGACTGACTCTAAGAAAAGCTTTGGCTTCTATTCTGACACAGAATGGCATTTGATGTATGATGAGAACTGTTGTGATTCCAGCTAGCCAGCCAGTCATGGTTCCCTCCATGGTCCAGGAAAGGCTCAGTACACAGTGAGGAGAAAGTGGAGTCTACAAAGCCACCCCAATGAATGCTAGAAAGGAGTTCTTGGTTTGTCTAGTGGCTGATTTCCAACAGTCTTTAAGCCCTCCTTCTCTTCCCCCGACCCCATTATCTACAGCAGATACAACTGAAGACCCCTGGTGGAAATCAGAAACTCTGGTTAGACCCATCACTTGTGTATGTATAACTTTATTTTGTATGTATAACAGGTACAATAAGATATTATTATGGGTCATGATAAATTCGGCCATGATAACATATTCTAATAGTTAAAGGTAGTTAAGGCTTATGAATATTTATTTTTGGAGTTTTATATTTAATCTATTCAGATCACAGTTGTCAGAAGGTTGGGTTCTCAAGCAGTAGTAGATACCCCAGAATGTGACTGCATGGCTGTTTGCTTGTAATGCAATGTGGTCTATATTCAAATATGTTCAATCTCAAATTATAACTCTACTTTCAGTAAAAGAAAGAGCACTTTTTAAGATATATACTTAACACAAGGCAAAGCCTTTCCAGATTGTTTTGTTAAGATGTTGAAAAAACAGGAAAAGCAGAGTGAAAGGAATTAGTTGATGGGGAAAAAAATAAAGAGTATACTCCTCTCTGTTTAATGTACTATTCAAGGATAAAAATGTTTGTAAGTTAAAACAAAGAGGTCCTGATACCTGACATCATACAAGCTCTGCGTTGCTTAGGAGAAGAAAATACCTTTTTCCCTAAAGTGATTTTGTTGTTGATTTGAAAAGTTGTAGAACTTTTCCTTATCTTTGTTGAGTTTTTTAAGAGTTGCAGTAGTCCATAGTCAGTGGCACTTTGGGCAGCTCTCAGATTTGTTAGATTCTCATGACCCCCTATGTTTCTGGCACAGTGGGAATGGTCCTAATAATAGTAAGCACATTTACATGTAGCAGCCTGATGTTTTAGGGATAAATTGAAATGTAAAATTTGCATGTAGAGAAAACAAAAAGTGTGAAAACCTTTTGTTTTCTGAATGTGTTTTGGGAACAATAATCAAAATAAGCAAAGAGAATGTACTTTGAACAGCAGCGTACTCAGAATACATTTCAAGAAAAATATCTCAATAATTAAGACATATGAAGCACTTCAGAAATGTGAGCCCATGGTGGCTGAAACTGGTTAGACAAAAAATCAAGAAAACAGAACTGAGCTGTAGCTACAGATGAGGACTCAGCCGCCTCCAAAAGGGAGCAATGGAGGTAAGTTTGAAGAAAATGTTTCTTATGAAAATTAAAAGGCAGGACTGATCACCATCACCATCTCACACTTTTGTTTTCTGCACCATTATTCTTTTGTAATGTAGAAAAATGATGAGAAAAAATGATAAAAATTTTTTTAGAGAAATGTTCTTTTCTCTAAATGGCAAACTCATGATTTCTGTATTAGTAGAAAACATTAAGGTCAACGTTTTACAATCAATCTTAAATTTTGACTGCCACAGATACATATTTCAGAATAATAAGCATATGGCTGAAAATCCTTTTTCTAAACTCAGTGCTGGGAATCAGATGAGCATACATTTTCATTCTCTGAATTCTCTTACTTCTGTTTCTTCAAAGCACAAACCAGGCCTGAGTCTTCTTAGCTTTCTAAGATCAGATGAGATGGGTGCATTCAGAGTGGCACAGCCATAGATTTTTCTCTTGCTTTATTAACATGCCAAGGCTATGGTGTTTCTTTGGGTTGCCCTAAACTGAATATTTAGGGTACTTTTGTGAGTATTTCATCATTTTTAAATGCATGAGAGAGTATCAATATGTGCTAAGCCTCAGGCAGATTCAAGAATGAACAAGAAAGGGTATGGTTGTTAAGTCTCACTGAACATTTAAGACAGTATAGAAGGAGAATGGGAGCAATCACTAACTGATGATTTTCAGATTAGGTTTGGATAAAGCAGAGGAACCCAAGATTGTAACCTCAGGTCACCTTAATTTCCTACCCAACTTATTAAATGACAGCTAGTCCTCTTGCAAGAACCACTGTCTTTCTTTGGACTGATTATGAAGGATGTAAGGTAAAAAGGAGGAAGGGCTTGTATATATATATGCTATACTTCTTGCCAACATGCCTGCTTCTCTGTTTCCCTTCTGAAGTTTTTATTGAGCATCTCTGTGCTCTAGATCCCGTAGCAATCACCAGAAAGGCTCCACATTTCCTGTCTGTGTAGGGCTTACAGACCCACAGTTCAGACAGATAGGTACACATTCATACCCTTAGATATGTAATTAAAAGTTGAAGCAAGATGTTTTAAGTAAAGGAAAGCAGGTTGCAGAGAGTTCACACAAGGCCTGCTGACCTAGACTGACTCAGGATTTTAAAAGGTTATGAAGAGAAGAAATCAAAAGGCAATAGAATAGTTATAGAGCGTGTGAGCATCTACAAAGATGGAAGAAATAAGACCCTCAAAGAAGAAAAGTTGACTTAATGGGGGCAGAAGCCAGGAGTGTATTGCTCTATGGTCTCTCATCTCATTTGAACTGCACTACATGGTGCCTCTGCAGGGATTCCAGTACTGGAAGTTGGGTGTTTCACACTGTGGCTTGTAGAGATTAGAACATCTTATACATAATACCATGGCAAAGATAAGGAGAGCATTTAACAGAGTATGCTACAAGCACTAAGTAGCTAGGACATACCTTAGCTCATGTAGATAACAGGAGAGAGAGAGATGGAGAGAGAGAGGAGAGAGGTGTGTGTGTGTGTGTGTGTGTGTGTGTGTGTGTGTGTGTGTGTGTGAGAGAGAGAGAGAGAGAGAGAGAGAGAGAGAGAGGAGAGAAGTAGGAATAGCTGGTTTTTAGATATACTTCAAAAGTCAGGTGGAGATTTGGTTAGGTCTTGACAAGTGAGGTACGAAGAGAAAGTGGTTTGATAACGGACGGATTAATCTGTAACCATTAGGGTGAATGTGGCTGCAGGCAGTGACATAGACAAAGTTAGGAGAGGGAGAGAGATATTTGTTGCATTATTTTGTGCTTCCTATATTTTCCATTCTTTTGAGATGTTAGGGAAGACATATTTACTAGAGTTTTGTACGGGGCATGGAGCCAAACAGGAGATGAATTTGATGGTCACTGATTTATGGATAGTATCTGAATTTTTAGTACCAGTTAGTGTAGCTACAGCTAGAATGAAGGGCAACATAGATGAGGGGCTGTGACTAGATTGGGACTTATGATTCCAGCAGTTAAGATCATTTTTGGAAGGTAGGAAGAAATCCAGAAGGTTATAGAAAACAGGACCTCAGAGAAGGAAGCATTTGGGGAAGATGAGGCAAAGGTTAGTGACAGAAGGGTCAGGCTAAAAGCTGTCTGTGAAGTGCTGGGAACCATCAGGAAGGTTCAAGGAGAGAGAACAATGAGGCAAAGAGAGTTGTCAAGACTTTCTGAAGTTCTCTTACAAAGGGAAAGGCAGAGAGGGGGTGCTATGGTTTGAATGTAGTTTGTCCTCAGTGAAACTTGAGGCCCAGTTACTCCATAAGGCAGCATTGAGATGTGGGGCTGAGAAGGAGGGATGGAAACAGCCTCATAAATTTCCTTAAGGGAATGGGTTAGCTGATTTAGGAGTGTCACCCCCTTCTTTCCCTTCTGAGAGCACATAACCTCTTCCACCTGCTTTCTACCATGTGTTGAAACAGCTTATAGCCTTCATTGAAGCCAAGCAGATACAAAGATCTTATCTTGAACTTCCTGGTCTCCAAAACTATGAACCACAGTGAACCTGTCCTGTCTATAAATTATTCCATCTGTTGCATTTTCTTTTACCTCCATAGAAATTGACTTACCCAGGAGCAACAGCCCAAGAGTCATGTTCCTCGGAACTGAATTTTCTTTTAAAGGTAGTATTTGAAGCTGAGTGTAATTGTAGAATAAGCATTGAAGAGTTAAGAACTAGAGTTAAGAAAGACAAGTGGATATGGAGCAGAAAAAAGAAAGGTGTGATGCATAGCCTTGGGTTCCTGGGCAGGATAAAGGGGTAGGATTTATACCTCAGGAACAGGACTGGACTTGAATGAGGGGAGAGTATTACTGTGGTAGAAAGAAAGAGACAGCAGAGTCAGGCCAAGCAAGGTTTAGCTTGGTAGTGACAAGCTAAGAAAGTTACTCACATGGATACTTTAATCTTTGAACGAAAAGCCAGTAGCACAGTGCTCATCACTGGGACCTTATGTAGACTTAACTCTATATATGTGCACTAAGCCAAAGACATTGTCTGAGTTTAATCTACCAGAAAGATGCAGTTAGGGTAGGGCAGTGGTTCTCAACCTATGGGTTGCAACCCCTTTGATTGGTTGAAAGACCTAAAAGCATTGGAAAGCACAGATATTCACATTACAATTCATAACACTAGAAAAAGTACAGTTATGAAGTTACAATGGAATAATTTTATGGTTGGAGATGTCACCATATCATGAGAAGCTGCATTAAAGGGTTGGAGCATTTGGAAGGTTGAGAACTGCTGCTGTAGGGTAAAAAGTCAAAGCTTACTTCTGGGTTTTGTTTATTTATTTATTTATTTATTTATTTTTATTTAATTTTATATAACAAAGTCCAATTAAATGAAAATACTTCTGGGTTTTGAAAAACAACCAATACCCACCCTTGAAATCTCCACCCTGGACACTCTGCCCGCAAGAAACTGTACATAAAGCCTGACTCCTGTTCAGTTCTTGTCCAAGCAGAGACAGCCTCCCTCTTGCATCTTTCCCACTGAATCTTCTGTGTGAGTTTTTTGTTTTTATTTTTTAATGTGGTATCACTTTGTGGTATTCCTTGGCTCCATACTACCAGGATACTTATTGCCTCAAAGCTGCATTGTGGTGGGGAAACTTTTTCCCTCAGAGCTGCACTGGAGAAACTACTCCCCTCACCCCTGTCAGGTGTTAGTAGGTCTGTGTCTTCTCTCATGGCTCTATTATTTTCTTTTAAATTTGATACAGAAATTTCATAATTAGTGCCTGGGAGCAATTTCAGTGGCCACACTCCTCAGGTTACATTTTAATATCTTTAGTGTTACAATCCAGAGAAATAATTTCCATAGAAAGTGTTGAATTGGGAAGAAGGGGGAAAAAATGGGTTATAGCTCAAGAAAATCCTGTTCAGTGATAAATGTAGCCCAGTCTGATGATGCCCCAGGAGAGCTTTTCATCTGGCCTCTTGGCTATAAAACCTGGCAGTGAGAACTCCACTGCCTCTGAATAAAAAGAAAAGCCAGCATAGCTGTAAATTCATTTCAACCTTGAGAGTATGAGCAGATGTGAGCCGAAAAAGCCTGTACAGGCATGGCAAGCGGCTAGACTTCTTATCCCAGCAGCCCCTTGAAGAAAGTTACTTAGCATTACTCAGCCTTGTTTCCTCATCATGAACGGTGAATTAAATCTAAACTCTCAGAGTTGGGCAGATTAAAAAGATACACTATATAAGATATATTATACAGGCACCTACCTGAAATACATTCATTATCACATCAATTATAGTAGTGAATTAGGGCTATTATTTTTACAGATCCATCTTCTCAACTTTTTACACTACAATGAAAACTTCATAATTTCTAATTCATAAACTTGAACATAATTGTTAACTGCAGGTACAATTGTTTTCATGCTATCAGAATGAAGATGTTGCCTTTCTTTTGCCCACGGCTTCTTAAGAGGTGATGGGTAGTTGGAGCATAGTTATGGGTTGCACTGCAGAGTACCCTGGACTGTGTCTTTGGAGCTTTGATTGGGTGATATGTTCATGGAATGAAAAGAAACAGTGGGTATGCATGATGCTGCCTCACACAAGGCAAATGTAGCCCGAGGACCTTTTTAGTGGTGACAAATACTTGAAAAATGGCTTACTTGATTATTTTGTGTTATTGTAGCAGAATACCTAGACAAGATAGGTTATAGGGAACAAAGAATTCCAACTGCAGTGGTGGCACATGCCTTTAATTCCAGCACTTATGAGGCAAAGGCAGGTGGATCTCTGTGAGTTCAAGGCCAACTTAGTCTACAGAGCTAGTTCGAGAATAGCCAAGGCTGATGATTCACGACTGTGAAGATACGAGGAACATGTGTAAGAAGAGAGAGAAAATGTGGAACTCACATTTAGGATCCCCTCCCTCAATCACTGATTCACTACTGCAGTGGTGGGCACAACCTATTTACAAGGGCAGAAGCTAGTGATTTAGCCACTGCATGGCTGTCCCTCCTCTCCATATTTCTGACTGGGGTACAAGGATCCAACATACAAACATTGGTAGACATCCTCAAATCACAGTGAGAAGGGAGAAAATTCTTTCAGACCCTTTTATCTTTTTTAAAATTTATTTTATATAACCAAGTCCATTTAAATGAAAACAAACATTTTTAGACAACATTTGGGAATTTGGGCTTCATTCTTTCCAAACTACTTCATGCTGGTAAGGGGCACTGTCATGGGGGATTCTAAGAAGATGCAGAAATCCTGGCTGTAGTCTGTAAGGCTGCTTTGTCCAGCTGTTTTGAATGTAGGATCACCCCTACATATGGAATTGGGGTGGGGGGATGGGAGGGGAGGGTGGTTAGGGTGCATGTGAGAGGGCAGAGAGGGTAAAAGGGAGGAAGGGAAGGAGGGAGGGAAAGGGAACTGGGATCAACATGTAAAATAATAAATTAAATATAAAAATGCTTTGACTTCAAAATTTAAGCTCAAGGACAGGTTACTGGGGAAAAAGGATTTCTATTTTTGTTTCCACAGAAAATGAAAAGCTGTGGATTCCTTCCAGACTAGTGTGGTTTGATCAAGCCAGACTGCCTGAAACAGAGTACCAGAACCTTATATCTTCAGACCCAAACTGCTCCTTAGCAGTGACTTCCTTCCAAACCTCTCAGTCTCCAGCCCTGACTACAATGACTGCTATTTCTCAGTTACATAAGAGTTTTTTTTTCAGAGATTTGAAACATTTCAACCTGCAGGGAAACTCCTTGAGGAAGAAGGTAAACAACTCAGGATAGCTTCCAGAAGTCCCTGAAACTGACCAGGTTCACAGGGCTCCTCCTTGTCAGAGTAAGCAATGAAAGCCAAGACTCCCTCTCAGACTGGAGAAAGCTGAACCACAAAGACTGCAGAGCTACCAAGAAGACTCAGATACACTAAGCTGCAAAGATTCTGAGACAAGACTAGCTGCCCAGAAAGAGCAAAAACCAGCTGAGCTACTTGGAAGATGTTTAGACTAACTGAGGCAGCTGGGAAAGGACACTCTCTAACCTGTTGATCCGGCTGCAGGCTATGCAATGTGCTCTAGGATCCCAGTTTAGTGAGTTGTCACCTGTGCTGGGGTGAGGCTAGGTGACAAACTGCATCTGTCTTTGAATCATCTCTGCTCCTGTAAGCAACCCCTCACCCAATAAGACTCCTTGGTTTACCTTGTTGAACTTTGGTGATATCTGTACTTTAATTTGTTGTAGTTTCCCTATCTGGTATGGGTAGATGTGTGTGTGTGTGTGTGTGTGTGTGTGTGTGTGTGTGTGTGTGTGTGTGTCTTGTTCTTCCTGGGAAAAATTTTGTCATTGAACAGTCTCCCACCCACAGTGGAAATGGCCTTTTCTGTGAGGACTTCCCCAATGCTCCAGGCAGTTTGTCTCTTCAGAAGGCTCACAATACTTTCAGGTTTTGCATATATTTCCATTGTAATACTTTCTGGGTTGGATTTAATTAGATTGTTAATTACTTTACCTCTCTCATCAGATTTTAAGCATCTAAGCAGCAAAGGACCCAGTACAAATTTGGCAACACATTAGTAATACTCTGGTGCTAGAGTGTCATGTTGTTTAATAAATGTCGAAGTAAAGAATGGATGCTGGGGGTATCCTAAAGGACAAGGCTGAATGCATAATTACCTAGTGTGTTTATCTCTTAGAAGGAGGAAGTACAGGAAGCTGGTTACACATCATGATTGCCTATAAATATACCTATCCCCTTGTCTACAAATATTGAACCTGCATGGCATTATCTATTAGCTTGTTCTTTCTCTCATCAATGTGTGCCCCTATGTATCTGTCTGGGTTATCAGACAACAAGAACTCTGACAAAAATAGCTATTTCTAATAATATGTTACTAGAATAGTAACATACTCTTGTCAGAGTATGAGCAGAATCATGTTTGCATTTATGATACACATAACAAGAAGGGCAACACTCACAGAATCCTTGAGGAGGGAGTTGTAGAAAATATGTGATATGAAAGTAGAGAGAAGGAATATGAGAGGTTAGAGGTTTTATAAGAATAGGGACCAGGAGTGGGAAAGGGAGATGGGAGATGGTTAGTTAACCTAAACCAATGATGTATAAAAAAAAGTCTTATAGAGACACACTGCTTTGGAAGCCAAAAACATTCCTTTAAAAACAATCCAACTTAAAAAAAAAAAGGAGTTTGGAAAGAGGTACCCTTCGTGAATGATCAATATTTCCATTAGAAGTCATGGCTTATTAAATGGAAATCTCAGTGTCAAGCATGGATACCTCCCTAGGTCAGAGAAGCCTGAAAGAACCCTCAAACAGCACAGGCTATTGCCATTGATCTTGGTTGCTTACCATAATTAGGTGGTAAGACTCTATAGTTGAGGACAAAATCTATTTGGGTTTTAGGACATAGGAACATTAAGCTGGGACTGACCTAGAAACCTCTTTTCTGATGGCTGGCTTTCATGGTGCCAAAAGATACATGAGCTGTTGTGGGAAATAACTCACCATGGGCTTACTCAACAGTGTACTCTGTATGTTATAATATCAATCTATTATGCAAGTTGTGCCTATTGGTGTAATAGTGGCATAGCACTTATGGGAGCAACCAATTGCTTTCTGATTTGATTTCAGGTTTGCTCCACAGGGAACAATTCATGCCTAGTATTATAAAGCAGCATTAAATGTTATAATCCTAAAATCCTGGCCCTAAAGGCCATAAACACAATGAAAAAACCTACTAGTGTTGTGTTTCCAAATGGACATGCTAGCAAACTGCCTTCTAAATATGTATGCTTATAATCATTGATTAATACTGTTCTCAACTTGGTCAGAGAAGCTTGTTTTTGCAGTGAGCGGCGACATAAAGACTCATGACTGTTGAGTACTCAGTCCCAAATAGGACATTTGTATCCACTGCTACCCCAAAGGCTCAGGGAACACAGCTGAAGAGGAGGCACAAAGAGTCAGAGGATGGGAAATATTGCTGAGAACTGCTGTCTTCTGGACACTACATGGCCATTGCACTTATGAATGTATATCAGTTTACGTTATCTGAAAAAGACCCATGAAAGGTCAAACCAGTCAGCACACCAGTATGGATGAGAGAGTGCTTTCACTTGAGCTGAGGAAATGCTGGCAACTAATGGCTTCTCTCTGTGTGTATTTGGGGGGGGGTCTCAAGTTTCTTTGGGTATGTGGTATTGGTAGGTTTCCCATGCTCCAATGTATGTCTATAAAGGCAGAATTAACTGGGCCCAGCTAGTTATAAAAAGAAAACAAAGAGGAAGAAGAGCAGGCAATAGTGGCAATGGGGAGTATGGGGTAATTTGGGCCAGATATGATAAAGATATGTTATATACATGTCTGAAATTGTCAGAGAATAGAAAAATTGAAAAAGGTGTCCTTTGCTATGCTGTTCATTCAGACACCTCCGTGGAGCTTCACAGCTTAGAGAAAGGAGAATGTGTGACCTAGTTACCCAAAGAACAAAAGGCCTGTGAGTATCTGTGAATTTTCCTCCTTTCTCTCTCTCTCTCTCTCTCTCTCTCTCTCTCTCTCTCTCTCTCTCTCCCTCTCATTCCTCTCTCCTTCCTTTCTTCCTTCCTTCCTTCCTTCTTTCTTTCTTTCATTCATTCTTGTGATTTACAATAAAGCCAAATACCTGACATTTATCTCACCAACAGGATTTACCTAGGCAACAAAACGCAACAGACACAGCTTTCCTGGGGCGGGGAGGAAGGGGTGACTGCTTCATGGAACAACTTTCTAATTTAAAGGTTCAGCCTCCAAGATTTTTAAACTCAATTGCATGACCTAAAAGTACTATCAGTTTAGTAAAAGTGGTAAATGAAATAGTAAACAAATGATGAAGTTCACCAGTCCTTTAATAAAAACACCCACTACTTTATCTTCAATGCATTTTTAGAGACTTTACAAAGCCAACCCTTCACTCCATTACATTCTTTAAGTTCTATGTGGAGACCAAGCGGTCACAGACTTTCCCTGAAACAAGAGAACTATTTCCATCATCTTTAAAAACAGTGGCTAAGGATGAGGTTCTTTCCTCTAATGCTATTGAAAGAATGTCCCAGTATTAATCCCTGGGACCAGGTAGTGATATTAAAGATAAATGGGTGGGAATGGCAAATTTGAGTTGGCAAGTCATTGATTTATTTAGCGACCACACGCAAGTTAGTAGGGGTGCAGTCATGAAAGCTGAGAGTGACCTGATAGATACCCACTCACCTGCTGGTTGTTTTGATGAATCTCAGGGCGAATGGACAGCTATGATTTTACCCATTGGGTTGTCTGGTGACTTTTATTTTAAACCAGGCTCTTCGACACCCTGCGATGTCTTGACCAGAGATTTCATATTAGAGCTCACTGGAATTGACTCTCCTCTTAGAAAAACTGTCCTTGTAGTTGGCTTTGGACCAGAATCCTGTGTTGAAGCTCAGCTGACATCAAGCTTTGGCATAGGAGAGGAAATTCAATGATGTTTCTCTGTTATTACTCATCACTGCTAAGCTCTTCCAGATCCCAGATCTCGGGGTCACACAAAGGACACATGGTTGATCACTACTTTTCCATCTCCACTCTCAGAAAAACCTGTAGAAGCAAGTTCAGTCTCTGCCATAAGCCTTGCCTTTCTGATTCACACTCACACAATGGGAAACTGTGTTTGGAAGCACTTCCAGAGTGTTGAGGGACTTGCTTTGTTCTACATGTTAGCACACCTGCAGCACATGGGAAGGAGTGAGGAGACCTCACTTTTCACAGCTGTGCATTGTAAAATGGGTTAAGTTTGGAAAGTAGCTGGTTAAAATAGTAAGTGTTCACATAAGTAGATAGTTGAAGTGAAATTATATAATTTGGGGTGATAATGCTCTGTCCAAGAACCATAGACTAGCTAACAAAACCCCAGCATCTGGCATGAGAAATCCCCTTTCAAACTGTTGTTTAGAGGAGTTAAGAGACTCCCCAAACAATATAGGCTATGGCTGTTGACCTTAGTTGCCTCCCAGAAGCTGAGTCCCCTTTGCTGAAGAACCCACACACTGTGGCCACAGGGCTCAGAGGAGTCAAACTGAATTTGACTCAAAACCCTTACCCCCCTGTACTGGAAGGGCTTTGCAGGCTGCCAATGGAATAAAGCAAATGGTTCTACCCAGCTGTGATTTCTATGAGCTACAACATTGATCAGCATGGCAAGATATCCCCAAAGATGAAATAGGGGCATTTGTATCTTGGCAGTAGCCAACAGCCATCTAAATGGAGTTAAGGCCTGCTGAACAGGAGAGAAAACATGACTGCACTGAAAACCTAGCCAACCACTTGATACTAGTCACAGCTAATCAAGACAGGTCACAACTGAATCTGGAGTGCCAAGCCCCAACTGATACCTCTACAGTGCATCCCTTACACCTAAAACTCAGGGAGAATTGTGAAAGATGGGGCAGGAAGATTGTAAGACTCTGAGGACCAGAGATTGTGTCCTCTAGATATGATGTGGAAGCTCCCCACTTGAAATACCAATACTACAGATGCCTAAACAAGGCATCCTTGTCCTTTTAAATAATTTCTGTTTTTCATTTTCGTTTCTCCCAGTAGAATTTCTTTCAATAAAATTACTAGATTGATTACCCACATCACCAAAAAGTGGTAAGAAAGGGGGCTGTAGAGATGGCCCAACACATAATAGCACTGTACTTCCAGAAGATTGAAGTTCAGTTCCCAGCACCTACATATCAGGAATATATATGGTATACATACACACATGCAGGCAAGCATTCATACACAAGAAAAATTTTTTGTATGTGTTTCCAAGACAGGTTCTCACTAAGTAGCTCTGCTTGTCCTGGACTCAATATGTACACCAAGCTGGCCTTGATTTTACAGAAATCTGCCTGCCTCTGCCTCCCTATACTAAGTGCTTGGATTAAAGGCATGCACCAATATACCTGGCTATAAAAATATTTTTAAGTGGTTAGAGAGGCAGATTTTATAGGCACAGGTAGTGAATGTGGAAGTAGGCTTATATTCTAGTCTGCATGCTAGCCTCACTTCGCAGCTGTTCATAAACTAACATCTTTGGACAAATTTTTAATCTACCATTAACAAATCTAATTTATATATTACTTACTCCAAATTCAACATTTTAAGGGTCTAAATAATATGAGGTTACACTGAGAATATAAAATATGCTGATGTTTTAAAGTAATGAACTTCATTTTTGCTAGTAAATCTTTGCCAGGTTATTTTAAACAATAATGTCAACAGCCACTGAAGGAATGCAAATCTCTTCATGAGAAGAACAGAAACATATTTTCTAGTTTTAATCTTTTCAGTAATTAAACACATTAGCCAGTAGTACATATGCCACTGACCCTTTGTGATGGAACTTCACAAGAAAAGTAACTTTGAAATATGGCTATCTAAAAATTAGGGTCTTGTTGGACAAACCAATGGATGTCTATTTCATAGACACTGAAACCGTCTTTCCAAACTCCTGGGGCAGGAGATTATAGCCTTGAAATCCAAGATGTGCTGAGATTCCCAAGCACATCCTTCAGAAACCAACACACACTCAAGCCAAAAAGCTAGCATTTGGAATGCACACACCCACAGGTTAGCTGTAGCATCTAAAGGCATCACCATGTAACACAGGTTGGCCAAGAACTCACAATCTTCCTGACTCCACTGTCTGAGTGCTGGAATTTCCCACATATGCTACCACATCCATATCTATTTTATACTTTCCAGTGCTGATTGTTTAATCTAGCACACACTTAACGATGCTGTGCAGCTTTCTCTTTTGTGCTTCGCTTTTTCATCCTTCTGGCTTTGTTAAACCCTAGCGTGTCTTTCTTTCCACCTTTGCTGAATCTTTCTAGGCTTTCTTCACAGATTTTGCATTCTCTAAATATTTTTAAATGGTGCTGCTTGCTTTTAGCCTTCTTCTCATTATAAAATGTTTTAATTATCAATATTATTTACACCTTCCTCTCCCAACTTAGCAGCTAAAATTTTACTTTTAAATCTTCATCTATAATTCACACTGTATAAAGCGATAGCCTATACAAGGAATATTTGTCTAGAGTAGTTGAAATATAAGTGATTTTCCATGCCACTTCTCTTGTGAAAGATGGGTCATAGCAGACGGTGGCCCTCAGTTTCAAGCAACCACGAAAAAAGAATAGGGTACTGGAAGGGCATGGGGAACACCCAAAACTAGATTTGTTTCCTTTACAGTTTTGTTTAAGGTTGCTACCCAGAATGCTTTCCAATGGCATTGTCCTTATATATTACAGAAACTTCTGAAGAGAGTCAGGGCACACAGCTGCTATTGGGGCTCATTATCTGATGGTCCCTAAAGCTTCACACAAGCCAGTGATTCTTCTTCCCCTCTGCTCCCATGTGTTAACTCTTCAGAAGGATTTATGACTTACCACTCTGATGTCAACATGAATATAACAGCCAGTCAGCCTCACCCTTTCCCACTTTGCAGGCTCTGCATTAGCAGCAGTGAGATTTACCTTAATTCTTTGAGGAACAGTTTCCTGAGTTAAATCAGCAATTTCCTAATTGGCCTATAGTGATCCAATGTACCCACAGGGTTAATATTGAAAGTAGAAAACTGAAAAGAGACACCTCCTAAGAAAAATGCAATCAAAATTTATATTGGGAGCTACACTAGAAAGTCTACAGGCAAGACAGCTCAATCTTTTAAATGCAGTGCTGAATTATAAGATGACTGCAAAGGCTTCCCCAGACCTCTTCATTCAGGCATCCTCTGGCCCTTGGGAAGACTGTTCTCTTCAGCATTCTCATCTATTGATGAAATTAATTAATCCTGCTAATGACATAATATGTTGCTCTCTGAAATGGGAAGCTGACAAGGAACTAGAGATGCCTTGGGGGTTCCACCTGATGAGTCAACTCTCCATAATTACAGGAAATACATTCTAGGTGAAGTTAAAGAGTAGAGTTGGGGATGCTTGTCTACCACGTCTGAAGCAAACAACTCTATCAGATGAGTGGCTTCAACCATGAGGTCATAAACTTGATGTTCCTGTAGGTCATGTTCCCTATAGCATTTCCATCTTTCGAGCACTGGTCTGTATTCAAAGATCAAGACTTATATTGAAATTTTAAAGGCTAGATGCAAGTTTTCAAGGTAGATACAGTTATAACCTCCAGTTCAGCAAGGAAAAAACTCAAAGGTGTAAGAAAATACTGAACAAATTCACTAAGTGGTAATGTGGGAAGATGTGATCAGAGTTTATGTTCATCATCAGGTTATTTTAATTCTAGGATTCTTTGAAAACTTTTTAGGACTCCATTGGATTAAAGAGACTGAATGATTGGAAAATAACAGGTTGGGCACCATCAATACAAGTACTTCTTGAGCATCTACTACTTTGCCTCCCACTTATGGGGCCTGGAATATAGTGAGAAGGGAGAAGAAATGAAGTAATTGAAGAAATACTTGTCAGAGAAGGCCTTGGTTTTTAAGCTGAGGACAAGGAGGCATCAATGAGGAGTTGGCAGACAGAGATGGGAGGAGAAGGAAGAGTAATGCTTTGTCTGAATGTATTGACTGAGCTCAGAGCTCCAGGAGAGGAAGGGTTGAGACATATTTAATAATTGAAGTAGTGACTGGTTATCTTATTGAGGGTCAGCACTAGACCTCTCCAGGTAAAATAATTACTTTCCATTTTTCTTTAATATAACAGCTGTGCTATATTTCTAGAGTTTGTCCATGAAACATGCAAGCCTAGCATTTTAAAGCTATGGCATGCTATGGGAATTTTATGGGCATCAGTATGGTGTCTGCCCTGGGCCAGGATAGAGAGCTGGCAGATTCTGTTGGCATATTATGTGATGTTGAAAGGAAAGGGATATTAAAGTCCCCAAAATGTCAGCTTTTAATGTACACAGTGAAGGACCCAGTTGTTGGACTGTACCAACTGAGCACCTGGCTCCAGTTTTCTTTAGCTGAATTTCATGTACCTTCTGAATACCCACACCACTGTCTGGGCTCCTCAAGTCAACAAGTAGTTCCCATCCCCACATCTGCTACTTGATAAAAACAAAATATATATTTCCAAAAAATATCAACCAGAAACCTCTTCAATTCTTTCTATTTTGCTTTCAACCTCTAGTTTATTTCCTCTCAACATATTATCACATGCTCTTTCATTTTCCTTTTGGATTGCATCTGATTATTATCTGACACAAATGATCATGCTGTCCAGGTTAGCAGAAACAACCAGAGCAACTGGCCACCCATCAGCAGAAGTATTTCCAGAAAAAAAAAAAGTTTTAAAAGTAGAAGCCTCTTTTTCTCCAGAGGTATGTACATAACCACCCTTGTTAGAGCTGACTTTGGTACCCTTCATCCCTCTGATGTGTACACAGTGCACACATGGAGATGAGTTATCAGTTCAGACCCAGTGAGACAGTGCAAGCAAATGAGAGATGGGCATATACATTTAGGTCAAAGTGTAGGGAGTCCAAGAGTTCAAGGAGAAAGAAGATGACAGAATGAAGACATGAGAGTAACATCTAAGCCACCCTCAGTGGTACTGCAGCCTGCACCAGCTGTCTACAAATCAACTCTGAGTCAAGAATAACCAAGGCGTGATGGGCAATTTCACTGTTGAGGTGTTTTTGTTTTTCTAACAGGAGTTATGCTATTCCTTCCACCTTTCTCCATAATGAAAATCAGTTCTTTCTGGATGTGTATATGCCTTCTCTGGCTATTGTCTATGGCACACCAAGTTCAGAAACAACTATATTTTGGAGGCAACAGGATTAAATCCTGACTTCAGTGGTTTATTAGCACTACACTTACTATCAGATCACTAACCTTGGATGATCATCTATAAAGCAAGTAATTTTGACCAATGGCTTTCAATTTTTGTGTGAGCTAATGAAAGGCACGGAAGAGAAACACATTAAGGTGCAGTAAGGCCTGGACCTTAATAGTTTTTTCAACTCCCACACTATTTTGAGATCACTGCTTTGGGGGGATTAAAGACAAATGGAGGTAACAGGCACTTGGCCATCCATCACTGTTTCTGGGGATCTTGTGGTGAAATGAAAACAGGCATCTCACACCAAAACTCCTACGTGAGTACCATCATTAAGTGGATATTTGGGTCAAGTCATTCAACTAATGTCATCCACGGTGTCCTCGTGTACTGAATAGAAACAAGAATGCCCATCTCTAGGTGCCATGGGTTGAAAGGATTAATAGAAGCTACTGACAAATACTGGTTGAAGTTAATTCTTTTTTATTTTACATGTGAATTTATATTTTTATCTAGAATCTTCTAGACACAAACTATTTGAATTTGACTCCATGAAAGCTGTATCATGATTTTTCTAACAGATTGTGTATCTCTTGCATATTAGTACTGAACATGTGGCTGCCATTATCATGAAAGTATACTTTTGGCTTAAAAGAAAATCCAATACTTCAATTCTATTATATACATGTTTTTGCTTCTCTGTTCTCACTTTTAAGCTTTATCCTATTTCTTAATAACTTGAATTGACCTAAAAGGTTAAGGAAATACTTTGCTCTGAGGCTTAAAGCAGTAACTACTTACTATGATGATCCTCTTAATTTATGACAAATAACTTGACGAACTACAAACACAGATCACAGTCACTATACCAAGTCTCCCAGATTAGCCTTATACTTCATTAACCTCTCCTATCTATAAAAAATAATCTAGGTGAAGATTTTATATAGTTATCAATATAGATGAACCCAAGCATAGTTTTAATGCGTTAGTTATTAAGAAAATGATTTTAAAATGATCCCCCATGCTCTCCGGGCTTTGGCTTAGGTTCTGGCGACATGGCTAAACGTACCAAGAAGGTCGGGATCGTTGGGAAATATGGGACCCGCTATGGTGCCTCCCTCCGGAAAATGGTGAAGAAAATTGAAATCAGCCAGCACGCCAAGTACACTTGCTCCTTCTGTGGCAAGACTAAGATGAAGAGATGAGCAGTTGGCATCTGGCACTGTGGTTCCTGCATGAAGACAGTGGCAGGTGGGGCCTGGATGTACAACACTACTTCTGCCGTCACAGTGAAGTCTGCCATCAGAAGACTGAAGGAACTGAAAGACCAGTAGGAATGCTGTTGCTTGAGACCCCCCAGCCTCTAATAAATGGGTTAATTTACGTAAATAAAATAAAATAAAACGATCCCTCCTAATGAGATGCAATACAAGTAACAGAATCTCATTCAGTCTGACCTCTGCTCTAGTTGGCTGTTCAAGGAAGGAAGTCATTGGAGAGCTGGAGGTGGATGAACTGACGCCAGAGGAAATCAAATGAGCAGCATCCTTAATGGCCACCCTGCTGGAGGATGCCAGCAAGCAAGAGGGAAGTAACCAGCTTAAGAATCAGCCTTGGAGCAAGGCATGTGTTTCTATGTGAGCCCTTGTTTTCTTATCTGACTTCTGCATGGGTTCAACTGTTTTGAACCACAGAGCCTACCTCCTTGTCCCTTTCCATACCTCCCACTTCCTTTAGTTTTGTTACTCCTTTTATTGCTGTCCCTTTCTTTTCCTCTGATATTTCTTTTTTCCTTCCATAATGAAGGAATGGGTTGAGAATTAGTCTATAGCCTCATAGTTAAGACCTCCTCTTGACAGATGGCTCTTCTTGCCTTATGGGGAAAGGATGGGCCATAATATCATTTGACACCATCTCAGATGCCTCCATACTGACAGATTACACCAACAAATGGCATTTGATTTAGGGACACTCAGCACAGAAATACATAAAAAAATTTTACAGTTTTCTTCTGTCTTCCTTGATTAGATGGTGTTCCTTGATTAGATGGTGACAAGGACAGCATTAGTAGAATAAACAAAAGCTTTTAAGAGATCTTTCATAGTTTATAAGGAAATGCCCCCCCATTTTATGGCAAGTTTGATTTTCTCTCATCATAGAGAGGCACATTATGTTGCTCCTCAAGAAAACCCCTACATCATAGCCTCAGTAAAATTAGGTGAGTGATCAGAATCAATGTAAGTTTGCTCAAGATTTACAGGAATCAGGGATCAGCAGAAGTAGTGTTGTCATTCATTGGGCCACATTCAATTGCTCCTTGCATTTCTAGGCAACGTGCTTAATTTAAAAGTTTTAGGTAGGGAGACAAAAAGCATAGGAAGATTTCCTGAGCATTGCAGATGATCAGTAGTGAAAGTCTGTTAAGAATGAAAGGACAGGAAGATACCATCCCTAAGTTACTTGGAGCAGAAGAGAACTCTTGCCTGTGACCTGCCAGTCACACCATTGTCCTCATTTGTTCTGATGACTTGTCTCAGAATGTTAACCCCAGGATGATATTATCTTCATATGCTTTGTAATAGTGGTCTACACAGCCCATTTCTTCTAAGAATATAACTCCTATAGGGACATGGAAAAAGTATTGGGTTCAGCAAAGTTGAATTTAACAAATGAATTCAAACCTGCTAAGCATCAATTTTTTTTTTGCATCTGCTTAATGAGCAAAATCATACAGCAACATACCTTACTAGAATGCTGAGCTGACTGAAGAAAAAAAAATTACTTTCACATAAAACAAGGAGGGTAAGATTAAATCCCAAGGAATGTTACTCCAGCTTCCACAAGACATTATGCTATTCCAAATGTTTACTGGCTTGAAGTTTCCAACTTTACCTCCTTTATCTGATTTTAGCTGACTGTTGTTAAGTTGTAAATTGCTTGCCTTGTTGGAGAAACATTAAGTAGACAAGTTCTTGTCACTTAGCAACCATTAGCAACTTTAAAATGTTGAGCAAGTTAATTTGGAACTAATTTTGAAATGGAGGGAAGTCTGAGTGGTGTGCATAGGGAGATGGGGGTAGGGAAGGAGAGGGAAGAAGAAAGGCAGCAGGGTGAGCATGATGCTGGCATCGAGGCTACCTAGGAATGACAAACCGCCTGAGCTAGGGAGATCACTATTAGCCTTGGTCAGAAAGGGAAGCAAGCCCTGCATTTAAGTTTAGCTGTTTGTGGGGCCAGGCAGCTCCCTCCTTTTGTATCACTTGATCCTTGTGACAAGCCATTTTTATTCTAGGGATTAAATATAGAGACTTCAACATGCCAGCAAGTACTCCATCACTGAATTCTACATCCCCAGTCACATCCTTTTCTTTTCTTTTTCTATTTTGCGATAGTCTTTCCACATTACCCAGGCTGGTCTTGAACTTGGGATCTCATTGCCCTAGCCACCAAGTAGCTGGTCTTATAAGTCTGAGATACTAGGTGTGGTCAGAGCAGACCAATGTCATATTATTCCTAGTTGAAAAAGACAACTGGGGACTGGGATGATAACTCTGTCAGTGAAGTTTGTCACACAAACAGGAAGAACTGAGTTCAATAACCAGCAGACACATTATCACCCCAGTGCTGTGGAGGCAGAGATATCCAGGTGCCTCTCTGGGACTCATTGTCAAATCTGCAAGCTCCAGGCTTGTGTAAGACTGTCTCAAAAAACAAGCTGGATAGCAATGGCAAGTGAGGAAGGGCATTCAAGGTTGACCTCTGGCTTGTGCCCATGTGCATCCTCCCACATATAAACATGCATACACACATACACAGAGAGAGAGAGAAATAGAGAGACAGAGGGAGAGAGACAGAGACATAGAGGGAATGAGAGAGAGAGAGACAAAGACAGACACAGAGCGAGGGAGAAAGGAAGAGAGGATGATAGTCAAAGGTTTAAATTTTGAAGGAGGCAGACAATACAGGGGCAAAGGAACTGAGTCAGAAAGTAAGATCTAGCATGTATCCACTTGGGGAGGTGACTTATGTTTGTGTTTATTGGGTCCTCTGGAAATCATAATAAGAGCGAGTATTAATATTTTGAAATCACTCAGAAAGTGGGCTACATATTTGCTCTATGGTTGTAGATAAGGATCTATGCAGTTAACAGTTAGATACAGGGTCTTTCAAAGCTTTAAAGATTATATCTTGGTTATTTTTCACACACGGAACATAGTCATGTATGAGCATCCAGACCATGAAACAGAGTATTACTAGGTTCCCAAATAACACCTAACATTAGTTACTTTCCTCAGCCCTGTTTCAGAAATAAGGGTGAAGAGACTGATCATGGCTTGCAGCTAGAGACAGTGTAATTCATTCTGGAGGAACAGCACTCACTGAAGGGGTTCTTCGCGGCAGTGCGAATTTGGAGCTGGACCACTTCAGGTGTTCTGTGGACCAGGAAGTAGAGAACTCCATGTGAAAATGGCCAGTGTATGACACTCAAAGCCATTTGCCACTAGTGATCTACTCCCTGTAAACATTCCCCATCTTCTAAAAATACAACAATTTCACAAAATAGCACCTCCAACTGAAGCCCAAATGTTTAAACACATGAGCCTTCAGGGGACACTTCATAGTCAAAAAATAATTTCTCTTGTTCCATCCTTTATACCAAAGTAACTAACATCGTGACTGCTAAAAACAAAAGTCTGGCTGATCTTTGCACCTGTAGAAAAGCAATTGAGCAATATGGAACCCTTTCTGCCTGCACTTAATGTTATGTTCTATGAGAATGCTAGTGGCAAGTATTTATTTCACCTGGAAGGTATTCTGTTTGCAAAAGTATGACAATATGTAGAGCCATTCTACAGTTGATATTCATCTCAATGGTGCCTGGATTTAAAATAGCAATACTAGAAATGCTCTGTTAATACCAAGCAGTAAATATGTGCATATGTTTTACTAGGTTATTGTTTTTTTAAGTAGCAGTTTTAGAACATAATGTTTGAATCTACTCAGGTTTAGAAGAATAGTATAAAAGAATACTTCCACTACTTGTGAGGATTCTACTTTGATTTTTCCATTGTAGATAGACTGGGGAGGGAGCGCCTCATTTGTTTCCTCTTTGCATTTCCTCAATGACTAATGAAAAATGAGCACCCAATACTGGAAAATGACACCAAGATACGAACATCACTTCACCTTCTCTGAGCCCACCATTTTTTTTAATAGCTGCCTTCATTTTAATTAAAGCATTACAGGAAAATACAAGTTCCGGTTTTGAAATTAAGGGCCTTCACCAGTTTTATTTGTATGCAACTTGTATTTCTTTTGAATATGGAGAATTATCCTCTGGCAATAAGAAAAAAAAAAAGAGAGAGGGTCTGCCCCAAAACAAGATTCCTTTTCCTTCTGTTGCTCTTCAAAGTGGATTAAAACATTATCTCTGTTCCTCAGGCAGCACAGAGCTCAGAGAGGAGGAGGGGGAGACAGTGAAGGGAACTGACCTACTTCGGGAAACTCCTAGACACCCTTTTTCGGTGACTGGAAGATGCTTTCAAGAACCATGTGTGTGTGCTGGGAGGGAGAAGGCTGAACCTATGCATGACAACATGGAACCCTGGGGTACTGTGTGGAGGACTTTGGGATGGTAGCTTTCAGTTTGAAGTTTCACTTTCTACTCTCAGCATGTGCACAGGTAACCAAATTCTTCTGAGGGAAATCCAGTAAGAGAAAAAAAAAATCCAATAAATAAAGAAAGAAATCTAGTACAAAGTATAAAGACACTGAACTGTTCTATCTACATTTACACAGGTGCAGAAGTATCAGTGGTCCTTAAATCACAATAGGCTTGGCATCAGCCAGGATGCACCGCCTTCATTTTATACTCACATAAAGAAGCCACTTTGTTGTCATCTTTTAGAAATAACACTAAACTGCTCCTCCTTTACATATAATGATTCCAGTGTGTGTGTGTGTGTGTGTAAGTGTGTAATTTATTCTTTGTTTATAATTCAAACCACACAGATTCTACCTTCCTGTAGTTGAAAGTAATATCTTCCCTAATGACCTCTTTAATTTATGTTATTTATAAAGGTACATGCATTTTTTTTGAATGGGGAGATACAAGCTGAGTCTATCTGTTATACCATTGGTGGAAACAAAGTGGTCATGACTGCCTCCTGTTTTGTGTCTTCTGCCCACCTCTGTCTTCCCAGCCTTTCACTATCATGACACACTGACATTGACACAGAGCCCTCTGACGACCTTACATTTTTATTTATCTGTAAAACACTACCTCCATAACCCACAGAGTGGGCTGTGGGTTAAAGATTAATGCATCTCTTTGGAATTGGGGAAACTATCTTCAAAGTCATGGTTTAGGTCATAGAAAGTCTATTAAACAGACATCACCCTCAGGAGTTTAGAGGCAGCAACTATAAGTTCTGCTGTCCCAGCAGGTGCTATATTCGAGCCACTATGCGTGCTGAGTGGAAGCTCTATCACTAGTGACCCCAGAAGTGAGTGCCACAAACTCACACCAATATACTGAATCCAGAATCACTTCTCATCATACATTTTCCTGAACGACTGACACCATTTGCCTGATTACAAGAACATTAATGCAGGAGGTCGCTAATTGTTTACTATATGTGTGTACTGTGCATGGATGTTCATGTGTGTACTATAGATGCAGGGGGTATGTCAGATGACTTTGTTTATCATTCTTCAACATATTGTATGAGACAGCATTGCTCACTGAACCTGGAGCTCACTAATTGTCTAGCCTGGCTGGCCAGCAAGCCCCAGGTAGCTTCCTATCTCTGATCCCAGGGCTGGGATTACAGATATATACCACCAAGCCCGACTTTTTACATGGGTACTAGAAGTCTGAACTCAGGGCCCATGCTTATGTGGTGACAAACTGTTTGCTCACTGAATTATCTCCTTGGTCCCATGTACTCATGTTTTTACTCTCAAGCTTTCATTTCAGAATGAACACAGGCCTGCTGTGTTGATTATTGTGGCATTTTCCTTAGCTTGTGATTTTAGGGAGAGAAATTCAATGCCTCCAGCTTATATCCTCATGACATGACTCAGCAATTGTGCCAAACACTATCTGTTCATTCAATCAGCATATAAATGCCTATGATTATAGGCTGGGCATACAAGCAAGTCTTAGGCAACCTGTGTTTTACTAACAGTTATGATATGTGTATTCATAGAATACAGGAGGGGAGTGGTTGTGATGTAGACCCTTAGATGGATGGTTGTGATTGTTGATAAAGCTAAACACTGATTTTGAATAAAACTAAGGTGTAAATTGTGGTTCTGATACTCTGTGACTATGTGGTTTTGGACAAGCCATATAACTTCTTTGTGATTTAGCTTTCTTGTCTATAAAATGAAGATAATAACAACCTAATGCAGGCCTGCCTTGATGAATATGAGCTAATATATGTAAAGATGCTTATAAAATGTCTTCTGTATTCTAAATGTCACTGTTGTCATAAACTGAACTGACAGAGATCTGCTGCATGTTGTGCAAAACACAAAATAGCTTAGGTAGCTATCTCATGAAATGTCCTTTAAAATAATTTTGCATAAAAATTAGAGACTATAGTAGGGATATAAATGGTGGCTATCTCAGCATGATTTTAATTTCCTTCATTTCTACATATGTCTTGTATTGCTAATTGTTTGTAATTAGCCTCCATTATGTTTACTCAGATAAAATAATAAAACAAATGCCTTTTTTATAAAAAAAAAATTACTTTATGGTTTACATCCCTCATTGTTGAAGTCCTCCAGGACAGCGGTCTCTGAAACCTCTGCATAAAAGGGCAGTTAATTTATTCTTCCTTGACTTCTTCAGCTTCACTCTAACATTCTAAGCATGAGCCTAGGCACTGGGGAAACAATGATAAACTTGCTGGGTTGACTCCCTATAAAGAGCTTGCAGTACAGTGAGATAAACATAAACTATGGGAACACCAAGTCCTATAAGGGCCAATGGCAATCCTGGGTGTATGAAAGACTCCCTTATACTGCCCAGGCCTTCTAAATGACTTGAGAGATTTTAATGGTCCCTCCTGGAAGGCATCACCTTCCCAGTGGAGTGGCGGGGGTTGGGGAGGGATAAGAGGGAGGTAGGGAGAGGGAACTGGGATCAATGTGTAAAATAAAATATTATGGAGGATGTTACCCCATTACTACTAAAACACAGGTTGAGACAAATGGAATGAGGTAGGGCAGAGTTGGGCTTTTAAAGACATAAAGATGATGGGGATCACATGTATAGTCATGTGAGGTTTTGACAAGAATGATGCAGGGCTCTGCAATAAAGTTACAGCCTTTGTTTTTTAATAGTGGAATTAGTCCCCTTCTGTCATGAGCTGGAAGCCAGTGTCAGTTCCATCTGCTTTTCTTTCTTAGGCTTTAGCCATGGGGCACACCAGCTCCTGTTAGAATTCCCATAGACCTGGAAGCTCCCTGATTGCTAACTCACCAATGGAATAATGCAAATGAAATTTGCCTTGGTATGACAGATGAGATGTTCATACCCTGTTTACTAAGACTTGAGGAAAAATGACTCAAAGGCTCTCAGTACAGTCATGATCTTTCAAATTGAGATGGCAAACCTTCTATAGCATTGTAATTTCTAGCTAAATCATTTAGAGCTGCATTAAACCATAGAGCAAATAAGAAGTGAAATGACTCATGTTATAAGCAACACACAGGAAACTTACAGTGGGATATGTCTTGTGGCCTTAAGGCACCTGTTAGAGAAACTGCCATTGGCTCCTAGAGAATGCACATTTCTCAAGCATCTATGATACATTTGTTTCCCTATTTGACCCATTGGAAGTGGACAGAATATTTTCATGGAATCAGGTGACATGGCTTATGTACTCTTTAGAGTGTCACAAAAGGAAATGGGAGGCAGTCAAACACAAACACAGTTGAGGTTACCTTGCACTACAGAAAGTACATAAGAAACATCTGGAAAATGGATTTCTACTGTTTGAGAAATTAGGCTCTTTGAATCAAGATGCTTGGATAGTGTTCACTCCATATTTAATGTGAAGGCAAACGGAATTCACTAAGATGAGCCTAAGAGATGAAAGCTGTAATTACCCATGAGAACCTGAAAGGAAAGCTAGAGAGATGGCTTAGTGGTTAAGAGCATTGCTCTTAACTGTTCTTCCAGAGGACCCAGGATCAATTCCCAGCATCCACTGGGCAGCTCAAAACTATCGGCAACTCAGCTTTTAATGGATCCAACTCCCTCACAAAAACATGCCAAACAGCAATGTACACACACACATACACACACACACACACGCGAAACTGAAAGGGTCCTTTAGATCTCATCCAGCTTCTCCAGTCTTCATCAGCATCTCTTACTTTGGCACATATGTTTGGTAATTTTTAAAATCTATTTTTCAATTTCCAGCCTCCAGTGTTTTCTGGTCTCTTACAAGAAAACATTTGGCTGTAATCAACTCAGCTGAAGAATGCGAGAAACAATTGCCAGTGCTAGATTTGTCACTTCAGAATTCATTCTTAGTAGATGCATTAATAAGTAATTATGTTTGAATGGGTGGATGGATAGAAATGTCAGGAAATAATGATGAGCCTCATGAATATTTCTTCAGTTCAGTGTGTATCTGATATAACACAATCTGCAAACCATGTGTAAAGGTAATTTTAAAGAGTGAACAGTGAGGGCATTCTATTAATGCTACAAGTAATCAAATTGTAAGTTAGAATAGTTAGGCAGCTATCATCTCCACAAACAAGCTTCAGCTTGTCCATCTGCTTTTGAGTTCTCTAGAAGTAGTAAACTCAAGTTGGACAGAGATATGTCTTGAACCCCAAGGCTGACTCTCTACCATATTGGGTACTACAGGGCATACTGAAATATAGTCAAAATTGGTTTAGGGAAGTATAAGGCAATAATGTTCCCTGGGGTGCCTAATCTGGGAAGCCTTAATCAAATGTCCAGAAAACAAATGCAATATCCTGGGATGAAAAGTCCAATTCCAGCCATGAAGAGACCACAATGACTTAATGCTAATTATTTTTCATTGTTTGATGAATCCATGACACTAATAGAAGCACATTTTCCTTCAGTACAATTTTTTATTTTATTACTCACTTTAAAGCTTGTATCCATAGGATGGACTGGTTTTGACACTATGCTGTTAATTATGGTGGTTTCTTAAATGGTGCCTGAGAATGTGACTTTAGGTATTTGTAGTAGTATAACTCTTAATGGGTGTTTTGGTCATGACCCAGAAGACCTTTGTTAGTAATGTGTCATTGAAATGAAATGTGCAAGTTCTATGTGAACAGAAGTCTCTTGGTTTTGGGGTGAAGAGAATATAGGAAACATACACTTCTGCAGTCCCTTACAGGCGTGGTGATTTGTTTTGAGCCCCTCTGATGGACACCAGGAATTTGCATGTTCACAAGGTGTAGATGATGTTTAGAGAAACTTAAAATAGCTTCAGAAAAGATTGATATGAGGAGTGATCAGGGAGGGAGTGATGGGAAGCCAGGTAGGGATGAGCTCATGAGCTTGCTCCCTCGCTAAGAGAGAAGGGAAGTCAGGCACTCTTTGAGGCTGGAATGAGGTGTCTGATGGGAGATGTCATTCTGTATATGTTTCTCATACAGGTTAATGAATAAAGCACTGTTGGCCAATAGGAAAGGAAGATGGAGAGACTGGGGAGACGAGACGCTGGCCCCTTTCCCCAGTAAGAAGACTACGTGGAAATATTAGATTAACAGAAATGGGTTAATACTTAAGACAGAGCTTGCAGATAAGAAACAAGTAACCGGGCCAACAGAATTATATCTAATACAGAGTCTCAGTGTGTTATTTGTGGCTGGCGTGGCGGCGGGACAAGACGGGGTGGCGGGTGGAAAAACCATACTCATTACAGTGTCTGTGGTGGTGTTTCTTATAGATGAGTGGGAACCAGCTGCTGTAAAGTATACTAAAACAAGGCAAGACATGGTGGACTGAACCCAGAAATGTAAGGGAGAGCCACTGGATGGACATTTAAGCACAGATGTGACAAAATTCAATTTAAACTGCCAACAAATCAGAAAAGCATTTAAAGTATTTTTTTTTTTCTGCCACCATGCCAGATGCTGCATGGGTGTGTGTGAGGGGTTCTTATACGGACCTATGTACCTTAGCCATGCTCTGAAAACTAGGTACTCCATACTGGCCTACACTGGACAATGGTCTCCAGCAGTGGAGCCAATACACCTCATGAATAATGAATAGAACTTGTACAGCTTAAATTAAAGTTGAGATATTCGACATGTTCTGAGACTTTCCTTCACCATGGTGAGGAGGCTTTCCTGAGAATGTTCTGGGTAATGGTCATTCATTTTAAAGTGCTGTTGATTTTCAGGGTCACATACCCACTTGAGTCTCTGAGGTTTCGGCTGTTAAAAATTAGGATTTATGATGGAGACAGTGTATCTGTAAGCATCCTTTAGCCTAGCCTAAAATGAGTCAACCCATTCAAGGGAAGAACACCATGAGGGACATTTTCCTCCAATTCTCCAACAAAATGAAATTAAGTCAGTTAAGGTAACTTAAGGTAATAGCATTTCTACAAAACAAGTGGCATGCCAAGGAACTTAAAGTACTTCATTTAAAACACACATTCTCTTTTCAAAAGCCAGAAAATAAATACACCCTGAGAATCTTGCTTATATGTTATAATACTTAGAGAGTATTAAGTGAACTTAGATGCCATTAACTAATACTAGTTCAGATTATTGTAGAATTTGGTTAAGAACATATGGACCTGGCCCATAAGCTACCCATAAGGTTTCAAAAGAAACTCATATGAACACAATCCCTAAACTCAGTACAAAATATGCCACTGAGCTAGGAAGGATCACACAAAGAACACTACGGCTTGAACAAGGTAGGTTGTAAACACTAAGTACAAACACAGCCTGAAGGAGATGCCTGTCCTAAAGCCTCTCTACCAACCCGAGAAAGTCTTTTAAAGCTGGACTTCAATGGGACCGCCTGTAATTGAGAAGCTTCTGTAAGGCAAAGGACACAGTCAACAAGACAAAACAGCAGCCCGCAGAATGGGAAAAGATATTCACCAACTCCACATCTGACAGAGGGCTGATTTCCAAAATATACGAAGAACTGAAGATGCTAGTTACCAAAACACCATATAATCCAATTAAAAAGTGAGGTATAGAATTAAATAGAGAATTCCCAATAGAAAAGTCTAAAATGGCTGAAAGATGCTCAAGAAAGTGTTCAATATCCTTAGCCATCAATGAAATGCAAAGCAAAACAACTCTGAGATACCATCTTATATTCCTGTCAGAATGGCTAAAATCAAAAACACCAAAGACTGTTTATGCTGGACAGCATGTGGAGAAAGGGATACACTCCTCCACTGTTGGTGGGAGTGCAAACTCTTACAGCTACTTTGGAAATCAGTATGGCAGTTCTTCAAGAAAATCGGAATCAGTCTACCACAAGACCCAGTAATTCTACTCTTAGGCATATACACAAAAGATGCACATTCTTACAATAAGGACATCTCTGTTCAACTATGTTCATAGCAGCATTATTTGTAATAGCCAAAACCTAGAAGCAATCTAAATGCCCCTCAAGTGAAGAATGGATGGAGAAAATATGGTACTTTTATACAATGGAATACCACTCATTAGAATCTTGAAATTCTCAGAGAAATGGATAGAAATAGAAGATACCATCTTGAATGAGGTAACCCAGTCACAAAAAGACAAACACAGTATGTACTAACTCATATATGGCTTTTAGACACAGAGCAAGGTATTGCCAGCCTACAATCCACAGTGCCAGAAAAGCTAGGAAACAAGGAGGACCCGCAGAGAGACATACATGGTCCCCTGGAGAAGGGGAAAGGGACAAGATCTCCTGAGCAAATTGGGAGCATGGCAGGGGAGGGAGTTAGGGAGAAGAGGAGGGCATGATGGAGCAGGGAGATTGAGTCAGGGAAAGACTAGAGAAGAAAAAGAAAAGATATACCATAATAGAGGGAACCATTATAGGTTTTAAGAGAAATCTGGCACTAGGGAAATGCCCAGAGATCTACAAGAATTAACCCAAGTAACAATCTAAGCAATAGTAGAGAGACTATTTTAAATACCCTTTCATGATAATGAGATTGATGACTATCTCATATGCCATCCTAGAGCCTTCATCTAGTAGCTGATGGAAACAGAAGCAGACACCTACAGCTAAACACTGAGCCAAACTCTTGGAATCCAGTTGCAGATAGGGAGGAGTGATGAGCAAAATGGTCAAGACCAGGCTGATCTTGCTACTGACCTGAACTGCTGACCTGAACAAGGGGGAGCTCATGCATTCTAGTCTGATATCTGGGAAACCAGCATAGGACCAACCCAGATTCCCTGAATGTGGTGTTAGTTGGGAGGACTGGGCATTCTATGGAGCCTCTGGTAAGTGGAACTATATTTATCCCTAGTATATGAATAGACTTTGGGAGCCCATTCCACATAAAGGGATACTCCCTCAGCCTAGATACATGGGGGTGAGGGGTGGGGAATCTGGGCCCTGCTCCAAATGATATGATAGACTTTTAAGATCTCCCATGGAAGGCCTCACCCTCCTTGGGAAGCAGAAAGAAGATGGGATGGGGGTTGGTGGAAGGAACAGGGGAAGACAGGGAGGAGTGTGACAACTGGGTTTGATATATAAAACAAGCTTGTTTCTAATTTAAATTAAAACTATATAAAATAAATACATTAATAGAATGTAATACATTCACCAGCAAAACAAACAAAAAAAATGGCTGGGCTTCAGAAATAGGGCACACACACACACACACACACACACACACACGCCCCTTTTAAAATTTGATTTTATGCATCTGAGTGTTCTTCCTGCATGCATGTCTCCGTACTGCATGCATGTAGACCCAAGTGAGAGGAGGGCATTGGATCTTCTGGCACTGGGATCACAGAATCACAGACTTTCTAGCCACCATGTGGGTGGTGAGATTCAAACCTTACTCTTTTGGAAGAGCAGCCAGTGCTCATAACCACTGAAGTGTATCTTCAGCTCCAGAACTAGCCCTAATGAACTGCACTGGAAATGAAAGGCAGAAACAGAGCAGCTTCTGAGAATGAACAGGAGTGCTCCACTCTGGACCCATGGAGCCAAGGACAAGACAATAATAAAAACCTTAAGTTGGATATGAGCCTACTGCATGCTCTAAACAGCCATGTTCTTACTATTAAAAATTGCTGCTCTTACAGAACCATAATTGTTTAATTATGAAAAATAATCATATTTCTCTATCATAATTCCTTAGCATGTAATATATCAAGTTAGTATTTTTTTATTGGATTGTGTCAGAAAAATAAGTGTATCTATGTCATTAACATGAACATTTGCATTCATCTTCAATAAATAAAATTACATACCTATCAAAAATTATTTTAAAATAAATTTCCTCACAATTGATTACCAGTACCAGTAAATGTTAGCTTTTGTATGCCTACTTTATATACCTACATATGTAGGGTCACATAAAAGTTTCTCTGGTGAAAAAGGGGTTTACTAGGCTCTGCAGTAATCTAGCATTCAGTAGAACACTTTGAGGGTGCGTCAGTGTGGAACAGGATTGGATAGATTGTGCAGAGGTGTGTGGAAGGAACAAGGGATTTCCAGCTTCCCTTACTGCAGCTCTCCAAGCTGCAGTAACAGGCTGCTTCTTTGTCTTCAATATTGATTTTTTATACTATTAACAGCATCTTTTAGGGGTGAGGGAGGGGCATGTCTCATGTGGTGTTTTAATATTTACTTTGAAAAGCTCTTTCTAAATTAATGATTCACCTCCTACGCAGTGAAATCTTAGAATAGCAACTGGGTGATACATAACGATACAGGAACACATTCTAGTTACATATTTGAAAACTTAACAAACAAACTCTGATTTGCCATTTGGACATTTGGCTTATAACTTCAGTCTTTTCTGTGCCCATGTGAGCAGAGACACGGGGAAGCAATCCTGTGCCAGCTTGTTTTCTGTTGAGTTTGCATTACCTCTCATCTTGGGGGAGAAGCCTGGGCTCCCCACTTCTTAGGGCTCCTTGCCAGTTATGCTCCAATATGAATTATGCCCAAGGTTCCACTTGCAGAGGATCTGGAAAGCAAATACAGCAGCAGCCAGGGCAGTGGACAGATTCCTGGTATGGCTTTCCCAGGCTTTCCCGGGGAGCACTGTGAGTCATTTTCTATGTTGCTGCAGGCATTAGAATGTGCAGCCACAGCTTCACTGGGCTGTGTGTGCCAGAGTTCCTGAAAACTATAAGCCCTGTTCTCTCAGCTGAGCTTTTGCAGCCCACTCAGGAGTTGTAATCAGTCTCTAAGTCACAGAGACTGCCAAACATGTGGCCTGTCTTCCTGCCTCAGTTACTCCTCTCTCTCTCTGCAAATGACAATAGTAGTGTAATATCTTACTAATCTCCTAGGTGCTTCTCCATTCAGTCACAGTCTTTGCTGTTCAACATTTTTAGCCTACTGAAAACAAGCAGAAATCATACTATTTTTTCTCTTCTAGAGAATACTTCTCTGCCAACAGGCGACAATAATACAGACATGCACTTTGGAGCTGTTTCTGTATTGAGGTTGGACGGTCCTCAACTAATTTTCACTTGTTTTTACATTTCACATTTCTGCCTTTACATATTCTTCTCTGTTCCAGAGGTCTGCATATTAATAGTACTGGTAAGTACTGGTAAGCACTCTTAATACTTGATGTGTACTTGATGTGTGTGCGCATGTGTGTATATGTGCCTGTGTATATGTGTGTCTGCTTCACTTGATCTTTACAATAACTTAGAACTTCCAATCAAATGGAATGGTGCTTATTTTACCTTTCAGAAATCTAAATCCCAGGTAGCTTCAGTGACATTACCAGGGGAAGTTAGGACAGGTGTTAGGATTACAACTGAAAATTATTTATCATTAATAATATCCTCCCAGGTGACAAACTAAAATGGCAGCTGACAGGTATGGCCTTCCTGAGATGGGAAAGTGTCTGTCAGGATGAGTCCCATGTATCTAAGTTGTCATCATCCTTCCTTGTAGGCAGAATCCCATTGCTTTGATTTTTATTCTTCAGCTGAACATGGAAAGCTCAGTGGTGGCTATAGGGTCACTGGGCAGCTTAGCTGCTCCCTGGTGCCTGATATGCTCGGTGTACTGGGTGAGTAGAAAAGTAATGAGGATGACAAGATGTCATTAATGCTGACAACCTTTCAGCAGCCAATACTAATTATTGGGCTAGTCTCTAGCAAGTGGCTAATCAAATAAGAGGACCTCCCACAATGCTAATTGATCTGTTTGGCAATGTCACTTGAAGGGCACCCAGCTGAGAATACCAAGAACTTAAATGTTTACTTGTTCAAGGATAAGCTTATCCAAGTAAAGATAAAGGCACTGGGTTAGATCTGAAGTGACAGACTGCAGGCTGCACTTACCATAGGCGTGGATGTAGAACTCAGTTTTAAGTATTTTTCTCTTCTAAAAAAATGATGCAAAAAATGAAGAGCCAGATTCCTCTCAGAATAAATCAAAATTTTCCAACTCAAAAAGCCATGGATTCTATTAACCAATCCAACATTTCCACTCAACAATAGTACTTTTAAGTAAGAAGGATGAGGGAAAAGAAGTACCTTGCAAAATGTCAGCAAGACAAATAAAACACTTGTAGCCACTCTTCAAGGTAAAGATACCATAAGTGACTAAAATAGAGGTGTGTGTGTGTGTGTGTGTGTGTGTGTGTGTGTGTGTGTGTGTATGTGTGTGTGTGAATGTTCATGTGTGTGCACACATGGACATGTATGCACATATGTGTGTTTGCAGACAGAAATTATAAATGAATAATTCTTTAATGACCCACTTATAAATTAAACAGATCTAATTTTGAATTATTTAAAATGCCTTTTCACTAGACTATGCACAGTTACCACTGACAAATTACAGTGCAAGTGGAACCCCTCTCTTGTGAGATTATCTCTTTTCACTTGGCAGGATGGAGACATTAACCCACTAAGTGAGTTTGTGAGCATTCATTATAGGTTAGCCATGGGTACACGTCTCATTTACAAAGGAGGGAAACATTCTTGGTCCAAAGGACTGAATTTGAACACCAGACTTCAGATTTGCCACTCAAAATTTTTAGAATAAGGTATCAGGTACTATTTTGCAAATTTTGTTTTTTATTTAAAAATGTCACATCTTCTAGAAAATATCAGGTTTAACATTAGTTTAATTATTTAGTATTATACATGACTCATAGTTGATTAATGAATAAACGTTCCCTTCAGTTTTTCACAAGTCTCATAATAAGCAGACCTTTGTCCAATGCCCTTAAGTACAGCAATTGACATTCTCTCCTTGCCTCTAATTTTCCTAAATGTCACCTGGGACACACTTCTCTGGAGAGAGTGGCCCAGTGATGGAGAAAGATGTTTATTTTCCTGAATATCTGATTAGCACACGAGGTAAGTGCACTCAGAGGCTTGCCTTTGCAACTTTTGGGTTACACAGAATGGAATTGAGGATGACTTAAAATCACTGCCATAGGTTTGATCTGTAATAGCCCCCAGAGATCCACATGCTAAAGTCCTGTTCTCAGCATTACCAGAAGATGATGGCCTGTAGGTCACAGGGAGTTAGCCTCAAAGAGGAATCTGGGCTCTGATTGTTTTCTCTTTCATTTTTATCATTGTTGCATGAGGCAAACAGGTCACTTGGCCATGTACATCATCCAGGATGTGCAACCAACCTGAAAATTCAATTATCAAGTCTTATAGGAAGTAAGGTGGTAACCAGCCATGAACAGATACTTTCCATGCTTTGAGTCAAAGTAAGTCTTTAAGTTAATTATTTCAGGTATTTTGTTACAGTATCAGAGAGCTAACAGTCACTTTTGCATTGGTGTTTCTCCCTAGTTAGCACAGTGCCCACTATATGGTGAGAATTGGGTGGTCCCACTCTGCCCCATTCCCCAAATGTGGAAAACAAGTTTTCAAAGTAGGTTTTTATTGCTGGAATCATTTGTTGGTTTTGCTCTACATGGGTATGAAACTCTTTACAGGCAACAAACATGCACATGAATTCATTCACTTGATAGTGACAGTTACTTCTCAGTAAGTACAAAAAAGCACAGCTACCTTATTTATCTATCACATAATAAATGATTGTTTGGGTATGTGTGTTTTTCAACCTAATGTGACCCTAGTCTCCAATACCTCAGTGAGTAATTATGATTTTATACAGCCCCAATCAAGATGATCCTGGCAACAGAAACAACCTCCCTAGCTCTCCCTGGGCCTCCCATAGTTAGAAGGATTAGATCTGAGTGAAAACAACATGAAGGAAATGAAAAAGCATCATTTTTTTTATTATTATTATTCAGAGAAAGAACCAAGTAGAGTAAGAAGAATGGCATGTTTGCTTGGCTGCAAAGGGATACATTCTCCTTAAAAAAAGCAACACTCTGCCAAGTCTTTGGCTTCTGTTTGTTGTTGTTTTAAAGGTAAACACAATTAAGAGAGAAAATAGAAAGTCTTCAAAAGCACAGCTGAGTGTTTATGTTTTCCTTCTAAGGCTTCTGGGCTTGTTTCTGTGGATCTTATTTACCATTGAACATCACAACTGCTCAACACCACCAAAATAACTTCTGCTGCTGCTCAGCTGAGGGTGGGAAAGAGCTTTGACTTCACAATGTCCACCTTTGCAAGGCTCCTTTGTAAGCCTTTCAAGTTTCAGTGCCATTGTTACAATTTTCTCTCCTGTTTCTGAGGAGACAGCTTTGTGCCCTGAAAACTCCCTGTTGTCACATTTTACAAGGGATACACTTTGCACTACCTGATGGCATCTAGTGGCTCTAGCCTAGATAAGTAGCTGGACTGAGGATGGGAACTCCAAATGTGTTAATTACTGTTGCAGCACATTACTGGGCTGGCCCTATGAATTTGTTTTACCAGAAAGAAGAGCTTAGCTCTTGCCTGTATGTTAGTGATAGCTCCCCTCGCCACCTTTTAACCCACTGCAAATCTGCTAATTCACTGGATTCTTTTATTTCAGACCTGTGTGGAGACAAAGCTAAAACTAATTCCAACAAATTAAATTTCTAAATCAAAATTCACAGTGTATGACAACTCATTTTAACTTCTTGGCAATGGGACAGGAAAAGAAAAGCCGAATTAACACAGTGTTCCAACTCTGCTGTAAATGCCATTAATCAAGCCACTTCTGGGAACCCCCATTTCTTGGTCTCAGTGAGCCACAGAACACTGTTGCAGCTTGCATAAGGTCTCATTGCAGGCAACTTTTTAAAGTTAAAACATAACCATAGGATTAGAAAACCCTTTGGGATGCCTGGAAGATTCTTTAGAGATACAGCCCACAACTCTCTTAATATTTCACATTCCAAGGCATTCAAGAAAGATGGAGAAGACTCAGAAACAAGAGAGTTTAAAATTTACCCACGTGCTCAAAAGAATATTCAGGACCTGAAACTGCCTGGTATCCCATACGAGGTGAACATCCACTGAGAGCAAAGTGGCTGCACTCACAGTCATAGCTGTGGGGACTGTAGGGATGCTTTCACAGGCACATACACTGCACACATAACCACACTGAATCATAATCATGCTGGGTACATGCTGTTCAAAAGCAGATCCAGTAATCCGTATCCGTTTCCCTATGTCTACCTCGTCTGCCTTTCTGCCTTCCATTGTGTGCTTTGTCCTTGTTTCTGCTCAGATCAAAGTGCCCAGTAGATTTGTTCTGTGCAGGTCACATTTCAAAGCATACCACTTAAAGTCCTTCTTAACATGGTGGAAATAATGGCTCCCACCAAGGCCCACATCCCCTTAATCCCTGGAGCCCAAGACTCCTATTTCCTTCTTGGCACAAGGAACTTTTGTGATGAAGCTAATCTTGAGATAAGATGATCATAGAGGTCACTGTGATCTTCAAAGTTCTTAGAGAGGAAGGAAGAGGGCAGTTCTCAGAGCAGAGACAGGATGATGCAAGCACTGTAGATTGATATGCTTTGAAGATGGAAGGTGAAGCCACTACACAACAAATGCAAGTGTCTAGGAGCCAGGGACACTAAGGGACAGGTTCCCACTTAGAGGCCCAGACAATGCACTTCTGCCAATGCCTTGTTTTTAGACTTCTGAGATATAGAAGACAGTACGTGTCTGAAGCAACTGTGCTTGTATTGATTTCATGAAGCAGTAGTGGGAAACCAGCCCACCTCTCTCCCTGTCTCTTCTCATTTCCTGAAACACTGGGACCTTAAGCTATGCTTTGTCAGCAAGCATGTTTTACATCCCTTCAGCTCCTGGACAGCAGCCTGACACAATGCATGATTCTCCTCCACATCTCAGGGAATCTTTCTAAGAACCCATCAAAGGCCCTTTTCACATGTAGCCAGTGTTAATAAACAGCATTGCTGCTATGACTTTAAGCAAATGTTTAACTTTCTGGAAACTTCCTCAAATTAACTTCTCCAGAACTCATGTCATATTAATTTCTTGTTTTACTTACAATTCCTAGCATGATATCACATGCAAAATGTGCTAAAATAAAGGCTCTAAATGTGCATTTATCTGTTATTTGCAAACTGAGATGCACAAAGTAATGATGCAAGAGCATTTACTATATGCTGCCTTGTAGTGGGATATTCACTTTGTCTCCTTCTGTGGCACTGACCATGCCCATTGGGGGGTGGAGACAGGGGCGGAAGTGACCTGTGGAAGGAGGTCTGAGGAGAAGCCAGCAACACTGGCGAGAGGCAGAGAGGAGAGCATCCGGTGGAACTTGCTGGTGTTCACCTGTCTAGGTTGTAAGTTATTCCTCCCTGAATAAACATCTATTCAGCCTATTTGTTTAGCCTGATTTTAAATATCCTTATTTAACTTCAATACTGCCTCTTCCCAGCAACTTCTAAAGATTAACAGTGGCAGACTACCTCTTTTTATGAAGCAGCATTCTAGAATGACTGTATAGGGATGATGAATAGTGGAAAACAAAAATATAGGTAAAAAATTTTATAAAGATAATAGGAAGTTAATGACTGGACCAAAGAAGGCATTCCCCAGAGGTACATTATTCAGAAGAACCACTATGCTTTAGTAAACCATAACAATATAAAAATGGATTTATCCTTTAAATTGGAGCACTTTTAATGAGACATTTATGAAGCCTGTGGCCTCCAAGCTGTGTTCAGACACCCAGGACATTTCCCAATAAAGAGAGAGGAGAGACAATGATAGACATTTGCATTATTTTTAAAACCAAGAACCTTTCCAAGATTGAGCTGAAATTAAAGATAACAACCTCTCCTAAAAGACTCCAAGAACACATTTTAGGACCTACCTGAACAAGGATTTGCATGGCACAAAGAAAGACACACAGGCACACAAGTATACAGGCATGTGCACATAGGTGCACTCATGCTTGCGCACGTGTGCATGCGCACACGTATGCACACACAGTAAATACATAAATGAATGTAAGTTTTAAAAGAGCCAGACTCTTAATAAACTGCCAAGGTTGGCATTCAAACTCCCTTTGTTTATGGTCAGGTAGACTTTCAAGCCTCTCTGTCCCCTGTCCTGGGGATAATATAAATACCTGCTCCACACTTCAGTTGAAAGACTGAAAAGAACTAACACATAAAAAGTTATCAGTAGAATGCCTGACACACTGAATCCTGAAAGATAAGCTATAATTACTGTCAACTCTGAAGCTCATTTTAGGTTACTTATATAATCTTCTGGAGCACAAACCAACCGAACCTGTTTATAGATAAATGGAGAAGGATCAGCACCTCCATGGGAAGAAGGGACATGGAGTATAGGGAATTACCCTGCAGGATTAAAGCTAATGTTTAAACAGTAGGCCTTGAGACAAGGTAAGCTCTATCAAATGCTGTGACGTAATTCCTACCTTCATCACTAGCATTGTGTGTGTCCATGCTACCCATGGGAGTAGCACAGGAGATAAAGCCCACATCTTTTCTGGTAACTGGATGGAAATCAAGCATTTTCTATGTGGCATATCTCCAGTATCATTGTTGTAAGTGACCACAGCATAAAGAAGGAAATATGTGTTCTAGGACTGTTAATGGATGTTTGCAGAAAGAAGGTTGTCATGTTTAAAGTTGAGAGTGGTGACTCTGGAGAAGAGAGAGGGCAGGCAATTGAGAGGGTCCAAGATAACTTTGTGGGAGACTGGCACTGAGCCATGTCTTGGTGGTTGCACAGATCTGTTTTGGTGATAATTCCCTGACCTTCACAATGACATCGATGCATTTCTGTAAATGTACTTCCCACTAACATGGCTACATAAAGAGGCTTAGAAGGGGTGAAGATGTAACCACATTCTCATTGGAAACATCTAGCAAAGCATGGCTTTGTGTCTGTATTATTCACCATTCAGCGGCTGTGACAGGATGCCAGACTCAAGGCAATTTATATGGTGCAAGGTGCATTTGAGCTTATAGGTCCAGGATAACTAGAGTCTGTGGTGGGGAAGCATAGAAGCATGGGGCAGGCATTGTGGCAAGACAAGATGCTGAGGGCTCACATCCCCACAAGGAAGAAACAGAGGCGGTGAGCTAGATCTAGGCTTTTAATGTCCAAGTGTGCTGCCAGTGGCACACTTTCTGCAGCAAGGCCACCTGCTGGTGAACAAGTGTTCAAATATCTGAGACCATGGCAGAACATGTCTCATTTAGAACACCACAATACCCATGATTGTCAAACTAGGCAAGAAACCCAGAGACTTTGCAAAAATCTGCTGCCTTTACAGTGAATGGTCAAAGAGATCAAAGACTCTGAGCCACAAGCTCCCACCCCCCAAGTTTGTCTATCAGAAACCTGTATGCAGCCATAAGTGTTTTAAAGCAAGGCTTTAACATTTTAAATTTTTTCTCCATTTTTTCATTTTTCCTTTATTGAAAATATTCTTATACAATACATCCTGATTATAGTTTCTCCTCCATCTATACTTCCCAGTTCATCCTCAACTCCCCTCTCCCTGGATCCATTCCCTTTCTGTCTCTCATTAGAAAAGAACAGGCTTTTAAGAGATAACAAACAAACATGACAAAATAAGATAGAAGGTAAATAAAAAACAATCAGTCAAAGTTGGACAAGACAACTTAACAGAAGGAAAAGAGCCCTAAGTGCAGGCACAAGAATCAGATATCAACCGGTTCTCACACTCAGGATTCCTATAAAAAATACTAAACTAAAATCACACACACACACACACACACACACACACACACACACACACACACACACGAGACTTGGTGTAGACTCATGTCAGCCCTGCAGTTGCTGCTTACAGAATTTAGTTTTTGTAAGTGCATATATGCCTTGTTTAGTTGATTCAGAAGAGACTCTTGTTCTCCTGGAATTGTCCATCTCCTCTGACTCTTACAGTCCTTGTGCCTCCTCTAAGGGGTGACATTTGATGGGGACATCCTATTTAGAGTTTGTCTTCTCATAATGTCTGGATGTGGGTCTCTGCGTTTGTTCCCAACTGCTGTGGGAAGAAGCTTCTCTGTTGATGACTGAATAAAGCACTGCTCTTAGGTCTCTGGGCTATCTAGTCTCTGGTTCTTGGTCATCCAAGAAATGTTGGGTATGGGTTCCATCTTGTGGGCTGGGCCTTAAGTCAAATCTTGACTGGCTACTCCCACAAGATCTGTGCCACTATTTCTTTAGCATTATGCAGGCAGAACTGATTGTATGTCAAAGGTTTTGTGGCTGGCTTGGTGTTTACATTTCCCTTTTAGTAGCCTGCATTCAGAGTATCCTCTTGCATCAAAGACACCAACAACCTGTTCATGATAAAAGTCCTGGAGAGATTAGGAATGCAAGGGATGTACTGAAACATAATAAAGGTAATCTACAGAAAGCCTGCAGCCAAAATCAACTTAAATGGAGAGAAATTCAAAGCAATTCCATTTAATCAGGAACAATATAAGGTTGTCCACTTTCCCCATATGTATTCAATAGAGTACGTAAAGCCTTAGCTAGAGCAATAAAACAACTGAAGGAGATCAAGGGGGTACAAATAGGAGAGGATGAAGTTAAAATATCTTTATTTCCAGATAATATAATAGTTTACTTACACGACCCTAAACATCACAACAGGGAACTCTTACAGTTGATAAACACTTTCAGCAAAGTATCGGGATACAAGATTAACTAACAAACTCAGTAGCCTTCCTATAATACAAATGACAAATGGACTGAGAAAGAAATAAAAAAAATTCATCTTTCACAATAGCCTCAAATATTATAAAATATCTCGGGGTAACTCTAACCAAGCAAGTGCAAGACTTACACTATAAAAACTTTATGTCTTTGAATTAAGAGATTGAAGAAGATATCAGAAGAAACATCTCCCATGCTCATGGATCAGTATAATTAATACATTATTAATTCTGACCAAAGAGCAATCTACAGATTCAATGAAATCCATATCACTTCCAATACAATTCTTCACAGACCTTGAAAAGATAATTCCCAACTTCATATGAAAACAAAACAAAACAAAAAAAACCCAAAAAAAAAAAAAAAAAAAAAAAAAAAAAAAACAACCCAGGATTTCTAAAAACAACCCTGAACAATAAAAGAACTGGAAGTCTCACCATTCCCGATTTCAAGTTGCTCTACAGAGTTATAGTAATAAGACAGCATGGTATTGACATAAAAATAAACATGTTGATCAACAGAATCAAATTGAAGGCCAAGACTTAAACACACACATCTATGGACACTTAATTTTTTTTAAATAAAGGAGCCATAAATACACTCTGGAAAAAAGCATCATCTTCAATAAATAGTACTGGTTTAACTGGAGGTTGGCATGTAGAAGAATGTGACTAAATCCATATCTACCTCCCTGTACAAAACCCAAGTTGAAGTGGATCAAAGACCTCAACATAAAACCAGATACACTGAGCCTGAAAGAAGAGAAAGTGGAGAATAGCTTTGAATGCATTGGCACAGGAGACAACTTCCTGCACAGATCACCAATAGCACAAACACTAAGCTCAAAATTTAACAAATGAGACCTCATGAAACTGAAAATTTTCTGTAAGACAAAGGGCCCTGTCATCCAGACAAAGCATCCTTCTGAATAAGAGTGTTTTTTTTTTTTTCTAGTCAATTCTTCATCCAATAGAGGACTACAACTTTAAATTTTTAAATGATAAAAATCATTTATTGTATCAAAGATCCTAATACAGCACTCTTTTTCCTGGAAATTCTGATTTTTTTCCCCTCAGGCTGTGTCTTCAAGTGAGAAAAGTTTGTAACCCCACATTTACTGCTTTGCATGCTTTGTTTCCCAGATAGTGTATATAAATCAACTTAAACAGTGATTTCTTAGAGAAAAGGTAAAACATCTCTCTACCTATGAAATATTTTCCGCAATGAGCCTTGAGATTTACTGTCATTATTTTTATTTGTTTCAGTAACCCTGATAATGACTAGGTATGGTCTTATGTTTCTTTTTCCTTGGATCATAAGCATTAGGATGGCAGATATTAAGCCTATGGTTTCTCAGTATACATCCTATAACAAACAGATATACCCAAGGAAAAGTAAAGGAATGAATGTTTAAATTTGAGTGAATTGGTTAGGAAATAATATAAAGACTAAAGAGGGTTTAGAAACGGAGGATGTTAATGAAGGACAGAGATATGTTCCCCAAGTGAAGGAAACAATCTCATTGTCTCTGCTGACTCTCCCTTGAGGATCCTCATTTTTTGTTTGTTTGTTTCCTCAGATGATTAGTCTGAGTAGCCAACATTCACTGAGCAGCAACTAATGCTGGGTCTGTGCATGGGCTGGAATAATCTAGAGCAGAGCCCTTCCGGTTAAGATACTCTCAGATAAATTTCTACTTTTAGTCTGAGCTGATATGAACTGTCATAAATAACAAGTTTGAATTACAGCCTTAGGTAGGACTCTTCGACTAATTTTCATAAATCATAATTTGTGTTTGAGCAATGAATATGTTAACTACCCACTGGGTTTCAGATAAATCATCCTTTGTTTAAATGTCTAATTTTCTATCAACCAATCATGAGCATTTTACAAATCATACCTTTTTTGATGCTTTTCTATTACATAAACCAATGAAAATTTACAGAAATCTATGTTTCTCTGCCTCATCATGCAGTAAACAACCCTGTGACAGACTGCCTCTGTATCTGATGTTGCTGATGTCATCGCCTGCCATTTTTCTAATTCTCCTGTGTTCCTCTAGTTAACCTCTAATTTCTTCTCTAATTTATTCTGATAATTTTTTAAATTAATACTTAGAAGTATCTGTGTATTTTTAATTGTTTTAGATGAGTGTGTGTGTGTGGGGGGGGTTAGTTTATATACAGATGACATTGCCTGTGGATATTCATGGAGGACCGAAGAGGGGATCCTATATTCTCCTCTGTTACTTGCTGCCTTTTTTTCAGACAGGAGTCTCTCTCAGAACCTGGAGCTAAAGCTTTCTTTGCTAGGCTAAGAGCCAGCCGGTTGCAGAGATCCTCCTATGACCCTTTCTATGCCTGCTTTGGAGCTAGGGTTAAAGGCATCTACAAGGATGCCTGGCTTGTGCCTAGGATGCTGGGAACTCCAGTTCTCATGTTTGAGGAGCAATGGGCCTTAACCACAGAATTGTCTCTCTAGCCCCCTGTTGGCCATTTTCCTATTATATATACTACATGTCTACTGATGCTGTACCCATAGAAGAACCAAGGAAAACATGGCTTCTATACTATTTAACTGAATAACACTGAACCTTATTTTACAACTTGGTAATATTCAGTAATAAAAATCATGCTAAGATTATTAGAAATATTGTATCTCATCATTTTTCTTTAAAAAGTGAAGTTTGTGAATACAAATCATAGATCTCAATATAGGTGGGAGCTGTTGCATGTTAAGAACAACTAAGAAGTCACACAAAGAAGCAAAAAGATTCTGTAAAGTTTTTGTTTGTTTCTGTATTACAAGATATATATATATATATATATATATATATACATATATATATATATATATCTCCAGAAATCTGTGTCTCAGTTTGGAAGACCTAAGCTTAGTGCATTCTGACTAAATGAGAACTTTGTAATTATGACCTTGTTATGAACTCACAAAAACAAAAGTACAGAGGAGAGGACCCCTTTCCCCTAAGTATTGTTCAGAGCCTGAGGCTTGGCTGCCTTTTCTTTTTAAGCTGTGTTTCTCTCACAATCCTCCTTCTATCTTCTGGCAAGTGTGTGGCATAATTCCAGTTCCATAGAGATGCTTCCAGAGCCCCAGTTCCTGGAGAACAGTCAGTACCGAGAAGCTCCATAAACAGCAATCTCTATGGGTTAGAAAAGGGTGATCAAAATTTCTGTGAAAGAAGGAACTCTTGACCCTCATTTGAGTGGTCTGCATTTGAATGGCAAGATACAGATTTCAAATGTGCTTTTGTTTTCAGTTTTTAAAAATCCCAAGTAGGAAAGGGCCATGAGTAAAAGGAGTGCTAAAATTAGATACACTTTTTGATTTGAAGAAATTCTAAGTTTGTGAACTCTAAAACAGCCCCTAACAGAATGAGTCATCCATCACTCTACTTTATGCAACAACATACCTCTTGTGTACTGATGTTTTCTTCTTGGGCTCATGGGGCCAGTGAGATGTTAATGCTCAAGAAAGGAGTGCTGTGAGCCAAACACTCAGGAGCCTCCTTCCTGAGTAAACAAGATTGAACAGTTTCTCTTGCACCTTCTCAGCACCATTGTGAGCATTTATTGAAAAGATGCACATTCATATAACAAGGACATCTGTTCAACTATGTTCATGGCTCCATTGTTTGTAATAGACAGAACCTGGAAGCAACTTAGATGCCCCTCAAATGAAGAATGGATGGAGAAAATGTGGTACATTTACACAGTAGAGTACTACTCCACACAATGGAATCCTGAAATTCTCAGGCAAATGGATGGAACTAGAAGAAACAATCCTGAGTGAGGTAACCCAGTCACAAAAAGACAAACACAGTATGTACTCACTCATATATATGGATTTAGACATAGAGCTAAGGATTATCAGTCTACAATCCACATTGACAGAAAATCTAGGAAACAAGGAGGATCCTGTGTGTGTGTGTGTGTGTGTGTGTGTGTGTGTGTGTGTGTGTGTGTGTGTGCATGAGAGAGAGAGAGAGAGAGAGAGAGAGAGAGAGAGAGAGAGAGAGATACATGGTCCCCCTGAGAAGCAGAAAGGGACAAGATTTTTCTGAGCAAATTGGGAGCATGGAGAGAGGGCAGAGGGAGTTAAGAGAAAGAGAAGGGGAGAAGAGGAGGGGAGAGGTGGACATGAGGGAACAGGAAGATTGAGACAGGGAAAGAATACAAGAGAGAAAGAAAAGAGACACCATAATAGAGGGAGCCATTATAGAGTTAAGGAGAAACCTGACACTAGGGAAATGTGCAGAGATCTACAAAGATGAACACAACTAACAATCTAAGCAATAGCAGAGAGGCTACCTTTAATGCCCTTCCATGATAATGAGATTGATGACTACCTTATATGCCATCCTAGAGCCTTCATCTTGTGACTTAATGGAAGCAGAAGCAGACACTCACAGCTAGACACTAACCAAACTCCTGGAATCCAGTTACAGAGAAGGATGAGTGATGAGCAAAGGGGTCAAAACCAGGCTGGAGACACCCACATAATCATCTGATCTGAACAAGGGGGAGCTCATGCACCCAAGTCTGATAGCTGGGAAACCCTGACTCCCTGAATGTGGGTGTTAGTTAGGAGGACTGGGGAGTCTATGGAGACTCTAGCAATGGATTAGTATTCATCCATAGTGTACAAATGGAATTTAGAAGCCCATCCCACATAGAGGGATACTTGTTCAGCCTAGACACATGGGGGAGGGCCTAGGCCCTGCCCCAAATGACAAGCCAGACATTGAAGACTCTGCATGGAAGGTCTCACCCTCCCTGGGGAGAAGAAAGGGAATTGGCTGGGGATTGGTGTGGGTGATAGGGGATGATGGAAGGATGAGGGAACAAGGATTGACATGTAAAACAACCTTGTTTCAAATTTAAATTAAAAAAAGGAAAAAAATAATTAAAAAACAAAAAGATGGTTATATGTTAGAGGCTTTTCAAAATTACTTTGCCACAGAAACTTTCTTTTGGGTGTTTCCAGAATCTAATGGTCCTTAATTAGACTGACACATCTGGTCTGATGTGAACTCCATGGACACTAAGCTGCTAGTATCATCCCACTTTACAGAGGAGAAGTAGCAAGTTTCTACAGCCATACTCAAATCTGTTGTTACTACTCCAGACCATGTGAAACTTGGTCTGTGGGCTTTGGATTATACACCAAGATCAGTATCCATCCAGACTCTACACAACTAGGGCACTGTGAGCAGAAGCTTGAGCAAGGAAGGATATCAACAGACAGAGCTGTATCTGAATCTTAGGAAGCAGGGTATTCTTACACAACCTGGATGAATCAGTAGAGTCTCTAAACTTTATCTTTGTTGATAATGTGGATGTTAGAATCTATACTGCAAGGTGGTTATGGACATTGGTGCTAATGCCTATAAATATTCCCATAGGAAAAGCAACCTTTCTAGTTAAAGTAAAACTAAGTGATGCCAAGTAGGGTCATGCTAAGAGGAAACTCATAAGACCCAGCAATCTGGATCCAAATCCTGGGCATTTACCTGCACCAGAGTTGTGCTAGACTCTCTATTAGAGTACTATGAAAACAAAGATAAATTAAGACTAACTCATCAATGAAATGTTAGAGATTCTTCCAAGGAGGGAGCTGGTGCTGGTGAAGGCACTTCTGGGGCAGGGCACCTGTTTTCTGAGTACTAGCCTGGTCCCTTTTCCTACCCACTTCTCTCCTCTTTACAACCAGTTTTCCTTCCTGAGTTTTATGTTAATTCCACGAACAGCATTTATGTGGCATTTTTGTCTCAAGTGCACCCACAGTAAATTGAAGAGCTGAAGCTGGGAGAAAACTGAAGGAAACAAGCCTGTGTTATGTCTCCCATCGAGCCCAGTGTGACTGTTTCTAGGCAGCAAGGCTTGTCTGTGTGACACATCCCTGACCAGATATAATGGTCCAGCTGGAAATATTTCCACTTGGGACTCATGTCTGTCCTCACTCCCATCCCACTTGCTGGCAGATTTCAGCAAGAACATCTGGAGAATGTTGTTTACTACAGATCTTGTGCATGAAAGATATAATCCTACAACATGACATTCTGGATTTTAAAAAAGAAAAACCCAAACTGAAAATTTAAATTCTCTTCTCTCCCTCAATTGACAGGTAAACCAGACCCAGACTCACAGAAATTTATTCCGATGTTTTTGATCTTTTGTTTTGTTTTTAAATCCCACTTCGTGTCGTGAGGGAGTATTTGATGGTGGTTTACTTTCTCAGACTCTCCAGGGCCCCATGTATTCCATGCCTATCATCACTTTTGCAAAATTTGAGCAATTCTTATTCAATATCATTCCAAAGTATTATGTTTCTGTGTGAGCTCAAATCCTGGACTTGTATAATTTAAAAGCTGGGTTTATCCCCCACACCTTTCACTGCCTTATTTCTTCACACCTGTGTCCCTAAGACACATTCTGTGACCTCTCTGCTAGCAGCACATTGAAAGAATTAAAGGCCATCACCAGAAATGGTTCTGGGTCCCCTTGTGTTTTCTGTTCACTCCTTCAGTGATTTTTATTACTTTGCTACTCAGGCCATGAGGACCAGCCTCCACCTGCCATTCCATCAGCACACACTTACAATAATGATGTGAACAATGACAGCAGTATTCTCATGAGGATCAGGAATATATTCCTGGGGAGAAGACTGTGAGCAATCCTGAGTATGAGAAAGTGAGCAAACAAATCAGATCTGGTGAGAAGAATAGGGTCTGGAAGAGAAAGACTAAACACAGAGAAGGACTTTGGAAGGAGATTGGCAGATGTTCATAAGATACTGAATGGCAGAGGTGTCCAGAATTTGATACTAGTCTGTTTCTTTGAAAGTGGTAAACATTTCTATCTTGTGACTGTTCTATGGGAAGTGTGTGTGTGTGTGTGTGTGTGTGTGTGTGTGTGTGTGTGTTGGGGGAAATCATGGCTAACCTTGATTTTTTTGTGTATCTGTGTGAGAACATAAAGAACTTATATAGATAGAAGAGTTTAAGGTAGAAGTGACTAAGATAGACCGCCCAGCAAGAGGACTTAGTAGGTAAAGGTGCTTGTTTCATAGTACTGACAACCTGAGTTCAATCCCCAGAGTGGAAGGAGAAAACAGACTCCATGCCCAAACACTGCCCTTCCAATAATAAAATAAAGTGTTCTGAAAATAAAATAAAATAAAGTGTTCAGAATCCTAGTATGTACAAAACCAAGATCAAGGATCTTAGTAATTTCCTAAATACAACTAAAACACAAATTTTTCAAAAGCTGACAAATTAGACTACATTAGAAATGAAGAAAGTTTGAGCAAAGAATGCCACTGAGGCAACTGAAAAGAGCCTAAGAAGGTCATGAGCGAGGGTGTGGTCTCAGGAATGCAGCTGAAGAGGAACAGGACAGCCTAGGCCTTCAGAGAACAGGAGGAGAGTTATACTTGACCACATCTATTAAAGCCTTTCTAAACAGCTAATGGAAGGGATGTTAAACATTCTAAAATCAACGAACTGATAGACATCTATGGAAATAGATATAAAATTACCTTGAGCTAAGCGTTGCACACTGTGTATATACATTGAGGCACTCCAAAATGCACTCCGTAAATCTGAATAACTTACCCATTACAGATGAAAATATACTTTGAAAAGACTGTGGATACATACCTATAGACTGAAGATGTTTACTTTCTAATCAAGCACTTATAAGGAACTTATATATACAATATTCAAAGAATTCTCACAACTTACTAATTAAAAGACAAGTCATTTGAAAAGTGAGGAAAGGATTTGAGCAGGAATTTCTCCAAAAAAGTTAAAGAAATTACCTATATGCACATGAGAATGTGTTCAGCACCACCAGAGATGTAGAAGACACAATGAATTGCTATTCCATACTCACTAGGATGGTCACAAAGCAAATGTAAGGCAATAACAATTGATGGCAGAAGTATGGAGAAGTCAGAACCCTAAGCCATGGTTGGGAGAAATGGAAAATAGTATAGCTACTTCTGAGGGGAGCCTGCCAGTCAGAGTTAAGAAATTATCACAGGACCTGGCCTTTCCCTTCCTGGTAGACAACCCAGAGGAATAAACATCCCAAAAGATGCAGATCACCCTATCATTCAGAAAGAAAATAGACATAACCCTTGTGTTTCTCAACTGTTGTCATATACATCAGGATGAAATATTTTTCCACTTACCAAGGCAATGAAACTATGATGGCACACTAGCAAAGATGCAGCTTTGACACATGATGTTAAAATCACACACCAAAAACACACTAAAGGCACATTGAATATGATTCAGGGGTGTGAATATTCAAAACAGACACATCTACAGAGGTAGAATGCAATGTTTGCAAGGGTCTGGGAGGGGAAGAAATGCTAATTAGTGAGGGGTTTCTTTGTGGGAGATAAAAATGGTCTGAAATTATTATGGTGATGGGCACAACTCTAAGACAACATTAATATGCACTATTCTGTGCACTTCTAAAAGACAAACTTCATGCTATGTGATTGAGGTTTCAATTGGGCTGCTATTTTTTTTAAATAGTGGTTTTATGAGAACTTTTTTTTTTTTTTTAAGATCCTGAATGTCAATGAGGATTTAAGTTAGCATAGATTATTTTGCCTCCTTTATCCCAAGGGGCAAAGACATTACATATGTTCCCTATCTGCCTCATGATACTGCTAAGGTTTCATACACCAAACTTTCTTCAGCTGGTTGCGCAGCTTGGCCAACTACATGGAGAAGCCTGGCTTCAGAAGCATAGGCTCAGTTTAAGTGTGATCTTCTTTCTCCTACCCTCACTTCAGAATCTAAATCTTACAGAGACACAACCACCACTGAAAACCTGTCACTATGTGATACTTTGGCTTTTCAGTATTGTGATATTTATGTTTTTAATTTTTATTATCTCTAATATAAAAAGGAAGAAACTGAGGCCAACTTCATTTTTAGATGACACAGACAGGAAGCAACTGGAGGCTTGGTCTGTTGAATGATAGCTTGTAGGGTTTGGTGCTTGTAGTACCATGGTGGCACTTATACAACTTTGGAATATTTTGAATTTGGGTTTTTCTGTGCTCAACCCACAATAACAGAACACTCAATTCAACAACTCCTTCTGAGGCTGTCTTTAACATCCTCAAGAAACTGATATTATTTAGTTATTCTGTAATTGAAATAAATTTTTGAATTTTGTCTTTGTGTCTTATTGAGACTTTTCTAAATTCCATCTCTCTTCTTTGTTTAAAAACAAGAATGACAAAAAGAAAACTCACTTTCTTCTGAAAACTGTCAGTCAAAAAAAAAACTTTACTGCATGTGAAAACTGCATTTGTCATGTAAGCCAAAGAACAAAGGATTTCTTTCTAACCATAATGAATGGCTTCCTATTCAGAACTGGCTTGCTGACATCTTTGGTTTGTAGATGTTTAACATTTCTTAAGTACCACTGCCTTTTGCCTCTGTAATGCATATATCCATTGCAATTACTATATATAATGCCATCCACAAATAAAACACTTAAATTGTTGTGAAGATTGCATTTTTAGGTATCAATTGTTTTATAAAACTGTCCTTTGGTGAGAAATCTTAACTCTTTCAGAAAGAAATGAATCCCATATGATTTACAGGGCTTTTTGAAGAACTTGTTCGGAATAATTTGTTCCAGTCACTACAGTAATCCCTTTCTGATTTTTCTTTGTTGTTGTTTTTCTTTCTTTTCAAATAGAAATAGTTCTTCAGTAGAAAACTGATAAATAATTAGTTACTAGATAGGTGAATGTTTTATAAGTAAGAAAAAAGTACAAAAGACCAGGATTTGTAGTGTTTGTCCATTTTGATGGCATAAATGAGCAGTATGACCTACATGATGTTCCAGTGTAGAGTGAGCAATGGTTGCTAGGATCATGAGTGTCACTGTTGCATTTTCTATCTTAAGGAGCATACCCTAAAAAAAAAAAAAAGAAGAAGAAGAATCTCATAACAGGTAGATTATGCATATTCCTTGAAGTCATTCCTGTGTAGGTAGCTAAGTTTATGAGTTTTATTTACTTATTTATTATTATTTTGTTTATCATTTATATAAACCAATCAAGAGGAAAACTACCTGAACATCAGTATATGTGTATTAATCCTTCTCACTAGGAATGAAACAGAGTTGTATATATGTGAGTCCTGCTCAGATCTGTGCTAATTCAGTCAAAGCAGGCTCCATGTGATGAAGACAGAAAAGGAGACCCTGCAAAGACCTGTTACTGACATGACAGGTCAGTTCTGTGCGTTAACTAGATTTGCACAGTCAGAGACAAAGTGGCCTCAGATCAGACTTCCAGTTGCTTCCTACCTGTGTCTCTTCCAATCCAGACCTCAATTCCCAGCTTGAGACAGAATCAGTTGGCAGTTTCATTTAACTGCTTCTGGTGGATAACCAGCTCAACCCCGAAGGTCCCTTAGAGTTTTGATTCCTCATTTGTTAATCATGTGAAGTGATCTCCTCTAATTTTCAGAACTTATTTTTAGAAGGCATCTTAGAAAAGGAATGAACAAAGCAATGAAGAAACCCCCCCCCCTTTTTTTGCATGTTGAGTAACATACAATACTATCAATCATAACCCTTTCCCTCATTTCTGACATAAATTGTGTGGGTTTATTCCCAAACCAACCAAATCTCCACTTCTGCACATACCACGTGGGTGTTCTATAACTCAATTCTGATACTAACTGCCTGGAGTTAGTGGGAAGCTCATAATTTAAACATTCTGTCCTACAAGACTGTATCCATTTCAGATGTCTGCCACAAGTCTAGACCAACTATGTTCCCGAATGATCAACAGGATATGGAGTTGAGGATTCCTACAACTCTTTCCTCGAGTTCAAAAAATGCAAAACAGCCCACAGAACTCAGAAAACCACATTACTTCTTCTATTCCTTTCTCCTTATGTAGGGACACAACTCTGGAACAGCCAAATGGAAGAGATTTGGAGAGCCAGATATAAGGACAGGTGTTTCCCTGATGTTTCTGGAATATCAGTAACCCCTGTGTCTCCCAACCTAGAAACTCTCTCTAAACCCTGACACAGGGTTGTCTATTATACAGATATAACTGAGTGAATTACTGGTGGTTAACTTCCACTTCAGACCCTTTCCCCTCCATGGAGCTCTAGTTTGTACCTGAAAATTTTAACCTTCTAAAGAATGAAGCATTGGTCTTTCCAGGGACTGGATCCCAACCTGAAGTCACCCAAAAGCCTACTAATCAAGCTTTTAGTAGAACAAAAGACACCCTGTCAGCCAGAAAATTGCTAGTTTTAGAAGCTCAGTCAGGAAAGATTTGGACAAGGACCAAGTAGACATTTTTTTAAAAAATCACCATAGTCAGTGCAGCAATGATTGACAGCTCTGTACATGAGAATTGAAAGTTGTTTTGATGCTTCCCAGAGCCTCTGCCTGCTTCTACTTTTAAGTCTTGTGATTGAAGCAAATGAAATCTTGCCAGTAAAGTATCAAAAAATGCTTCATCATCACTTTCCTTCAACACTACACTTTGCTCTTGCCCATTGTCCAGTCAATTAATGTTACTCTGAAAATCCCATGAGGATTCCCCTCCTCAAAACTTAAGTTCTTTCCTTTCCAAGAAACAATAATTATTTATCTCATCTACAACAGAGATGACCTGAGGGCCTGAGAGACTCTAGCTGCTGATGGTTATTTCCAGTACTTTCTCTTCATGGTCTCTGAAACACTGTGTCCAGGAGAAATGTACTGCACTTCCTGCTGTGGGACAAGACATTGATTGCTCTTGGTATTAATGTGCCATCCATAAAATCGAAACATTTCATAAAGCATAATTGGGACAAAATTGAAGCACATTAGCTTTGGTAGGAGACAGCTTGGATTCCTGGGAGGAAGTTTGTAAGTCTCATGGCTATAGGTTCACTGGTGACCTACAGTCTCAAATCATCCTGGGCAGATGCTGCCCCATTACAGGAGATGAACGTACTTGTTTTGAAGCATCATACTGATACCTTCTCCACCAATATCAGACAGAAACATGAAAAATGGTACTTTCTCCTTCTAGGAAATACAGAAAATCAAAAGTTTGTGTGTTTTTGCCCCTGTTGGATATCTTGATATTAGTCAAGTCTCTAGGGAAGAAGTAGTAAACTACCTCTTGGTTAGTTAGATTATGCGTCACTTCAACACCAGTGTTAGGTCACTCCACAGGGTCCCCTTTGTGCCCAAATGGTGCATCTTTTCAATCCCGAGCCTTCTGATTGGTTCCCCTTATCTCCTGTACATCCCTGCCACTTCAGTGTTCATTTACACCCACAGACCTGAATAGGCATGGCAGTCGGTCCTTTTTATTTGTATATGTGTGCCACATTTTGAATGCAAGATGAGGATGTATAACTAGATCCCTAGTTTTATAGTAATCTCACCGTATTTAATATAATTTCTGTTAAAATCACAGCCCTTCATCTGAAGAATTATCCCAGGTCTCTGTGGGTTGATAAAGTAGAGGTGGCAGAATGCCCTGGCCTGTGACTGTCAACTTCCCCACATATGGTTTCCAAGATGCTTTGCACTTCAGAGTCAGCTTCCCATAGTTAACAGACTTTTTATCCCATGTGACACTGAACTGAATTCTATCTTTTCTCTATATAGAAAGTGTTTACCTTACAGCCTTCTTTACCTACATTTTACCTCCCCTTTCTTTGACCCCAAACATTTCTTGGTACTTGACTTTTCCTTTTGTCTTCCAACTCACAATCAGGCTACTAGGAAACCCTTCCAAGTGTATTTGATTTTATTGCTATTTCCAATATCTCTTATAATCCCTGTTTCAAATGAGTTTCACATGTCCAAGTGATGATGGTGGCATCCTGTGAGGTCTAGAGATTAATTTCTATGGGATTCTGAGAAAATCAGCTTAAAATGTAGATTAGTTCATGCCATCCTACCCTCTGTGCTATGGGGATGGTAAAAAAATCAGAGCCCTCATAAACAGTTTACCTGCTTAGCTTCACCTCTGACCCCTCACCTCTCATTCCCTCCCACTCTCCAGTGACCCTAAACAGAGCTTGTGCATGCCTGTCTAAAGTGACTGCTTCAGCTGTTCTTATGCCGACATCCTAGCCCAAGGATGACTTCCTTGGAGGCCTTCATGGCTAAGGATTCTTTTAAGGGTTTACTCAAGTCACCTTTGCATGAGACCCATCCTGACCACCTGTGTCAAACACTAGCTAGCTTTCACCTTTTCGACCCTCCCATTACTTTATTCTCCTGTCTTTTGCCAGGCCACTTATTCCTTTCTTCCATATTGGTGCAATTTGCTTCTTACACCTTTCGTTTTACTATGTAATGATTGTATGGGATCTGCTGCTATCACCAGGGTTGTGCTCTGAAATGAAAGGTGGCATTTCCAGTTATAGAATTTAATTGTTCATATCCAGCACACTACTGGGATGCCCCTACTCTCTGTAATGCTGTGACAGAGAAAGCAAGAGGAAGCAGCAAGGCTTGGCTGCCCTAAGGCTTAGATTTGAGAGCTATTTGTCCTTACCAGGCCATTTGACAACTCTGATGCATACTCCATGGAGACATAGAGCCCAGCATCACCCAGTTGGGGATTTAAGACTTTTCCCAGCTACCACACACCCAACAGATGTCTGAGAATGTTCTGGAAAACTATTGTCTGAATACAAAACTATATACTTACTTGCTTTACATACAGCCCCACAGACATAGTCAATGTTTGCAGACTGATAGGCTGTGGACAGGAGTGGGACTATCAGCTTGATTGTCAGTTAATCTGGATGCTGATTAAACTTACCCTCAAATGTCCTGTTTCTATTGGTGAAGAGAAAGTACCTCAAGTTAGTTTCATGGCTCATCTCAACAAGTTGCCTCCAGGGCTGCAGTGATCAGCCCTGTGGTTCAGACCTTTACAAGAGCCAGCTTCCAGCTTTATCCTCAGTAGGCGTGGGTGGGCCTGGGAAGCCCTGTCTGTCACCTGTGATGATTATGTGATGATTATGATGACAATGTAACCATCACACTCTAAGAACCACTGTATTTAACAAATAGACAAATGTCAACTCTTTAAAAAAAATCAAGAGATAGTTTTAAAATGCATCTCATGTTTTCAAAAGAATTTCAAACTAGCCATCACAGTTTCCATATCATTGAGGATTTCGATAGGGGTTATGACACATCCTCATTTAATCAGGAGACTTCTAGGGTATTCCAACTGTCCTGATCCATGCCAATCACATGGATCCTTTAGTTCTCATAGCTGACCAAAGGCAAATGATAAATTGTGTGGCCATTCTGCTTATACAATTGTTTAAGGTTTAGGGCCTCAAAGGTCTTAATCCTAAACAGGTGGTAGCCTTGGGAAAGAGGAAGCCTGAGGAAATGGGTGAGGAATACCCAGCTCTGGTCCTTGATCTTGAATCTTCTTTGCTTCCCATGGGAATCAGTGGGGCATCAGTAGTGGACATGGGGATAGAAATGGCAGGTGAAGAGAGGTTGAAGCTAGACTCCTCTAACTACCCCAAAGCCTGAACAAGTTGGGATCCACCCTTAGTGTACAAAGCAATTCTAGAAAGGTTCTCAGGATGAGCATTTAAAATGTCAGAAATACTGACTCCAAGAGAACAGGAAGCATCAATTTAGCCTTTCCGACCCCTCTACAGTAGGAAGAGAACCAGACTCATTTTTCTGATAATGGACCACTTTTAGCTTGTTCTCACAGCTATTTCAGAGGCTTATAAAGGGCCAAAGTGTGCATTTCATTCACCTCACCAAAGCCTAATGGTTATTTGGAGTGAGTCTGTAGAATACTTCAGTTCCTACCTGAAGAAGCTCCGCTGGAGACCCATCTCTTTCTAGAGCAGAGAGGATTTCCTGATGCACTCTATGGAGTATAAGCCAGGCAGGTCCAACAGGGAGGATGAGTCACTGTATTTCCCTCCCCTTGTGACAACTTTTGTTATTTCCAGGCTTTTCATGACTTTCAACACTAATACTGATTAAGGTGATTAAGAATAATGATATTTTTCAGCCAGACTGTCATCGCTGCCTGGTTCTTGATAACCGCAAATATTTTCATCTGCATCCATTTTCCCTATCTTCCTAATGCTGAATATAGCTGGCTAAGCTTTAGTACAACAAAAAAATGTGGCCGAATAGGCACCCTGTTTCATCTTGAAGTTATTTGATAACTTGACTACAGTTTCTCTCCAAAATCCTAGTTTGGGGAACATGGAAGTTTAGAGAGTGGCAAAAGGAAACATGAGGGAGAGAGCTGCTTACCTAAAGTGTAAAAGACAGAAGACATTTGTTATCCCCAAAGCAAAAGAGTAGGCAGAATTTACTCATATTTATTAAACATTTTCTTTATGGAAATATTATGCTTTGGAGGGTAAATAAAATACCATAAATTGACAGTGCTAGCCTCCTGGGTGGCCTAAATTCAACCTGAACTCTTTGTAACTGCTGTCATTGGTACCCACGCACAACTGTCATAGAATGCTCTGGCTGCCGTAGGAAAAAATGTAGGAGCAAAGTTTCAACAACAAAATTCATATTCTTACAGTTCTGAGGCATAATTCCGAAGATCAAATTCTGGCACTATAGCTTCTGGTGAGGGCTTTTTCCCTGGCTTGCAGATGGCAAGAAGAAGACCATGCAGTAGAAACACAGACAGCTTATCTGGACAAGGAGGAGCTAATGGCCACTAGACTGATAGCTGGGAAGCCAGCATGGGACTGACTCAGGCCCCCCTGAATATGGGTCTCAGCCAGAAGGACTGAGCAGTCTAAGGGACCTCAGACAGTGGAGCCAGGATGTATCCCTGGTGCACAAAAGGACTTTGCAAACACATCCCCCATGGAGGGATAACTGCCTTAACCTAGAGACAGGAGAGAAGCCCTAGTCCCTACTTCACATGACCTGTCAGATCTACATGACCCCAACTGGATGGCATTCCCCTACATATGGTACTGGGGTGGGGATATGGGAGGGGAGGGTGGTTAGAGTGCATGTGAGAAGGCAGAGAGGGTAAAAGGGAGAGAAGGAGGGAGGGAGGGAAGGAGGAGGGAAGGAAGGAGGGAGTGAGGGAGGGAGAGGGAACTGGGATAGACATGTAAAATAATAAATTAAATTTTAAAAAAATGCTTTGACTCCAAAATTTAAGTTCAAGGACAAGTTACTGGGGAGAAGGATTTCTATTTTTCTATTTTTGTTTCCACAGAAAATGAAAAGATGTGGATTCCTTCCAGACTAATGTGGTTTGATCAAGCCAGACCTCCTGAAACAGAGTACGAGGTGATTCTACATTCAAAACAGCTGGACAAAGCAGCTTACAGACTACAGCCAGGATTTCTGAATCTTCTTCGAATCCCCTATGACAGTGCCCCTTATCAGCAGGAAGTAGTTTGGAAAGAACGACGCCCAAATTCCCAAATATTGTCTATAAATGTTTGTTTTCATTTAAATGGACTTTGTTATATAAAATAAATTTAAAAAAATTAAAAAAAATTAGGTACTAGCATGTGCAGGCAATAGATTGAGAAAATTCGGTGCATCTATTCTTAAACTGTAGAGGCCTTTATTATTTCATATTGTTTAAAATTATAATGAACAAAATTTTGCTTTTGTAGCATTTGATAAAAAAAATAATTCACTGGTTAAAGAAGAAGAAGAAGAAGAAGAAGAAGAAGAAGAAGAAGAAGAAGAAGAAGAAGAAGAAGAAGAAGAAGAAGAAGAAGAAGATACCTTCAGTATCTGCTGGGCGGGAGCAGGGCAGAGGGGAAGAGGAACCAATTTCCCTCTTTTTACAAGGCTTGTAAGCCTATGGGATCAGAGCTCTACCCGCATAACCTCATTAGCCTTAATTACTTTCTGAAAGCATGTCACATAGTCATGAGGGAAGAGAACTCTGCCAAATGAATTTTGAAGGACCACAGTTCCCTCCCCATCCTGTGCATACTCAGGGCACACTAGCTGGTGTGGTACTGGCTGAAGGACCTGGTTATGAAACAGTTACAGGAGGAGAAGCTGTTCTGTTTAGGTCAGGCCACCAGGTGTGCATCAGGAGTGGAGGAGCCTGCCTTAGGGAGGAGGGGTCAGCCCTTCCTCTGTTGAATTACCAGGAGAGGGGCTCTGGGCTTTGCCAAGCTCTTTAGAGGGCAGAAGGAAAGATCAGGTGATAATGGAGAGAGCAGTAAAGGCAGGCATTTGGGAATTGCAGGAGAGATCAATGAAAGGGTAGGTCTGGGACAGTTTTCAGACTTCTTCTTGCTTTTCTAAAGTGGTTTTTAATGCGTTTTCCTTTGTGGTGCTGATGTGAGAAACTAATGGGAGATGGCTGCTCTTTCATCTCCCCAACTTTCTCTTTTGCTCATTGTCACCTGCTTCTCATTGGGTTCCAAGGAGGCTGCTCCGTTCTGTTTCAGCCTTACTCATCTCACCATATTCATTCTCTTCCAGCTCCTTTCCCACACCCTGCTCACTTGACCAGCATCACTGTACCTGACTGCAATAACCTCCTTGCATCTTCCATACCTAGATGTCAGTCTGGAGAGGAAAGAGTTAAACTTCTCTTTAAATGTAGGAATCCCATTGTTGGGTACTTGGCATTATTATTATCACTTTTTAAATTTCTAAGTTGGATGTCATTTCCCACAGAGATACAGACATCGACAGACACTCCCCTCCTCCCCTTTCATCTTTTAGGGTTTTAGTATGTAGAATTCCTTGTACTAAGTTTAAAGAATATATGTATGTATGTATGTATGTATGTATGTATGTATGTATGTATATTCCTTCACATTTAAGAACAATGCATTTTTTTGGTGATTGAGGGGGTCAAGGGTCATATCAAAACAGTTTTCCTCTAATTAGCATGAGCCTATTGTGTATGCATACTACTGTTCATGCAGATCTGCTTATGCTGCTAAGACAACAAGATGATTACATCCAGAGTTTCATGGGTTTACTTCTAAAGACTATAGCACATAATAGATTGAGAACTGAAGTGTAAAAGCATCATTTGTGTGAGCCTGGATTTAAGCCACTGCTGCAGAAAGTCTCTAATAAATTATGAATATGATGTCTGAGAGTACATGATTAAACCATTAGCAAAATTGTTTTATTGCCTCCGTTGACAGGGAGATAGATGTGTCATCTTGGGGAGTGTGGTGTCAGGAAATGTCTAAGCAAACAGAGATTAAAGGAAGACAGTTGCAAAATGGACCGAGATGTCCTTGAAGCTAACTTCTGCTGACATAGCAATGATGCTCATGAAGGTTTGGGGTTCTGATCCATACCCCACCATTTCCTAGCTAGGGCATCTCTAACCAATTACAAAGCCTCTCTAAAGTTTTGTTTTCAGATCATAATGTGGAAGTAATAGGGTAGCAAGTCATACATGTATTGGGAGGATGGCCTGAAGAATATGGGTAGCATGATTTGAACATGGCTTGGGTGTGACACCCAGGGGTTCATCTGTTTAAGGCTCAGTCTCCTGGAAGGGGTCTTAAGAAGTGATGGGAGGTGAGGATAATGAAAGGTGACTGAGTCATAGGTGATGTCATTAGAAGTAGGAATTAAGATAGTTCTCAGGAGATCCTTAGTTTTCTTGAAAAGATTGTTACAGAAAAGATTAAATGGACCCTTCACCTTACTGTGGTTTTCTGTTTTACCGATGCAGTTTTCTTTTCCATAAGTATTCTTCCTATGCTGCCATCTACCATGATGTGGCATAGTCAAGGGGGTCCTTTTCCAAGCCTTTGCTGCTTGGGTTTTCAAGTTCCAAAACTGTAAACTTAACTATGCAGGGGTGGCACACACCTTTAATCTCAGCACTTGGGAGCCAGACAGTTCTTTGAATTCAAGACCAGCCTGGTCTACAGAGCTAGTTCCAGGATAGCCAGGGCTATACAGAGAAACCCTGTCTTGAAAAAGAAACAAACAAAGTAAGCAAACAAAGAAACAAATAAAGACCCTGTAAATTAAAGAAACCTCTTTTCTTTATAAGTAACTTCAGCTTCAAGAATCACAATAGAAAAGAAATGAAAAACTTGTCAAACATTAGGCACAAAGTCTGGATCATTGTAAATATTCAATTAATACTAGTAATTATTATCATGCAAGGATATAGCACCTTTTATCCTATTATATTTTGAAGATCAGATTTATAAGACACACAGAAAAGGGTAGCAAAATAATTTAGAAATACCTTCATTTTTGCAACTTATCATGGTTACCCTTCATGGAACATCAATTAGATAGAGATGGATCAGTGTTCATCAACAAAATTTACTGATGGGATAGATATGTTTTATCTGGGCCCTATCTCTTCACATATGTCTCGGGTGACTGAGGACCTGGGTTTTGATTTTACTTGGTATTAATTCACATTAAATACAAGGATTAGAACAACCATAATTAATGTCCTTGAGTAGAGAAATATCATTTTTTCACTAAATTGAAATGCATGAATACATATTAGTGAAATGATGATGATTCATCCAGAGCTACAACAACATAAATAAGGCAAATAGATAATCTTAAAAGACAAAATGACACCCAATTCAAGCCAGATACTGGATCCAGTAATCAATACAAGAAAGTAAGATGCATTTTATCATTTTATCTGCTTGTTCAAGATGATTGTGGATTTGTGTAAATTTGTACTTTCTGCTGAATTTTGCATACAGCTTACAGCAGATGCAACTTCTATATGGTCTATTTGTTGCAGACTGAAACATGCAGAATGAGAAATTCTGTCTTACCTTCCCATTTCTTATACCATGTACCTATGAGAACTGTCCACATTCTGGGCAAGCACTCTACCACTGAAGTTTATTCTGGCTACAGCTTTTGGGGATGTCGGGACTGAAAGTACAGCCCTCAATCTACTTGTCAGTAAGATGTATATATATATATATATATATATATATATATATATATATATATATATAGCGCATTGGTCTTGAAATTATGTTCGAGCAACTAATTTTGATGATGTTTTGAAATCTGAAAACCAGAAACTAGGATATGTCCCATTACAATTGTCACTAATAAGTCAGAATATGAACATTTAACATGTATTTGGTTTAGTTTGCTTAAGTAATACCTATCAGTAATTTTTGTGAACTGTAACAACTCTTCCAGGAAGATCAAATAAGTCATTTTTGCTGATACTCATACTGAGAGGTGGTTATACAGTATAGTATGTAATGTTGTTGTTAATCTTATACTCTTAAACCTCAGACTTTTTTATTAAAAGTACTTTTTATAAACTAATAAAACAAAAATAAAAACATGCTGAGACTTAGCATGTCTTTGTAGTTTTCACTTTTCTAATACTATGTTATTCACATATTTAAATTATATTAACATTTTATTTAATAGCCAATGAATACATTGAGCATGTTATCCAAATGATTTAAAAACATTCCAGCTATGCTATAAAACAGTGGGTCACAAACATAGAACCTGGGGCTAGTGTTCTTTCTGTAAAGCTGTTGTTTTCCAATGAACACATGAGAGGCATATAAAAGATTATCCTGTTTTTTGCAGTTATGTTCTTTTAAATGTTTTGGTATTAAAACATCTATTTTTAATGCGAGAAAACTTGTATTAGCCATAGAGGTTCCTTGGTACACATGGAATATGCTGAGAAAAAGCACTTCTTCTTTTAATCATGATTCTCAGGCCATTACCAGTTGAGTCAGAATTCTAGTGTGAAAGGCTTGTTGGGAATCCATAAGCATCAAGTAGCTGAGAAACCCAGATGTGGAAGAGAATAGACAGGCCTTAGAGCCAGACACCATCAAAAGAAATTCTCACTTGTTATTTTCAAGTTGTGTCATCTAAGATGTTTCACTTAAAAGTTCTTCCACCTCTACTGCATCACATGTAAAATGGAAATGTTGCTAGAATCAGAAGCATAAAGGGTGTTCAATGGGAGAGTACTTGCCTGATATTTGAAAGGCCTTAGTTCCTCTCCCATCACTGCCCCTGCCTACACTACCTCCCCTCCCCACCCCACCAAAAGCATAAAAGAAAACCCATTAGAGTCAGGGACATGACTCAGTGGGTAGTGTGAAAGAGCTCTAGACTTCTTTTCTTTCTTTTTTCCCAAGACAGGGTTTCTCTGTATTGCTTTGAAGGTTGTCCTGGAATTAGCTTGGTAGACCAAGCTGGTCTCAAACTCACAGAGATCTGCCTGCTTCTGCCTTCCAAGTGCTGGGATTAAAGGCATGTGCCACCAACACCTACCTGAGCTCTATAGTTTCTTTTCTTTTCTTTTTTCTTTTTTTGTTTTCTTTTTACATTTTTTTAATTGCTGGAATAAGACACCAAGACCAAGAAAACTTAGAAATGAAAGTATTTATTGGTTTCATAGTTTCAGGGGTTAGAATCTATGGCCATAATGGTGGAGAGCATGGAACCAGACAGGCAGGCATGACATGGAGCCATCTTGAGGCACAACCATGAGGCAGAGAGTAGGGTACTGGGAATGATGTGTTTTGAAATCTCCAAATTGTCCTCAGTGACATACTTCATCTGACAAGATCACACCTTCTAATCTTTCCCAAATAGTTCTACCAACTGTGGTCCAATTATTCAAATAGATGAACCTATAGGAAATATTTTCATCCAAACCACCATAGCTCTCAAGTCTGAGGACCAAGTTCTATCCCAAAAACCCTTAGAAAAATCTTACACAGGTAACATCAGCACTCCAAAGAAAGGAATAGAAGCAGAGACGCGAGAGTGGGACAGAGGTGCTTAAGCTTGCTAGCCTGACGTATATAGCACAGCAGGAGAAACAAGAGAGATCATCACTCAACAAGGTAGATATAAAAAACCAACTTCAAAAAGATGTTCTCTGACCTCTTTGTATAAACACACACACACACACACACACACACACACACACACACACACATACTACAAAACAAAACAAAACAAAACAAAACTACTAAATACGGAGTTTCTGACATCAACTACTCTTGACTAGGAATTCTTTCTGAACCTGTTAGTGGAGTGGCCATTATATGCCATTTGTGCATGAATATTTTGGTAGGCAATTTCCAAAGGCATCTGATAATCTATCATACACAAATCTAGGCAGTTTTATCTGTGAAGGAATTTTGTTTATGATGTACCACCAGCTACTCATCTGCTTTCCACCAGAATGGCCATGGAGTAACCCTCTAAAACTGTAAACAAGCCCCCAATTTAATACTTTCCTTTTGTAAGAGTTGCCTTGGTCAGCCAGGCAAGGTGGCACTTGCCTTTAATTTCAGCACTTGGGAGGAAAAGGCAGGCATATAGATATCTGTGAGTTTGAGGCCAGCCTGGTCTACATAGAGTATTCTAAGACAGCCAGCTCGGCATACCAATACTACCAATAAATAATTACAAAATAACAATAAATAATTACATATAATAAAATAAATAGATAAAGAGTTGCCTTGGCTATGGTAGCTCTCCATAGCAATAGAATAGTAACCAGGATCACACTTTAACCATAGAAACCTGAAAGAAATTAAATTTGCAACAACCTAAAGTAATTGAGTTGAATCTTTTCCCACTTGAACCTCTAATTTGGTTCTCTACTTCATCTCCTAAAAGAGGAAGTAGTTATCCCATTCCTTCCTTAATTAGATTTCCTTTTTCCTTAATATAAATCGAACCCAGGGCCTCATGCCTCCTATGCAGTTGTTCTACTTCTGATAGCTTTGGGCTGGCCCAGACAGAACCCAATCATGCGAGACTTGCTTCTTATCAAACTTTGAGAGTTAGTTGACCTTGTTTTAAATGTCTAAATTCCTAAATTTATGATTTTTGGATCCATGATGATGAACCATATCTACTATGTATGTAATGAAACTGAATGTTTTAAAAGGCAATAATACTTGGAAAATAAGTCCCTCTTGATTTTTCACAGAACGCCTAAGCTTCTATCTATAACATAAATGAGAAGTGACAAGTTCTTACCTTCGAAGGGGCAAATGGAAAGAGGAACAGCATTTTGACTCTCTCAACATAACACCGAGGCCTACAGAAATACTCAGCTCTCTCACTCCATCTCTTTCAGTTTGTTATAAATGCCCTGTAGTGCAACAACCTGCCCTTCTCCCATCACCACAGGCCTAGCTAAGATTCTCCAAGTACACTGAAGGGAATCATCAGCTTGGTTGACAGCAATCCCCAAAGGTTTGCATCTGTGAAGAGCTTTCTTCCTTCCTTCTTGTAGCTGCTGAATTTTCCTTTTTTTTAGCTCTTCTATATGGTTCTGGGGACAAGGGTAGTCACTCTTTGCCTTTTCTGATCTTGACTTGGAGCAGTAATCTTTAAATATTCCTCAAACTAAATTTCATGTGACTGGGAATGTTTTGACTAGTTACTTAAACATTCAACCAGATTCTACCTTCTGATGTCTTTCAAGGGAAAACAAACCATGTCTCTAGGCCTCATGAAAATCACATCTAGTAAAAACGTAACGGTCTGCGTATAACCTAGAGAAACTATTAACAAATGTCTATCTTTGTGTGGGAGGCCATGTGAATTTTTCATGATGGTAGAAATGGCGAACCTTCACTTTGGTTAAGCACTTACTTATGTGTTCATCCCTGAGTAGGCATTTTATGTGTCCTAATTTACTCAATTGAAAAAAAAATCTTTCTCTGAGAAAGGTATTATAATTTCCAACCTTATGCCTTTTGTGCATCAAATTTAAATAACTGGCCCCAAACACACAGCAAATAAAGGGAGGGGTTCACATCTCAGAAACTGTGATCTCTAGGTTGTGTAATTTGCTGCTTATAAACTGAGATGAGACACACTTTCTCCCAGTCATCACATGCAAAGTGCACCACTCAGCAGAAGATGAAGGGCCCTTCTGACACAACAAATTATCTCTGCTCAGAGAGGCCAGTACTCAAATACAAGAAAAGCATTCCCCATTTCTTACCATAGCTATTGGCAGTAAACATGAGAAATGAGTGAGTGTGCTTTCAAACTTCTGCCTGAAGCTGAAAAAAATTTCACTGAAGCACCATAAGACAGACAGAACAGTTTAGTAGTTTGTAACAAGACAGAAGCTTTTGGTTCAACTTGTGAGATAAATGGGGCTTCTAAGGTGATTGCCCCAAACCTGTTCCTTCCCAAGCCCCATTTCCAAATGCTTGAGTTGAAACAGAGCAGCAAAACCTCTCTTGGTCCTGGGCTATGTGTTACTCTCAGTGATGAATTTACACTGTGTGTGCACACAAGAGGCATTTTTTTTCTTCCCTAGCAAAACAGATTATGCAGCTATTCAATTTATTTATCATTGTTCCAAATGGGTTTTGAGAAAACCTTCACCACTGTCAGGCTACTGATATACTGTGTTTCAGAGGCTTGCACATCCTGATGATCTGCCATCCAAAATGTGTCCTGAATAATGCAGGAAGTGCATCCAGTATAGAGGATTCTTGATGGACCCAAGCCAAAGTAAATAGCTACTTTACAGGATCTATTTTGAAGATAAATACTTGCTTCATTGGATTTAAATTAAGAGCCCAATATAAAGTTCTTCATCTCTTATCTAAGTATGGTGATAAGTAACAGCTTTCTCTGTCTTCAACCCCACAATATGCACCTCCATTCTTTCCCATTCCCAAGTTCATTTTGCATACTTCCCATAGAGGTTCTTAATCTAGATCCATGATGGAATTTTGTGGTTCTATGTAGATGAGAATTATTTATTTATTTGCCAGATTTTAACTGAAACTTGCATTTTCTTTTATCACAAACTTTAGTATTATGTGCGATAGTTTTGTACTTTACTGCTTAACAACAATCACAGATGTTTCTCTGTCTCATTATAGTGCTAGCAAATATACTCAGACGAATTGTGTCCATCACCAACTCAAATTATGATGGTTATTAGAATTGCAACAAATGCTTATTTTCTGATTTTGACAACTGTATTTCTAAGTAGTTAGTCTCCTTTTAAATCTTATTTATGTATTTTTATTTTACCCTGGGAAGGGAGCCATTAGGCTTTCTAGGTTGCTAAAGATACCTATACCAAAACCAGAACACTCACTCTAGAAGTGTTTTTCTAAAACTAGGTGTACAACAGCACTTTCCAGTAGAAGTTTTCACACTGGCGGACATAATCTGTACCTGTCTGGTTCCATACAGCCAGGTACAGTGCTAGTCACCTATGGGTGTAGAATACTTGACATGTGGCCAGCATGATAGAGGAAGTGAAATTTTAACTGTATTTTATTCACTTAGCTGCAATAAGGAAGGTTGGCGGTGAGTACCATGTTGAGAGTTCACTTCTAGAAGGTATGTGGTAGACTTGAATAAGAAATCACCAGATAGTGTGAATAGCAAAATTCTGTTACTTAAAGTGCCTGTGCAATGACTCATGGTGACATAGCCATCGTGGGTCAGGGGGTATTCATTGAAGAGGTGACATTTGAGCTGAGACGTACAGGTTAAGAAATATCCTCCTGGAGGGAGAAATTGAGAAAGTTGGTGTTAGGCAGAGGGATGAGGAACACACACACACACACACACACACACACAGAGAGAGAGAGAGAGAGGGGGGGGGAGAGAAGTCACATGCTGATGTGTGAGACTAAAGGCTCAGCTACCTAGAAAGCAGGAGGAAGCAGCTGCAGCAGGGCGGGGAACCCTGGGAGAGCTGGGGTGACTGCCACTGCTCAGTCAATGACCATAAAGATTTTGAGCTATTTTTATCCAGTTGTAATAGGATACCACTAGAGGGCTTTTAAATGGGACAGCCTGGCTTTATCAATATTTCCTAAAAGTCATACTAGTGATTTGAACTGTACGAGGCTCAACTTATAGAAACCCTTAGAGGAACCAGAATTATTAAACTTGGGGCTTTTTTTTCTTCAAAAAAAAAAAAAAAAAAAAAAAAAAGACACCTGTTCATGAGGAAGGCTGGAGTGGATGTTATCTAACAACCTGGTGATTCCTCAATGGAGCCAGCCTTCATCTGAATCTCCACAAATTCTGAGCACTGTTTAGGTTCTAATCTTGAGCTGTGACTCAGGACCTTATGAAAGAGGTCACATATACTTTGCATCCTCCATCAATAGAATCTATCCTTACTCTTACACAATTCCTTCCTCTCTAGACCCTTACCCTGAGCTCTGTTTATCTGTCAATAGAACTCATTCTTATTGTAAAATCAGAGGTGCTTTGCTACTTAGCAAGGGAGTTTCAGTGTAGCCATCCTTGAAGTTTGTTGTGATAATTGTCACATGGAGACTTTCCCCTTAAGTTTTACAGTGCTAAGATATATAAGAAAAAGTAAACTATGAGGTTAGATTCTCCAAGTTTTGACCCAGAGCCTCCTAAAATGGTGCTGACCTGAGTTTTATTCTTCACCCCAGCATTGAATAATGGATCACAGGATGGAGGCTGAGATCCAGTTGGAATAATTATAGGCGTCTCAATGTGAGCTGTATGGCAATTTTGTATAATGTCATGGTGATAGCAATGGCTGGGATCAATAGATAGTCTAGACAAAATGAGTAACATCTTCTAAGGGGTTGTTGGGGATTGCAAGAAAGATAGGAATAAATATTAAATGAGTAATGCCACTGACCAAGATTATATTGGGATGGGCAAGCTTAAGCTGAAAAATTGACAGTTCAGTTGTAGTTATCCAAATAGAATGGCAAGCTTAGAATTGTGAACTAAGGGAGGATGAAGAATTAGAATTCGAGAGTTGCAGTAGAAATGGCTTTACAAGATATTGGATGGAGTCCATCTGTCACCAGCCCAGGCAGGCAGAGCAAGAACTCAGGAGTGGTGGATATGGCCAGCATGTAAGTAGGCTGCTTGTCCCCTACAGATAAAATTCATTCTCTACTTCATGCAATCTGAACAAATCCCAAGAACTCAGTCACTGGAGATCCAGCATACACACTGCTAGAGAGTATGCTGTTTGCAAAACAACACAAAAGGGTAGAGTTGAAAGAGAGAAAACCAAGAACTATTAAGGAACACCAGGTTCACCCATGAACCCCAAAAAACAGATCAGAGCATCTGTTCCATAGGGAACAACCCTGGAATATAACACACAGTCAAGCAGACCCAAGTTAAAATACTGACAACAATATTGGCTCTATACTATAACTCCGACATGGTAGGACTTAAGCCTGTAAGGCATAAAGCCTGATACCTAACACAGGAGACAATACTCAAAACACACCAGCTCTTAACACAAAACACCTTTCTCAGTGTTAGTAAGCAGTTGCTGTGCCACAGGCTTAGACAATGTACTTAAGATGTGTACAAGAACAAAGCCTGTGGTCATGCTAGCATTGACTCCCAGCTTGAGAACTACCTGAGTTGGGCTCTATTTCTTACTTCTCAGCTATGTTTCTCCAAAGATCTTCACAAATAATTTACATTTCCGTGACCTTCTAAAAACTGGATACAGGACTTCCCTGCCTCCTAGGTCTGTGTCCTGCTCTCTGGCAGGCAAATATAGGTGCCTACATTTCTCCTTTCAAATCAATACAGGCTCCAGGGAAATTTTCCCTCTTTGTTATTTTCCCCTTTCCTCTTCCAGCCCACCTTAGTCTCTCCAGGAAACTTCACCAGCTTACTCAGCATCCAGGGCTGAAGCATTGCTGCCTCCACAAACTGTCATTAAACATGTACATTAGCTAAAGTCCTGCTGAGTTGGCTTTCTCTGCACATCCTATGTAATAAACCTCCAGCTACTTTGCATGTGGAAGACACAAAGAAATGGTAGACAATTTATTTATCCCAGCTGATCGACATGTAACCTGGAGCCCTTCCAAGAAAAATGTCTTTAAACCTTTCCTCATTTCCTGGTATGTGTGTTCTCCATCTCTGTTTAGTGTGTGCACAGCACAGGTAATTCATGGGCTTAGGGGGAACACTTCAGATGAGCAATCTCCGTGGCACAAGGGCACTTTGCAGTAATCATAGTAAACAGGCTTAAATGGCACACACTCTCCTCTGTTTCTCTTCCTCTCACTCTTCCTCTTTTCTTCCCTCCTTTTCTCTCTCTCTCCCTCCCTCCCTCTCTCCTTCCCTCCCTCCCTCCCTTCATCTTTCTTTATCATTTTCCTGCCTTATACTTGTTTGATAATTAGCCTAGGGCTCTCTATAGTACAGTTCACAACACATGGGTGCTATTTTGTTTAAAGTCAGCATTTCCTAAGGTTAGAGGCCCTAATTAACCATCCTCACCAGGTGCATTTATTCAGGGACACACTAAAACTAGCAATTAAAGTTTTCTCTAGAACCAGATGAGAAGTGGGAGAGAGGTGGCTCATTCTCTGCTTTTAACTTATGGGTCTCCTAAAAGTGTGTGTGTTACATGATGGCTATATGTATAAAACTCTTGTCAACTTGGACTCCAAATGAAAAGATATTGGATCTATTTATTTTTCTTCATTGGTAGGTACTTAATATAATACCTATAGGTATCAAGAGACAATTTTACACAAATCTATCAGGTACTTGATCATATTCACCATCACTCTCTTTTTTCTCTCCTTTCCCATTATTCAAATTAATCTCCATATACATGTATGATTACATGCATCTACATAAATACTAGGATCCACAAATGTGAGAAAACATGTAATATTTATCAGACTGGAGTCTGACTTTATTTCCCTTATTATAGTATCTCTGGTTGTATCCATTTTTCTAAAAATACCACAATTTCATTCTTTGTGGCTGAATTAAATTCCATTGTAACCATGCACTAAATTCATTTTTCTGTTGATAAACACCCAGACTGATTTAATGATGTAGCTGCTGTAAATACTATCAGAATAAGTATGGTCGTGCAAGGATTACTGTGGTGTGCTGACTTGGAATCTTTGGGGTATATACCCAAGAGTGGTATGCATAGCTAGATAGATCCTTTGATGTCTTGTTTTCCATTTGTCATCCTTGCACATCTTGTGCCATTGTAACAATTACCAAAACTATCTGGTAGGATATTTTGACCTTTTTTCTTCATTAGTCTGTGTCAGAATCTAATGAAGAGTGAGATGTTGCTTGTCTGTTTCTTCACAATGCCACCATCACAGCCATTTGTTTTAATTAGCTATGTCAGAGGTGCCTACCATCTTTCCAGATGTGTTGAAAAGATGATGGATGGACACAGCATGCCAGGATCTTAAAAAGTAATTGTTCCAAAAATAAAGCCCTGCAAAACCTAACAGTGATCTTCTCTATACAGACAGATGCACAAGCATGCATAGTCACATCTGTTGGCTCAAGTTCACTTGGCTATCATATTTTGACATCCTAACTTTGGTCCTTAATTGCCACCATTTCTGGTCACTTTTCTCTCTGTAATTCCTTGGATCCATTAGCTCTATGTGTCATTTTACTGTAATGCAAATGCATTTTTCAAATTGGCTGAGGCTTGTTTTCCCCAGTGGACAGAGAACTGCTTAAAGACAATTACTGCTTCTTCTCTACTTCTATAATCACAGAATCTAGAGCTTCCCCCATTGAAGGTACAACACTGTTGAATTAATCAAAGGCTCTTTTGAACCCTTTCATGCCCTTGTGATTTGTGAGTGGCTGATGTTTTTCTCTCTCCAAAAACCCAGGGACCATATTCACATTTCTGCACATTATTTTAAGGGATAGAGAACTTTGATCTAAACACATCAACTCACCTTGCTCAGTGTAGTCAAAGGCCAGGACTTAGATGATATAATACATAGACTCGATTTTGTAATTGGAGGTTTCAAGTTTGCTGACAAAGTGTTCCACTTGCCTTTTAATTACACTAAAAGACCTGTTCTATCCATGTCTAAGGCTCAATAAGATTCAAAGTCAAACCAAATGAACAAGATACTCAGGGTCATTTGGTCACTGATGAATCAAACAAACAAGGATGCTAAATATATGTTCCCCATTCACATTCACATCCATGGATGTGGTACTCAGATAATATCCAAGACCAACATGGAATTACTGGCTGAAACATAAAGCTATGTCTCTGCAAATGTCCAATTTTGAGTAAACTCATAGAATATCTTCTAATTTAGTAGTTTATTATGTTTTCTTTTCACTTTTTAAAAAATATCATCGTCATTATCATCATCATTATTTCATGTCTCTGTTCCCTGTGTATGCCTGGTGCCATTAGAGGACAGAAGAGGGGTGTTGGATCCCCTAGAACTGAAGTTATAGATGGTTGGTAGCAACCATTTGGGGACTGGGATTTAAATGCTCCTAACCACCAAGCAATCTCTCCAGTCCCTTCTTTTCACTTTTTAACATGTTTTTTATATAATTATTTTATATGAGGTATGTGTATAACATAGATGTCTAAATGCCAATGGAAGTTAGAACAAATTGCCTGGGCCTAGAGTTACAGATGGGTCTCCAGAAGAGTAGCCAGTAATCTCTTACCAATTGGGCTATCTCTCTTGTCATATTATCTTTTTGTTTAAATAGTTGATTCCACTCACATTGTATTCTGTTGAATTGTTAATGATCTAGCTCAATAGTTCCCAGAGTTTTAACTATCTAGTGTAACTACCTAGAATTTTTTTAAAATTCTAGCAACATGGATTAATGTTTCTTCTGAAGTTCTTTGGGTTCAGGAAATTTTTATAAGGTCTATGCTGAGGAACATTCCTTTACACTGTGTGCATATATATTATTGTAATTGTAATTGGTTTAATAAAGAAGCTCACTGGCTAATAGCTGAACAGGATAAAATTAGGCAGGAGAGCCAGAGTAGGAGAATGCTGGGAGGAGGAAGGGTGCAGTCTGAGTTGCCAACCAGATGCAGAAGATGAATGTGCCATGCGAATAAAGGTACCACCATGTAGCAGAGCATAAACAAGAAATATGGGTTAACTTAAAAATGTCAGAGTTAGTTAGTAATAAACTGAGTTATTGGCCGAACATTTATAATTAATACAAGCCTCAGTGTGTTTATTTGAGAATGACTGCAGGACAGAATACTGCCTGAAGTTTGTCATCCTTTATTATAAATAACAAACTTCAAATCACACCCAAATATCCTTTTAATAGGGGAATTTGACTTCTGCTTTTTCTATGGGTTGTATGGCGGCCAAACACAGCATATTCTCTGTAATATGCTGTGATCCTCTGTGATCCATGGTTTGGTATGCTGGGAATAGTTTGGTGCTGGTGTCTTTGGAGGACTGAAAGAAACCATGCCTTTCGAATGAAAGAACTCAAGAACTCAAATTTATAGCCCATGACACACACACACACACACACACACACACACACACACACACACACACACACATCCAATCTTAAGGCTTTCTTTGGTTTCCAATTTTTTCAAAATCTGACCTCTTTCATAATATTTACTGGGACCTTTTCAAAGTAAACTGTAGAAGAAGTCAAAAGCTTTTTGTCCTTCCACATAAGAACAGAGGCAGGCTTACTTAGCCGAGCTCCTATTTGCTATGTAAATCCAGAGATCTACATGGCCCAGGCTGTAGTTAATTTGATAGATTCCCAATGGGTTTCTGTAAGACATTTTACCAGTTTTCATCTCTTGGGGAACCTAACAAGACCTCCAGGCTTTATAATAACATGTCTCTATCTTTCAGGGCATAGAGTAACACAAAATACCTTGGCCATGTGTTTTCAAGACTGTTCCTATTGTTCTTGGGTTAGAGAACCATTCCACTTTCTTTCTTTCTTCCTTTCTTATTTTCTTTCTTTCTTTCTTCCTTCCTTTCTTTTTGTTTTTCTTTTGGTTTTTCAAGACAGGCTTTCTTTGTGTAGCCCTGGCTCTCCTGGAACTCACTGAATACTCTATATGCTTTGCTCTGGTGATACCTATTCCCATTTCCATACCCGAATACTCTGTTTTATAGGCTGTTCTTTGTATCACTTTCACTATTGTTTAGTGATCCTGTTTTCAGAGTAATTCTAGAGTCATGAAATGCTGATAAAGGGCAGAGATTTCTCATACATACCCTGTTCCTAGACACACATGGCCTATTCCACTAGCTATATCTCCTGCTATAGTGAACACTTGTGACATCTTAAGAATCTCACACAAGTCCAGTTTTCCCTAGGGTTTGCTGTTGGTATTTGCATTTTACATGGCTTATGCAGAAATTCTTATCAACCACCACAGTTTCCCATGCAGGATCACATCACTGCCCTAAAAATTCTTGCCTCCACCCTTTCCTTTTTCATTATCATCTTGTAGTCCTTTCCTTCTCAGCCTCTGACTGTTTACTTGCCTATATAGACCCATTCCTTACCATTGAACCAAAGAGTAGAGAACTCTGACATTCAAGCTTTCACTACTACAGCTTAGAGGTTCTAGAACTGACTGCTTTACCTTATTTGGCAATGCTTTCCTTTTCTTCCTAGTCAATCCCTGCAAGTCTATGCAGTGTGGTCACCATTTTCATATTTGCTATGGTTTATTATCACACCCTTGTGTATATATAGGACGGTACTGGTGGCCAAACAAATTTACCAGGTACCTCCTAGCAAAGCCCCTTGTTTGTGGCAGTCATTTCCTTTAGGCCACTGTTCCTATTCAATCTCACTTCAAGATGAATTTTCCATTTTACTTCAATTTTAGCTTACACTCAGGTAAAATGAGGAAGAGAACTTGTCCGCCCCAGCAGAGCCTCACTGGAAAGCAAGAGTCACAAAGGTAATTGGTTGTCCATCACACTTGAAGCACATTGCTACTGTGCTGTCCCTTGAATTAATTGTTCCAAGCTATTTATGAATAGAATTATCAGTGAACACCAACTTTATCTTTCCAAATTTTCCAGGCAATAGCTCATTCCAGAGTTTAGCATCCAAAGACTTTAGTAGGACAGGGCACTCATTCTTCTGAAAATGATCAGAAATGACAGACAGGAGTAGTACTGCCCTAGGTGAATCTATGGTTCTCAAATGCAAAAGAGTAAAGAGTTCAGTAGGTACCCTGAGGGGACGTTAAAGACTGGAAACCCCGTGTAATTATCTCTCCCATAATGAGGCTTCTTGGGAACACTTGGCTGCCACAAGTCATATCATGGGTTCGGTATGCTTTAATTGCCAGTTATTTTCAGCACGATGGCATTTTAAGGTTTTTGTTCCCTAACAGAAGAATGGATAAATACAGCAATTGACTCATGTGTTGATCCAGGGCTATTTTTACCCTTCAGCACCTTCCATTGTCATCCCAGAAGAAGGTGCAACAGTTTCTGGGCAGTCCTCCCACAGACGATCTAATATATCCACTTGGATGCATCTCCTTGGCTCTCAAGAGCATGTGGACCTCTTAGAGGGATGCAGCAGCAGGAGGCAGTGGGGGAGGGGCGAGGGGGAACTGCAGCACAGACCATTTTCAAAGTCAAACTCCTCTCCAGAGGCAGGCGCATGCCAAAACTTTTTCATATACTGAAAGCCTGGTGTTTCTGATCTCATTTATCCCAAGAAAGCTGTCAGGGATGGTCCCTGCAGGGAGGGCTGACCCAAATTGTGACTTCTTTCATGCCAGGGAAACCCCTCCAGGACAAACAGGAAGCAATCACTGAGCATAATATATTCTCACTGGGAACAAGTAAACAGTCCACTGTTCAGTTCAAAGCAATGAATCCAAGACCGAAAGTTGGTTTTGGCTCAACACGACCCTAAAATCAAGTCAAATGGAATGAGTTTACTAATTCAGAGCCTGGAGATTTGATTTGGTTGAATAATCCAGTTGAAGTGTTGAATTCCACCTCATCTTAGTCACCTTAGCCATTTTGAAGGACTTCTTGTCTTTACAAAGAAAATGCCAATGTTGGTTTCAGATCCTTTCCTAGGTACAAAAGTAATCTCCCCACATATGGTTTCAAGTGAAAGATCGGTTTCAAAGTACAAACACAGTAGAATGAAAGTTTTATTTCTGTCATTGCGATCTAGAGAAATTTAGATTTTTCTTTTTACTTTATTTGCCTCTCCTTGGGTTGCTAACACTAAAACTTACCTAGTCTAATAACTAGCAGCCAATTAAACAAGGTTTTCCACTTAAATAACAATACCTGCCGACACAAAGCAGCAGCTCCTGCCTTTAAATTCCTTAAATAAGATGCTTAGGTGTTTTGTAGAGGTAGCAAAAAACCAACAAGAAAATGTATATATGCTTTCTAGTGGACAGGGTCATCTCACTCTGAGAAGTGAAGTGTGGTAGTTCTGCTATGTTTCATTAGTGTTCACAGAATAAACATATTCTTAGAATCAAGATAAGTAGCTCTTTCTTCCAACCCATCATTCTTGCCAACTATATGGAAGGAGCAGAGAGTCTGATGCAATTATTTCTATAAACACAATGGTAGCTAGACAACAGTCAAATGTTTTTCCTTATTGCAAAGACTTCAAGAAATTCAGCATATAAAGGAGTAATTTTAGAACACACACGGCTAACACACACGGCTAGATTTCCTGAGTTCTCCTTAATTGCTTTGCATTGTAACAGGTGTCACATTGGTGTGGTAGAGGCTTAAATGGTATTTCATGGAAGGGTGACCTAGCAAACTCTGATTATCCCTATTTTTAGAATCCAAAGCCATTTTCAAAGCTCTCTAGTCTTGGGAACAAGAGTCCAGGCTGGGCAAGGTATTATGGATTTGGAATCCTAGGATCTACTCAAATAGTGAGCCCCATGTCTGGCCTGTGTCTGTAGCCAAGGCAGTAATCCTGTGCCTTCTGATTGAGTTTATGAATGCTGGGTAATTCATAAATATAGAGGTAAAGAAAGAGACACACCCCTGTCTGTTTCCCCCTGGGTTCTTACACACTCTTTCTACTCTGGGAATCAAAACAAACAAACAAACAAACAAACAACAACAACAACAAACCATTAGTGAGGTTGGGTGTGGTGGTACATGTTATCTCCATACTGTCAGCATGGGGCAGGGAAGGGAGATCCTGAGGCAAGAAGTTCATGACTTAGAATATAGAATATAACCTGGGCTATAATGTGAGAGTCTGTCTAAAAAAAAAAAAAAAAAAAAAAAAAAAACTAAAAATAAATACCTGATGCATCCTGCTCATACATGCTGAGATAAACTTTATTTTTCATGTACTTATTTATAAGCAGGGTCTTGCTATACAATACAGCCTGTCCTCAAATATAAAACTCATGTGCCTTTACCTGCATCATCATATCTGGTTCCTGAGTTTAGTTTCAAATTCTTGGAGCCACACATAACCCTTAAGGACAGTGGCCAGGGTCAACATAGTCATTGTCAAAAACAAAACACGTTATTCAACCAGCCTTCCCTTAGAAATAGTTTAGGCTTAAGAAAAAAATAACCATTCTGAAGGTGAAGCCAAAAAATAAAGTTTCTCATTGAAGAATGATGGCAAGATAATGGCATTGATGGTGGACCTCTTGGGTCCAGACAGTTGACTGCTTTCTAGCAAAGGAGGCAATTTGAAACATGGTACATTGGGTATGTGGCTATAGTAACTTGAACTTTAGTTTTGTTTGGTTTCTTTAGCTGGCAGAGAGATATATATGTGAATGATCAGTGTGGACTTCTTTTAGTCTTTTTAAAAAAATAAATCTAAGGAACATCGACAACAGTCAGCAGGTGAAGCACCAATCAGGTACTGGGTCTTGGGTGCCCCCTTGTGGTTAACACACTAACACAGAGGGAGGATCTACTCTGAGGACTCTGGGATCTGAGGAGCATAGAGGTAGTTTCTGGTCTTGCTTCTTGCTGTGCATCATTCTGAGCTTTCTATCCTTCAGCAACACTGCCCTCTTCTTAGTCCTCAAATGTACTATGATGCCTTCTTGTGTCTGTTCTTGCTTATATCTCTTCACATCTTTGTAATATTCTTTCATTAACTACCTGTATCTAGTTAACTAATTCATCCACCAGTGTTTCCATTGACTTCTGCATGGAAGAATTCGATGATTCTATGTACTAGGCCACTTTTTTTTTTTTTTTTTTTTTTTTTTTGTTGTTCAGTGTAAAAACATTAAGAGATACACTACTTATTTTGACTGAACTTGAAGACCTTGGTCTTAGGGCTTGTCCCTTGAAATGGAATGACAGTCTCTAGAACTCCATCTAACAAGCACAATGGTTCTTTATAATGAGACCTCTCAGAAGAAAAGAGCAGCTTTTTAAATATACAACACAATTATTCCACACGGACATCAGTAAACTTCATCCAGAACACTAATCATGTTTTTCCATGACTCTTTTCTTGTACTGTATGTCTGAACTAGGTTCTTTTGTCTTCTTGTATAAATGTAGTATGACAGATAGATAATATATGTTTATTCAGTTATGGTGACTAATACACTACTTAAAATTTTATTATTAAAATGTGAATACTAGTCCTGAAGAGAAACAAATACATCCTCCTTGAATATTCTCTTTGCCTCCCAACTTTTCATTTGAATAAAACTAAGCTTGCAGAATAACTGAATCAAAGCCACAGCCATGGTGAGCATCCAAGTACCTTCTGCTCAGTCTTCTCTGTTCTCCCTGCTTCTCTTCCCCTTCCCCTGAGTTAGAGAAGAGTACATATAAGTGAGAAAAGGAGTCATGTTGAGAAGACATTAATTCATCCCTACTTTGTGTTAAACCAAGTCTCAGTGTCTAATTTTATTAAATGCTTTTCCCCTATGGAGATAATATGATTTTTCTCCTTAGATAAATTGCTATAGCAGATATACTGGTGATTTAATATTACACTATCCTTGCAATTTTAAAATAGGTTTTTCCTTTGCCATGATGATTCCATGTATTTTCCATGTGAACCCAGCCTGCCCCTTTATTTCTGTAACACCATTATAATAACTAATTTCATTGCATACTTGCTTTAGGAGGTTCCTTTGAAGATTTTGTCATTATTTTATTTCTGTGGTTATGAAACAATTTAAGTGTATTTGGAATGATGAAGCCATGGAAGTTTTGGTAGAATTTACTTTGACCTTTGATAACTAAATGTGTTTTGCGTAAATTGGTCTGTTTAAGCTTTCTTTCTCTTAAGGCCAAATGTACTGAATTGTCTTTACTTAGGAAATTGCTTATTTCAGTTAGATTTTCTAATTTATTTGCACAGAGTGGGACAAAGGACCCTAAATGATTTTTTTAAATTTCCTTCATTTTATGACATTTCCCTGTTGTCATTTTTTATTCTATAGATTTTATAACTTTCCCATGTATTCACTCATTATCTCCTTTCAGTTATCTTTTGTAATGTTTTTCATATGATGATTTTTCTTGTAAAGAACAATATGTTCTCTTACTTTTTATTCTAGTGCTTTAATTTTGACTATAAGGATGTCTGCTTTTGTGGCTATTTCTTTCTTCTTTCATTTGGCTTAGTTTTTTTTTTTTTTTTTTTTTTTTCCTCCTTAGGGATTTCTTTGGGATCTGAATTCTACATTAATTAATAACAGTATATTGATCCAAAATTTCTTAAACTTAAAATTAATCAAATGAAGATAGGGAAGTAAGCAGAGTCTTTTTTTTAAGATACCCCCACCCAAGCCTTAAAACTGAAATCCTACCCCCCACCCTGAGAGCAGAGGGTTATAGACATGGATCATCATGGCTGCTTCCATTTCTTAATTTTTAGCTTTCAAAACTCAATTTTAGGCTTATTTTACATATACAGCATTGATTTGAGTTTTGCATCATGAGCTGGTGTAGTGAGATATCCCCTTTGTCCACACCTACTGCACTTATCACGCCCATTGTGGGTGGGGACAGGAGCGGACATCACTTGGGGGAACTAGGTCTGGGGTAGGGACCCTGGGAGCGCTCTCTTGCTTGCAGCACTGGGACAGAGGACAGAAGAGCATCCAGAGGCATCCTTGGGACCTGGAACCTGCTGATGTTCATCTGTCTCTGTTGTAAGTTATTTCTCCCTGAATAAACATCTATTCAGCCTGTTTTTCCTGATCCTTATTAAACCACGATATCTGGTATCAGAGGCAGGATCTGGATTTTCACAGGACTTGCAAGCAGCAGATGCTGCTCCCTTCCCCCACCCCAGCTACTTGACAATCTCTTACAGCTCCCTCGTCCCCACCCCCTAATGGGTGTGGTCAGTGCCACAGGTGTAGACAAAGAGAATATCTCACCACAAGCTGATCTTAAAATTGTTCAATTTCTTGTATACTAGGCTTAATCCACTTATGTTTGTTTATTTATATGAATGACATGTTTTGCCTCAATCCAATATACTGGTGTATTTGTTATGATTGCTATGTTTTCAGCTTTTTCTCTTCATAACAAAAACCTGCTGAAAATAATTAATGGTTTACGTTAAACCTCTCTGGTCCACTGAGTACTTTTCATTTAGCTCATTTTTACTAGGTATATTTTGGCTTGACAACTGAAAACACAGAACTAATATAAGATTTCCCTAAATAAATACTATTGTTTTTGTTTCTTTCTGTATTTTTTTCCTTACCTGTGTGTGTGTGTGTGTGTGTGTGTTTAAAAGAGACAAAACCAAACTGTTTTAAGGCTAATTCTCCTTCACAGCTGATCTATGGGTGGAATGCTGATAGACTCACATGGGACACAGGCCAGCCCTACTTTAGTCAGTGCTCTTAGTATGGGTCTTCTGAGGACTACTCATGAAACCCCAAGAACTGAGACTCATCTTGTTGCTTTGCCAACCACTCAGGAGAGCCTGCCCTACCTCTGCCAGATATAGGTGGTCCTGCTGTAGAGTCTTAGACAATAAAATATCAATACAGTCATCATTCTAGCCAGGGATTGAGATAACTGCAGACATTCCTAGTCATGGAAATTAGGGACACGAGAGGGCTCACACCAAGTAGAAACCAGCCATTGCTTTGAGTTGTGCCATGCACAAGGCATGGTGAGAACATTTCAATGAGAGTTGTAAACTTCTATGGAGACCCGGAAAAGAAGTATCTGGGTTTGGTGCCACTTAAAGAGTGACTTCTTCATCAGTAACCTTTGTGCTTCACCATTAAAGTCTCTCACAGTTGTTCTGTATTTTCAATTGATAAAGCAAAGCTTTTCTGGTAAAAGTAGACTAAGCAGAAAGAGAATCAATGAGCCAGACACATTCAATTTCATTCTTGAAAGGCTGTGAACAGATTTTTGTTTCAAATGAATATTCACATTTCACAGAAAACATGGACAGCCTCTTTCTTTGACAGAGTTTCCTTTAGCCTGGCAAGAGTTAATCATGAACGAGAAAGAGTTTCTGAGGCTATTACCACACATGAGCACATTACATATCTCTTAAGAGTCTGTGTACATGTGTATGCATACACATGTTATCTTTAAATGTTCAGTGAATGACTTTAAGCCACTGCTGTTCAGCCGTCCTCAATGTCCAGCTTTCCAAAAGAAAACAATATGCCCAATCATTCCTGCCACCATCTTCACTGTCAATGCCTGACAACCACCATTCTACTTTTAGTGTCTGTGAATTTAATTACACTAAGTGCCTCATATCAGTGGAAGCACTCAGCATCTGTCTGTGTATGCCTATTTCACTCACTGTGTCTGTACATGTTACAGCATGTGTCAGAATTCCTGTTCCTTTTTAAGACCGCATTATAGCCCATTGTGTATGCATACATTTTTCATGTCCATTCTTCTGGACAGGGACATTTGGGTTGCTCCCATTTGGGGCTATTGTGAATAATGTAGCTATGGACAAAAATGTACAAATCTTTTGAGTGAATAACAAGAAGTAGGATTTGTGGGTCACTGTAGGAGAAACTGCTACCAGCCTACCCAAGCCACAGTGGCCCTGCCCTCAGTGTCCAGGCCAGCCTTCATGCATATGCACATGCACAGCAGGCACTTCCTCCCTGAGCCACACTGCCAAGCCTGCCTCAATGCCCAGAGATGCTGACAGAGCGACACCTGACCCGAAGACATCAATGAAGAAAGGGCATGCAGCAGAGTCAGCCAATAGGACCTTGGGATGAGATATAAAGGCAGGCTTAACTTCCTTAATAAATGAGTCTGCAGCACACTTTGCTACTCCCAGACTCCCAGTGCTGAAGTCCTTGGTGCTGCATCTTCTCACCTCCTCCCCCAAGGAGTGTCCAAGCAGGGTATACTATGTGCTACATAATCTCTATAAAATCTATAGTAATTTTCACCTTTAATGAACTTGTAATATTTCTCCACATTGGCTGTACCTTTTTGTGTTTACACTCGCAATGTGTAAGAACAACCATTTCTCTACTGACTGACCACACTTACATTTGATTTTTTGTCTTTGCATTTATAATGCAGCACTAAGTTATAATGATGAAGCTCACATTCAGTTGCCTGTCCAAACATTGTGTCCTCTGTGCTGTATTGTGTCATATGCTCTCACCAATAATTTCACATTCACTCTGCACAGAAGGCTGTGTGACTTTCTCCTTTTAAGTTCTATATCAAGCTGAGACTAAGAGTAAGATCCTATCTCGGAACAACAAGAATAACAAGAATAAAAAGAAAAGGACAGAAAGCAAACAGATAATAATACTATGATGAAATATTTAACTAACTGTGCAATTGTTTACACAAAATATATGAGCGTTAGTGCTGGAGAGATGGCCCAGTGTTTAAGAGCACTTATTGCCCCTGCAGAGGACCAGGTTCCATTCCCAGAACCTACATGGTGGCTGACAACCATCACTAACTCCTGTTTCAGGGGATCTGACATCCTCTTCTGACTCCCATAAGCGTACGTGTGGTACACAGACACACAAACAGGCAAAACACTCTTTCATAAGATAAACACATCTTTAAAAGGCCTGGCATATAAATAGACAAAAATAAATGTTCAAGACTGTCATGCTAAGTTACAGAAGACTATCAATACTTGATTCGAAACTAAAATTATAAAAAAATACATGATTGATAAAAAGATACAATTTTGAAATAAGAGATGAAGAATATATACCATGGAAATCTAAAACAAAGGAAGACATGCTGATATTAGATAAAAACTTTAAAAATTACAGATAAGAAATTATTTCATAATGACAAAAGGCCAGACTGAATAAGACAAGTTATATGCATATATACTTAATCATAAGAGCTTAAAATAACATGTGATATTGATGAATCCAGTAAAACACACTTGTAGTGAGATATTCACTTTGTCCACATCTGTGGCACTGACCATGCCCATTGGGAGTGGAGACAGGGGTGGAAGTTACTTAGGGGAGCTAGGTTTGAGGAGGAGCCTGGGAGCGCTGTCTTGCTTACAGCTCAGGGACAGGTGAGCATCCAGAGGCATCCTTGGGATCAGGAACAACTGCTGGTGTTCATCTGTCTATGTTGTAAGTTATTTCTCCCTGAATAAACATATATTCAGCCCATTTGTTTGTTCTGATCCTTATTAAACCACAATACACACATATAACAATAAATTAATAGATTAATAGCAGAAACCCTAGTGATTTTTTTTCTCAAGAATGACAGAATAAATGGGGGTGGGGAGAATCACCAAAGACATAGAGAATATATGATGGCATATTCAGTATTTTAACAAAAATGGAAAGACAAAAGATAGATTGACTTTAGTAGCCCAAGACCTTATATATTATAGCAGAAAGTAAACACATAACACAAAAAGTGATGAACTAAGAGGTGGGATTCTACACACATTCAGGGGCAATAGTGATGATGTTGAGTGGTAGTGGATGTTGCATTTCTCTTCCTTTTTCACATGTGTGTGTGCACATCTGTAATGTATGTGCTTATGTGCATACTGGCAGAAGTCAGATGAAGACATTAGGAGTCGTCTTCCTCTATCTTTTTCCACCTTAGTGTTTGAAACAGGGTCTCTCACTGAACCTGGAACTCACCTATTATCTAGATTGACTAGCCAGCAAGCAATCATGATCTTCCTTTGTCTGCATCCCTGTGCTGGTAGTACTACACACACACACACACACACACACACACACACACACACACACACACACACACTCAATCTCACAGTGCTTACTAAGTGGATGCTAGGGATCTGAATGGTTCTTAGACTTTCACAAGAAGCAGCTACGGAACAATCTCCATGGCACAGTTATTTTGATTTTCCTTTTAAAGTAAAAATAATGAGGCCATAAAAACATGGGCTCAAAAGCAGCTAAAGTAAAATTGAAAGAGAAAGTGAGAGTAGTCACTCTACCAACAGCCAGGTCTCGCTGTGCAGCTGTGTTCATCAAGGAACATGGAAAGGAGGGCAACACTCAGCACAGTCCAGAAAACCCTGACACTGAACCGCATAATACAACTCATTATCTTCCTGAGATACTCCATAGCCCAGGTTAGCATCTTAGCCCAAGCTAGGCTTGAACTTGCAACTTTTCTGTCTCAATCTTCTATGTACTGAGATTGAAGCTGTGTAGCAACACACATGATTTTTCCTAAAGGTACAAATGAAACCCATTGGTGGAATGATGATAGTTTTTTCATGCAATGCAACTATGTTGACAGGATATCCATAAGAAAAATTAATAAACAAGTGAAAGTCACTCTGTATCTCATCCCTCAAGCAAAATACTAATCCAAAAAATCATGCATAAAATGGAAAAAATGATTCTTTGACATTTGTCAAATGACACATTTTTGCTAAAAATATCCTTCTAATAATATGAAAAGCAAGTTATAAATAGTGAAAAGATGTATGGGCCACTTGTCCATCAAACAACTATTACATAGACTGCTTAAAGAACTCTAAACCTCACTGGTAATAGTAAACTGTCTATTTAGAAGACCACCCATGAGACATATACTTTACCTAAAAGGAAAGAGAGATGGCAATTAAATGATGCTCAACAGTGTTGGCCACCAGAAGAGAAATCCAAGTTAAATCACAGAAAGATGTTGAGGATTAGACCAAAATAGTCAAAAAACAAAACAAACAAACAAACAAAACACACACACACACACACACACACACACACACACACACACAATACTAGCAAAGATCAGGAGAAACCTGTGTCACCTGATGACATCAGATGACAGCCCCTCTGGAAAATCACTTATCAGTTTCTAATAGAACTAAACATTAATCAATGTGTAGCGCATATCTGGCCTGCTTTCTAAGATAAACAAAATCTAACAGTCTCACAGAAATTTATGTTTGAATGTGCATAGGAATATTGTTAGGCTAAAGTGGAGAAAACACAGAGTTCTTTAGTGGGTGAATTGTTGAACCAACTATAGAATACTACTCAAAATTGAAAAAGAATGGATTTTAGACATATGGAACAATTTGAAGTCTCTCCTGGAATTATTTCTAAAGAATAGTGCTGAGTACAAAAAGCTAATCCAAAAAAGTTATGATCTGCACTACTTCATTTATATTTAACATTTTGAAAGGAAACTATTTTAGAAAGGGGGACGAACTTTATAAGTTGTTCAGGGTTAGGGGCAGAGGAGGGAACATGAAAGAAAGAGATGCCGTCACTGTAAAGGGGAACACAAGGGTTTTTTGTGGGAATAAAACCTTTCAGCAGATGGCTGTGATGTAGAAACACAAGAACACACATCCCACAGTCCAGCACCAAGCCACCCCTAGCACTGGTTAACCTAGGTCTGGATATACTGTAGTTATACTGTGGATATCCTGGATATACTGTTAGCCTGGTCTTGGATATACTATGGTTTTCCAAAATGTAAAAATCTAGGGAAAACTAGTGCAAAGGCACATTTCATACATCTTTACTGTTTCTTGCCATTGAATGTGAATCTATATTTGGCTCAAAATAAAGTTTTAATTGATTAATTATTTAAGCACATATATTCAACAAAAGATTTTGTATATAGACATATTAGGGCAGAGCTCCTGAATGCCAAGAACCGAGTTATTATTAGGTTCTAGAAAGAAAGAGGCAAGTAGACTCAACAGTATCTAGAAAGTAGGGGGAGTGCTTAGTAGTATGAACTGGGGACTTAATCAGAGAAACACAGCTCTGCATCAGAAGGGATGACAACAGAGAAGCCCCAACTCGGTGTCTCCTGAACAGACTGTATCATAACTTCTAAACAGATAGTAAAGTCTAACTGTTATAAGTGTGACTTCTGAAACCGACTTCCTATGACTCAACATCTGTCATCAGCAGGATAAAACTTTTTATGTGCTTAGGCTTCTTTTTTCCAGGTAAATCACACTTAGAACAGAGCCTGGCATTCAGTCAGCGATCGCTAACTGCATTAGCTTATAGCAGAACATTTGTCATGTGTGACAATATAAGCATTGGTATTTTTTCTCATTATTTATTGCCTTTTGGTGCATAATTTTCAGATTTCATCCCACTCTGCCTGGAGGAACTGTGTATCCCTGACATCTCAAGGCCACTGCAGACACACAGGCCACCAAAGCTAAGTACTATGTGGCAGCTGCCTGCTTCCCTGGCACACGAGTGAAGACAAAGGGAAGCACTTTTCACTGGAGTCTGTTCCTCTTTTCTGGCTGTGGCTCGCAGTATCTTGGTTTCTGAATTCAGCAAAAGGTAGCAATCACTGTTGAATTCCTTCACTCTCACAGCACCAACAACTTTACTCTCTGTGAGAGGACAAGTGCCCCTTAGTCCATACAACACCTTTTCACTGCAGAGTAGCTGCAGCCATCATTTTGTGCCCAGCATGTTAACTTCTGTTTTGTTTTGCATTCTTGGTTTATGAGGATTGACAGACAATCGGTGTAGACTGATGTTGTGAGCTCTGGATTCTCTACAGACAGGCTTGTTCTGCTTGTCAGAGCTGTGTGGAAACATCCCTGCAGCCTGCGGATGACAACTGAGAGAGGATATACATATAAAGGAGCCTGAACACTCTTGGCAAAAAATGAGTATATGATTCATAAAAAAGAAATAAACATTCTTAAATTTCTGAGGATGAGACATACAAGATTAATTTTCTAATGAACCATGGATAATATGATCTCTCCTAGGAGGGAAAAAAATCACATTTTGGTTGGACTAGCAAACTTCATCTTTAATAAGGACAAGTATTGATTGCAATGGCCAGCTGGCACCTACCACTATAGGTGCAGTATACATAATATGTGAAACCAGAAGCCAAAGCTATGTGATAAGAACATCAGAACTGGCTTCATCCTGTGGCTTCTGTGAATGCCACTAAAGGCCACAGGCAATTGTCAGAGGGAGTGGTGACCCTCTTTGTTGGTATCTTTAGGAGTTTAGATACCTAGCTTACCATTTTCACTTTCCCCAGTAAACCCCTTTTAGCAGGCTGCTGTATATATACTAACCTGCTTTATCCCCCTTTTCTATTAATGTGGACAATTGCTACCTATGGAGGTGAACCATGGAGATCCGCTATGGACATGTGGCAATGACTAATATTGCTTAAATCAATTCTTTTTGAGAAGTTAAATATTTCCCATTGTGGTGATTTGGATGTGTATGACCCCACTGGCTTCTGTATTTGATTCCTGGTCCCCCAGTTGATGGCACTATTTAAGGAGGTTTGGGAGGTGTGACCCTGACAGAGGAAGTATGTCTCTAGAGGTGGGCTTCGATTGTTTTAGGCCCTACCCTACTTACAGTTCCACTCTGAGCTTGTGGTTGAGATATGAGCTCTCAGCTTCTACCTGAAGCTACCATGCCTGCTGCTAAGCTGTCCCTGACATTATGAACTTTAATCTTCTCGAACAATCAGTCAAAACAAACTTATTCTTCTATAAATTGCTTTGGTCCTGGTGATTGATTTATCACAGCAATAGAAAAAGTAACGAATACAAACACATGATTAATACATTCCTCTCCATCACACTCAGGGTCCTTAGAATCATAAAGGCTCATGGTTCATTCAAGTTTCACCCTCAAGTCAAGTGTGAGTGTTTCCTCAGTTCACTATTGTGGGAAACCCCAGAGCAAAGTTAGCATCTTAACAGCCATCTTTCCTCCTGCTCTCTTAGATACTAACATACTGATAATTTCCCATTCCCCTAGGACTGTTTTCTGTTAAGCATATGATGCAGCCTTACCCTGGGAGAGTACCAGCTGCAGGCTTATCATAGCAACTTATCTTATAGTTGCATTCTGCTTGGAAGGGCATTCTGCCTCCCTCGCATCCTCCCTTTGGCCCATTCCCTCATTTCTCCACTACTTAAACCCTGTGGCTATATCCAATAAATGAGACTTGATCAGAAACGGCCTGGTCTCCATCTCTTGTGTCAATTGTCCCTCCATTCTCACTCCCTCTCTCAGGGTCCTTGTAGTAACCGCTCACTCAGCTTCCTTCCATTTGCCTGTATATTTTTGGAAGTAGAGGCCAGAACCAGGAGCACACCTCTGCTATATGACAAGTGAATACACAATCAGAATAACATTCTTTTCTCTCTAGGACTATTCTTGAGGATTGTCAAGTTTTCAGGGATTGGAGTGGGTATAAAGGTGCTCCTTTCTTGCTGCAAAGCCCTGTATTTTAGGAAATAGCCAATAGTGACATCTGGAGCCCAAAGGAACTTCTTCCTAGAATTGCTTTTGTGAATTCAATTACTTTACCTTATGAAGTACACCTGCCAATCAGACTAACTTGCCAACTCAATCACTGGATGAGAGTAACATCATCTATACATAGATTAGATGCTTCGCCATGTACATTATTTAAGGACATTTCTGTTCACTATTCTCCATATATTTCTAATCCTTTTGTTTGCTTGGAACCAAATTTTCATCCAGTTTTCCAAGTTCTGTGGTTATCATTTTTAATACAGAAACTAGTGAACAGATATCTCTAAAGTATTAAGAAACATTTTTCTGGATGGTACATCAGTCAAGGAAATATTAAGTAATGATTAGGATAATGTATATAATACATTTAATGATAAGGTCACTGGCATATTTTAGATTAAACTGTTGATTTAAAAATCTATGCTATGCTATCAGCCCATTTTATTTGCCTTAGAAAAATATTGGTAGAATATATCAAATAATATGTAGTTATTTCTGAGTGATAAAAAGGTTTACTATTTATTATCAAAGAAAAACAGTTGAATTTAGTGTGGTTTATATTATGTAGTTTTAAATAATATGTGTAATAAAATCTTCTTAGTATTGAATTGGATCTTATGTCCATTTAACTCTATTATAAAATCTTTAATATTTATTGCCATAATTATATATTGGCACATTATCCTAATCTTAGGGGCACTAAAATAAATTGGTGGATGATACTTTTATTCTCAAACAGATCATATGCATAAAATAAACTATATCTATTTGCAAAGAAAATCAATTATAATAAAATTCAACCTTTCATCAACATATTACATGTGTAGCATATGTCAAGCAATCGTCATAATTTCAAAATAAAGATTAACATAAATGATAATGGAGATAGGAACATCTCTGTGGACTATATTAATGATAAAGTCACAGATGTTGCCAACACTTTTGATATATTGTCTACATATGTAATTAAAGTCTTAGTATTGTTTCCTCTTGCTGTGAGAACAATTCCTGACAAAAGAAACATAAAGAAAGGAAGTGTTTATTTGGTTCACAAACCCAGATTCCAGTCCATCATTGTGGGGAAGTTAAGACAGCAGGAGCAGGAACTTGACAAGTCAGTTATATTACATCCATAGACAAAAGCAGAGAACGATGATTTGTTAATGTGCGTATGCCGGTGCTCAGATCACTCTCTCCTTTTCATTCTGTTCAGGGCCTAGCTCATTCATTAATACTACTCATGTTCAGATTGGCATTTTACCTCTTCATTAAACCATGAAATCATTTAAAGGCATGTCCCCTGGCTTTAAAGGAGATACTTGATTTCTTACTTTGTTTTCTAAGGTTTATTCAGTAAATATACTCTATTTTTTTATAGCTAAGGATAGTGTTTAAATTATTCTTATGGTATTTTGCAATTGTTATGCTGTTAGCTGTATCAGCATTTTTCTGGATAGGGAGGAGTTATAGCTTTCTGTTGTGACAGAATACTAAATTTTAACGAAACTTAAAAAATCACTAAAACAACACCCAGTGTTTTCCTCAACTAGTCAGGCTGAATGATATTTTAAGAACATAAGACATTATTTGGTATAGGCAAAATGATTCATTTTTGACTTAGTGTGGTAACTCTCGGTAGACATAATGAATAATTACATTGATTTGTAATAGCATGCTCATGACTCAACACAGAATGCACAGTCAATATTAATTGGCATTTTTACCTGCAATGCAAATGTTGGGCTTAGAACTATTTTTCCTAGAGCTCTTCATTTCAATTCATTGCATTTTTTTATGATGAATTTTGAAAAGGAATTACATAGGTAAGGGATGTTTTTTGTTCACCAAAGCAATTATCTAATTCGGATGCTGGCTTACTGAGCTCATGGGATTTGGGATTTATTTCAGAATCTTTGCGTATTGTAGCTTTTTTTAGATTACATCGTTGACTCCCACTATTCTTTGGTGCTTCCACTGAGCTAAAATGCTACAAACATTAAATGTCTGAAAATTTACTTCATTAAATAGCATAATAATTTTTAATTTTTATTTATTTATTTAAATTGAGCTAAATATTTTTCCCCTCTCCCTTTCTACCCTCTCCCTTGTCCCCATGCTCCAAATTTACTCGGGATATCTTTTCTTTTCTCCCTTCTTAGGCAGATCAATGTATGTCTCTCTTAAGGTCCTCTGGGATTGTGTCCTGTAGTCTGATTGTACTTTGCTTTCTGTCTAATAACCACTTATGTGTTAATACATATTATATTTGTCTTTCTGAGTCTGCATTACCTCACTTGTGATGGTGTTCTCTAGTTCTATAAAGCAAGGAACAGTCAACAAGACAAAATGGGGGAAGATCTTTACCAATCCCACATCTGACAGAGGACTGAGCTCCAAAATACACAAAGAACTCAAGATACTCGACATCAAAAGACCAAATAATCCAATAAAAAATAGGGTACAGATCTAAACAGAGAATTCTCAACAGAAGGATCTCAACTGGCCAAAAGTCACTTAAGAAAATGTTCAACATATTTAGTCATCAGAGAAATGCAAATCAAAACAACTCTGAGATACCATCTTACACCAGTCAGAATGGCCTAGATAAAAAATGCCTATGACAGCTTATGTTTCAGAGGATGTGGCATATGGGAAACATTCTTCCATTGTTGGTGGGAGTTCAAATTTGTACAGTCACGTTGGAAATCAGTATGGCAGTTTCTCAGAAAATTGAGAATCAACCTAGTTCAAGACTCAGCAATACTGCTTTTGAGCATATACCCAAAGGATGCACACTTACATCACAAGAACATTCGCTTAACTATGTTCACAGCAGCATTACTCATAGTAGTCAGAACGCGGAAACAACCTAGATGCCCCTCAATTGAAGAACAGATAAAGAAATGTGATACATCTACACAATGGGGTACTACTAAGAGGTAAAAAAAAAAAAAGACATCTTGAAATTAGAAGACATATAATTATTCATTTATATGGAAAATATTCTTTCAACCCCCACACACATATCAAGTGACAAACAGTTTATGAAGTGTGAGAAATACTAAGATGAATAAGTTCAACATTATCTCAGCTCTCAGAATTTAAAGCTGAATTGCAGTAGCAAAAAGAGAACAGAATGCTGTTTGGCGTGATTTGAGTTTGAATACTCCTCCCTCCATTTATTCTCCTAAACTTTTCTAGATACACATGTGTAACTTTACAGAAAATTGGCTATGTGTTTATCATATTGCTATTAAATAATGGATCCAAGGTGGGTGAAATACCTAGCATAGTAATTACTACATAGTATTTTAGAAGGCCAGGTACCTGGCAAAAAGCAGATATTGGAAAAACATAATATCGTTATTGATTGTATTTGTGATTCATAATATTTTAGTGATAGTAAAGATTCTATGTTAATTCATATTCTACTAGTGCTATGGAATTTTTTTGAGATCATGGGAGATTAGTATGCTCTTTGCCTATGTGAATTTCTCAATTTCATAATTCAGGCTAGAGATTATGGACTCATTCCATCATAAATGTATTACATTAGTGACTCTTATTAAATATATTTCCCAAATTGTAATTTGACTAACATTGAAATTGAATATTTCTCTTCTTATTGACCTATAGGAAACACACAGGGTCCTATCATCTATGTGTTTACAAATTGCAGATTATATTTAGAAATATCAGGTTGTAAAACCATCATTAAGTTCAATATACAATTGAAAATAGTCTCAATATTGCAGAACTGAAACAAACAGGACAATAGGAAAAAGGAGCAATATAGGAGTAGTACAGAGTAAAAAAATGACACAGCCATTTTAATCTACAAAAATGAGGAACATTCTCCAAGAGAAGATATGAAGACAACTGGGCCTCATAGTATGAAAAAGTGACTTTTCTTAAAGTCTATTCTACCTCAATACTGAAAATGTATGCATCTATTTACTTACTATCACAATCCTTCAATGTTAGGTTCATTTACAAATTTGTCTTAACTCAGCTGTTAAGAGAACTTGGTCTCTTGCAGAGGACCTGGATTGAGTTCCCAGCACCAATGTTGGATAGCTTCCAACTACCCATAACTTCAGTTCTAGGGGACCCAACCTACTCTCACCTCTGTGTAAACCAGCATGCAATGGTATACACACACACACACACACACACACACACACCTAAAAACATAAATCTTAAATCTGTTTTAGAATTTTTGCCATCAGATTCTGAGATAGAAAGTATTTCATTTACCAGAAAAGAATTCTGTCATCATTAATTTTGCATTACACAATTTCAAAGATAAAACGTACACCTTTGTTTTTAATTGGCAGCATTAAGGACTTAATTGGATGAATTTAAATAAATTTGTTTAGAAGAAGATAATTTCAGAAGAGTCAGTTTATTGGTCTTCATTGTCTCATTTATGTAGTATTGATAACGAATGCTGCTAATAAAATAGTCATGAGTTCAAAATCAAGAATTTGCAAAACAGTTTCCTTGTTGTCAGGTGACAATTATATCCTTGGATAAAATGTTGCCTTCCTTCTTGACTTATAGTATTTTACTTTCTCTATTCCATTTAACTAGTCATCATATTTCCAGTTACTTTCATGAGTACTCTGCGCTTTGATTTATAGCCAATTATTGATTATAAGCAGAGTCAAACAATGAGATCCTATTTCCTTTTGATGCTTGACAACCATTTAGCATTGATGAATTATCTCCTTATCTGAAGCAGATTGTGTATTCCAGTCTCTCAGGCAAGGCAAGAAGGGACATACTAAATAAAGAGAGAATTACAAGACCATTGGAAGGATAAGGGAGATGTCTTGGTGGTTAAGAACACTTGCTGTACAAACATCGAGACCTGAATTCAAATCCCCAGTACCTATGCAAAGAGTCAGGCATGGATGCACATACCTGTACCCTGGCATTGGAGACAAGGGCAGGGACAGAGATATGTAGATATGAGAGCTTGCTAGTCAGTTAGACTAGTTAAACAGTGAGTTTCTAATTCAATGAGAGGTCCTGTCTTATGTGTGAGGCAAGAAGTGATTAAGACTATCTTTTGCATATATGTGCATGGATGCATGCATTCCACATTTACATGTACACACCAGACATACAACACATATACATGCCACTCATACACACTCACCCAGAAAAAAAAAGTGACTGGAAAACCAAACAACCAGACCCATATTTTAAGATGCAGGTTGGCTGAGAGCAAGGCCCTGGGGCACAGATACATTTGGTAAAATATGCCAGAACTTTATAGGCTCCCTTTCTGATTGTCATGAGAGCCATGTTTCTGTTTTACTTGGAAGAGTAGAGATCAAAGCAGCTGAAAATTACCTTGTGAGGACTGATGGATTCTCACGTTTATCCATCAAATATGTTTCTACAAATTGACTCATGTCCAAGAAGAGACAGGCATGCTTCCTACCTCTAGTGAGCTGACTGAATGAAAGAAGGGACAAAGGCAGGTGAATGTTTAATTCTTACAAATTGGCATTTGGGGTCACCTCTGTGCATCATCATAGGTTCCACTCGTGGAATATGTAAAGTTAAAAGTGTTAGAGGATGGGATATGCAGAGGTTACCTGAGCTGCCTCGCCTGAGTGTGAGCGTGTGAGAGAGCTGATGGTGTTAAGTTTTCCCAGCCATAGATGCAGGAATCATGATTAGCATTTTGTAGAAAGCCATGGCTGGGGAGTTATATTGTGCCATCAACAGGGCTATGAATGAGGGCTTTCACTGACTGTATTTTCCAGGAAGCTTTTGGGTGACACAGCATTTACCAACATTTCATTCATCATGTGCACATGCACATGGAAATAAAAAATTCATCTGAAAGAACTTTAAGTCAGACATGACCCCACTGGCAATGAAAAAGACAAAGAACAAAAACCCAGCACAACTGTGCTGCAAGATTTTGCTATGGAACATTCTCTCAATACTGTTTTATATGATATATATATATATATATACATATATATATATATATATATATATTATTTTTTTCATGGTGACACTGATCCTAGGCTGTTGATAATTTCCAGCCTTCAGCAGGCCCACCCCTTTGTTGATGTCTATCACGTTTATTGCAGACATTTTCTTCTTTATGTCCAGTTGATTTTGACAGCCACTCAGCTATCTTCATCCATCCATAAACTTACAGAGTTTAGATTTTTTTAAAAGATAAACAAAGGAAAAAAACCTATCATGATAAAACGTTGCTATGATTTGAATACCCTTATGGAAATCTGATTGCCATGTGGCATTGTCTTGGTCAGGGGGCGGGGGGTTAAAGGAGTTACAGAGAGACTAGATTCATTACCATAGAAAGAAGTGTAATGCCAGGCCGTGTCCATTGCTTTGCCCTTTCTGTATGTAATCACTCACTCCCTCACACGGTACCATGTCAACACACCCTCCTAGGTACTGCCACTTTGCCCTTGTACTTCCTGCTGCATGAACCATGAGCCAAATAAATCTCTTTTCTCTTAAGTTAGCCAGTCTCAGATATTCTATTATGGTAGCAGAAACATATAAAGAAATGACCACTGATCAAAATCTTTGCATTTCCCCTGAAAACTCTTCTGGTAATAACCCCTGAATCCAGAAGGTACTTTTTATAGACTCATGAACAGGCACAAGAAGTCACATGGGTGGTGATTTAAATATCACACAAATACTCATTATAATTATTCCTCTTGCAGAGGATGGAGAGATGGCTTAGTGCTTCGGGGCACATCCTGCTGTTGCAGAAGTCCTGTGTTCAGTCCCCAGCACCCACATCAGGCAGCTCTAACCCATCCATAACTCTTGTTCTGGTTGATATGACACAGGCTTCTAGACTCTGTGGGTACCTGCACTCACATTCTAGTTCACATACCCACACATAGACATACATAACATAAATAAAATAAAATCTTAAACTTTCTTTTCCACATAAAAGCTTTTTGGAGATTTCCTATAAATACATCCTCCCAAAAATCTTATATTCACTATCATTGCTGAGGTTCCCATTTATAAATATAGACCACTCTCTATTAAATAGAGATACACAGCGCCTGGTGCACAAAAGCATTACATTTTATGCACCATTGTAAACTTCCCTTAGTGTTACAAGTCCAGATTTTGAGGTCTGTGTCTTGATGCTCATTTTGCCATGGGGAAATTTTCTTCACTATTTTTCATATATAAAATAATTATTTTTAACCAACTCCAACTTTATGGTTTTGGAATCAGAAATTTCAGGCTACAATGCTGAAGTCCCTATCTTCTAAGCCATAAATAATTCCCCACTTTGTCCCACTGCATTTCCACAAATATGGACATTAATTTCTTAGCCTTCAGCTGATTAGAAGAGTTGGCTAAATACAGTACCTTCTTCTGCAATGGAACTAGCATCCTAAAGTGTGATTGTAATTGCTTCTTGCCCAGATGACAGAAGGCAATTTCAGGACCTGTTTTACTTAATTAGGATGGATGAGCCTGGACCGTTAGGTCACACTGCCTCTAACTTAACATTTCCTCAATATTTTTTGAGGAAGTTCTTCTGTCTCTGCAACCTTGAGATGTGTTTAGAAAGACCTCACTATCTCAATGCCTCCAAATTTCACAGGAAAGTAGAAATATTATTGACATAGTCTTCAGATTTTACCCCAGGTTCCAGAGTTTATTTACTAACTTGCTGGGAATTAAAGGGGAAAACACACTATTGGTTGACACACTATTTTCCAAGAAAAAGGCAAAGGTCTCACTACAATTTATTTTGTGTAAGAATTCTGAAACAGGGACCTTCGGCATCAGGCCCAGATTGAGAATAGTTTGGAAAGAAGGCCTTATTTGTGGCAGTCTGAAGTAAGGTAGCTTTCTGTCTCCAGGTTGCAACTTGCAAGGCAAAGCTGTGTAAAAGGACAGCTTTGTACAACCTTTCCAGATAATCATGGAGTATCTCACGGGGAGTTGTAGAATTGACAGACATGTGTCTCTAAGAATGAGAAAATGTATAACTTGAAGATAACACAAGCCTGTGGCTTCAAAATGATTTGGCATTTGAGACAGCCCTCTGCAACATGACCAGAGCATTTAGTAAGCACTTATGATGACATGAGGCTCTGGCTGAGGTAAAGGAGAAATGAAACATAGCTGACACATCTCAATAGTGCATTATCAATAAAATGGCAATAAAATGCTATATAATAGCATTCAAATATACAAAAGTGTCTTTATTGAATATATTGTATGGTATGTTGTGATAAAGTCTGTAATTGTTTCCTTAGGCTATTAACTGATCATTCAGTGCTGGCCAAGTTTTTCTATGACTATTCCCAACTTGTGACATGGGAGAGTTTTTCCATTTGGCTAATTAGGTATGTAAGACTACTTTACTATAACCAAATAGATATCACCTCTGAAACCTGTCAGTGAGTTTGATAGCTAGGGACATTGCACATGGTCATTTTTGAATATATGACTCAAGTTCAATACCTTGCATTTATTTATTTTTATTGGGAGGAATCTAAGCTGTGCCTCAAATTCAGTGGGTTTACACAAGTAATGTATTGTAATCTTTGTATTAGGCAAGCTTATAAAAATATGTGAGTGTATTCAACACTTCTTCATGATGAAGGCCTTGAAAAGATCAGGGATACAAGAAACATATCTAAACATAATAAAGACAATATACAGAAAATCACCAGAAAACATCAAAGTAAAATGGAGAGAAACTCGAAGTGATTCCACTGAAATCAGGAACAAGACAAGGCTATTCACTCTCTATATCTATTCAACACAGTACTCTGTAACAAGAGGTTCTTTGTCACAGCAACCTGATCCTACAGATGTGTCAGCCCCAATAAACACACAGACACTATATTAATTATGAAACTGTTGGCTGGTGGCTTGGGCTTCTTATTGGATAGCTCTGTCTTATTTATTAACCCATAACTAATAATCTATGTGTTTCTACATGGTCTTATTATACCCGAGAATGTCTGACATATCTCTCTTCCCAGGATCACATAGCAACTCCTCTTTGCCTACACTTCTAAGAATTCTCCTCTGTTAGCTCCACTTTTCCTTGCTATCTGGCCACTATCCAAACAGTGCTTTATTCATCAACCAATTAGACAAACATATAGTACAAATTAGAAAAGAAGTCAATCTTTCGCTATTTGCTGTTGATATGATAGTATATATAAGTGACCTCAAAAGTTCTACCAGAGAACTACCACAGATGATGAACACCTTCAGCAATGAAGCAGGTTACAAGATTAACTAAAAAATATATAAGAAGCACTCCTATATATAGATGACAAACAGATGGAGAAAGAAATCAGAGAAACAATACCCTTTACAATAGCTACAAATAACATAAAATAGTATGTACTCACTCGTAAATGGATATTAGATGTAAAGCAAAGAACAACCACCCTCCAGGCCACAACCACAGAGAACCTAGGTAACAAAGATTACCCTAAGCGAGACGTACATGGATCCTCCTAGAAAAGGGAAAAAGACAAGACTTCTTGAGTAAGTTGGGGACATGAGTTGTAGGGGGGAGAGGAGAGGATGAAAGGCAAGTGGGGAAAATGTATAATAAAAAATAAAATTGACTGAAGACAGAAGACAGAAAGAGAGAAAGAGAGAACATAAAAGAGAGAGAAAACATAAAAGAGAGAGCCATTATTGGTTTGAAGAGAAAACTGAACCAAAAGAAAGGTCTAGAGACCTACAAGACTGCCGCCATCTAACAATATGGGCAACCATGGAAAAGCTACCATAAATGCCCTTCCCGGATAGTGAGATCAACAACTAACTTATCCACCATCATGGAGCCCTCATCTAGTATCTGTTGGGAACAGAAGCAAACACCCATACTAAACATTGAGTCGAACGAGAATCCAGATGCAGAGGGAGAGGACAAGACCAGGTTGCAGAAACACATAGAGACAGCTGACCTGAACAAGGAGGAGCTAACGGGCCCCACAGACTGATAGCTGGGAAGCCAGCATGGGACTGACTCAGGCCCCCTGAATATGGGTCTCAGCCAGAAGGACTGAGCAGTCTAACTGACCTCAGACAGTGGAACCAGGATGTATCCCTGGTGCACAAATGGACCTTATGAACACATCCCCCATGGAGGGATACTGCCTAGAGACAGGAGAGATGTCCTAGTCCCTACTTCAAATGACTTGACAGATTTACATAACCTCACCTGGATGGCATTGCCCTACATGGGGAATTGGGGTGGGGGGATGGGAGGGGAGGGTGGTCAGGGTGTATGTGAGGGGGCAGAGAGGGTAATAGGGAGGGAGGAAGGGAGGGAGGGAAGAGGAAGAGGGAACTGGGATCGACATGTAAAATAAAAAATAAATAAATAAATAAAAATTGAACACAAATTAAATCACAAAGTGTGTGTGTGTGTGTGTGTGTGTGTGTGTGTGTGTGTGTGTGTGTACAGCTTATACACATCACATGCACAGAAGAGTCCACAGTCAATCTACCATCTATCCAGTCAATATAGCTCTTCAAAAATGGAGGATTATTTTTTTTTATTTCACCCTAATGCAACATAGCTGACAGTGTGGTTAGCTTATTCTCTTGGCTAACATCCTTCAGAGCATGGGTACAATGCCACAGAAATATACAAAAGCCTTTCATCAGAAAACCTGACACCCAATCCAATGTAATGTATAAGAGCCCATGGCCTGGAAGATGAAAGCCAAATTTGCCTTCGCCCAGTCCATTCTCAGTTTTATAAGGCATGGATGCTACAAGAGAAGGACAAGGGAAAAAAAAAACAAAAAACAAAACAAAACAAAACAAAAAACAGGAAAACAACATCAACATCAATCCTATGGAAAATGGCATTTAATTCAAGCAAGTGTGTGGCACAGCCTATTTATTCTTGCTGATAAGCTTTCATCCTCTTCTTCAGAGTGTTTACTGATTACAAAAGAACTGAGGTCTAAGAAATGATTTTAATGATCCTATTGAATTTTCAAGCCTTAGACAGCTTAGTGAGATAAAAGCCCAAATGACAGAGTGTAAAGTGTTTTCAAACAGATTTGCATTGTTCAAGTACATGGGTTGTTTTGTACTTTAGGGAGTTGGAAGACCTGTGGAAAAGAGTGTATTAGGCATTTGAGGAAACTTACTGCTAATGATTACAGATGTGGAGAATGATGTAGTGTGAAGATATCTAGGGTACTTCTTGCCTTCAATAAAGGTTCAAACCTTTAGTTTAGTGATTGGGAAACAGCTGTCTGGGAAGAGGAAGCATTGAACTTGCACTCATTTCTATGGGCCATTATTCTGGTGATTCCCCCACCATAGCTTGTTTGTTGAATGACCCAGCTGAAAACATTTTTACATCGTTCTCTCTTCCCAAATGCCTTTCTCCCTTACAATACATCTCTCTGCTTCCTTCTGTTCCTGTTGTTCATGGACTTTAACAATCATTTCCTGAGCATCAGGTGGAAGCATAGTGCTAATGATGAGGAATTCAGAGGGAGCCCTGGACTCATGGACTCACACAGTCTAACAGGATAAATGGACACAGCAGGGCTAGAAACATGTCCTAAGAGTTCAAGATCTCAAAGGTGAGTAGGAGATGGCCTATTATATGAATAGTGAGCACCAATTCTAGGAAGGAGAAGCAACATTTCCTAATTTGCTTGTGGGAGTTTGGATGAGAGTAGCCCATAGGGGCTCATATATTTGCAGTTCTAGTTTCCAGTTGGCCGACTTTTTAGGAAGGATTAAGAGGCATGACCTTGTTGAAGGAGGTGAGTACTGGGAGTGGGATTTTAGGCTTCAAAAGCTTACACAGCAAGCCAGGTTCTCTTTCTTCCACTATCTCTTTCTGCTGTGTGCAGAAGAGAGAAGAAAGTGGACCAAGTGTAAACTCACAGCTATTGCTCCAGTGCCATGCAAGCTCACCTGTTGCCATGCTTCCAACCCACCATGATGGCTGTAGAACTCTGTGGGTTCCAGGCCAGCCTGGTCTACAGAGCTAGTTCAGGACAGGCTCCAAAGCAATAAGCAATACAGAGAAACCCTGTCTCAAACAACACAACAAAAAAAAGTGTTATATGCTAAGTTTCCTGATCATGGTGTCTCTTCACTATTACTACAAAGTAATGAAGATAGTGCAGAGTAGGTGGCTGTTCCATCAGTTTTAAGACAAAGAAGATTTTCAAGGAGGCATGAGCAGAAAACAGCAATATTACCATTTGTCTTCCTCTTCAAGGCCAAAACTCCAGACCTCAGCCCTGAATTCTCTCTAAAACAGGTATTTCTGCATAACCTTTAAACAAACAATCCAGAAAGAACTATTTTGATGCTTTATAAAAATAGAGAAAACTGTATCCCATATCCATACTGAGACCCCAACTCTCTGACCAAGAGTGTTACTGTCCTCACACACTCCTCGCTGAACCCTTGTGAAAGCCAGGGCTCAGTGGAGACAAGTTGGGGACTCTGAATCAGATAGAGCATGGACTTTAAGGCTAACTTGAAGTCTTCTGGTGCCTCATTTTGGAGCAAATATTTCAGCCAAAGATTTGGTGTTCTCCTGTACAGGATTAGAATCCAAAACTGCCCAAGTGTGTTATGCAGAACACAGCCCCACAAAGTGGCTGGAACATGAAGCCCTTACAAGTAATGATTAATTGGGTAAAAAGGAGTAGAACATTTAAAAAGTTTATGTTTAACTACAGCCATAGATTTGTAGAAAAATAAAAGAAATACATAGTATACATGTTCTACCTAAATGCTGCTAAGAATAAAATAATAAACATTTTCCAAGAGAATATATTGACTTGGAATCATGTGTGATCACAAAAAATAAAAAGATGATATTTAGCCCCTCAGGTCATAGACATGGTCAGTTTATCCCAAAGCTATGCCAGCCAATGAAGATAAACACACACAGATTCTAATTCTCAGCAGGCATAGGTAGAGTTCCCAGAGTCATTGGAAACAAGATGAAAGCACTTCATTCCTCAGGGTCTCATTTCATCTTCTGCAACTAAGTGGCAATGCCTCCTTGGAGGCTCTGGATCAAATAGAGGCAAGAGAGACAGAAACAGGAAGATAATCTACTTACTCATTAATATTAGCTATAGCAGTAACAGAAGAAGTCATTTTCCCTGTGTCTGTGCCATAGTAAGTATTCAGTAAATGTTATGCTTTTAGAATTCATGGAATACTGTCATATTTTGTAATATAGGTCTGAAATTACAACACTTTGATAATTCTATTTTAATGACAATACTAAAATGTGATTTAGGGGGCTGAAGTTATGGTTCAGTGACTTTGAACAGCCTCTTCAACCATTTCTGGGCTCCAGAATGTGTGGCTCAACCAAGAGTCCTAGTTAAAGACTCCCTAGAATAAGTCCTCTGCCCCATTTGCCTGCCTAGCAGCCACCTCACCTACTACATTGGTATGGGAACACATGAAGTCTTCAGCCAGAGTCTGAACTGAGACTTCAGATAGGAACTCCTAGAGTTGGTTCACTACCTTGCCCAACTGTCAGCCATGTCACCTACTGACAGCCTCCAGAACCACTTGGAACCCAACCCAGAGCCAGTTATAAAATTCCTAGAGCTAGTTCCCTGCCCCCACCTGCCTGCTTAGCAGCCACTCTACTCACCACACTGACTTAGGAATACATGGAGTCCAAATGCATAGAATGAACTGGAACTTTAGGTAGCAACCATCAGAACCAGACCACTCACCAATCTGAATATCAGCTAATCCATCCACTGTCATCCACCTCACCTAAAGCTCTTGTTAGAGATCTTCAGATCTGCCTAACTGCCTATCAGTCAACCTACCCACTGTAAGAAGGCCTACCTAGGACTCCAGAGTGGCCTCAAGCTTAAAACAAAGCATCGGTTAATTGGTTGGCAACCTGACAATTTGAAATAACAACAATCAAAGGTCCAAAACTCCTACCTAGCAGAGCCAAGAAAAATATCCATACCAAGTAATACCACAAACAACTTACACAAGCGAGGGAGAGGATGCCTAGAAACCATTTCCAAAACACAAACAATGTGAACAAACAAGACAGTATGTCTCCTTCCGAAACCAGTATCTCCCTGGTAATATTCCTGAAGTTGATGCACAAGACAAGGACTTTAAAATGGCCATTATGAATATGTTTAAGGAACTCAAAGAAGCCTAAATGAAGACTGAAAAGGCATGATGAGATAGAAACAGTAATTGAAAATCTCCCAACTAGGGGTTGGAGAGATGGTTCAGCACTTAAGAACTCTTGCTGCTTTTACAGAGGACCCAAGCTCAATTCTCAAATAATCACATGATTGTTCATAACTGCCTGTTATTCCAGTTTCAGGGGATCCGACACCCTCTTCTCACCATTTCAGGAACCTACACAGTTTTGACATACATAAACTCAGGCACATAAATATATAAAATACATAAATAATATTTTTTGAAAACTATCCTAAGTAAAAGAAGCTGAGACATTGACGGATACAGTGAAGAATTCTACCAGGACATCAAAGAAGTAACAGCAATATTACTCAAATTCTTTTATAAAATAGAAAAAGAAGGAACGTTTTGCAAATTCTTTTTAGGAAGCCAGTGTAATATTATCATAATGCTCAAACAAAAGACTCCAAAATTTATACACCAGTATTTCTGTTGATAGATACAAAAGTACTTAATAAAACACTTTCACACTAGACTCAAGGACACATAAAAATGATTATATTCTATGATCAGATTGATTTCATCACAGAGATGCAGGGATAGTTCAACATATGTAAACAGATAAGCATAATAAATAAATAAACAAAAGGACAGGATCCACGTTATCATCTCATTTGATGCAGAAAATATAAATTTGAGAAAATTTGTCATTAAATGTTTGATGATAAATGCCTGGGAGGGACTGGGAGATACAGAGACACATCTTAACATAATAGAGGTAATTCACAGTGTGCCTACAGAGAATGTTATTCTAAAAGGAAGGAAATTTAAAATGTGTCCACTTAGATAAGGAACAAGACAAGGATGTCCACTCTCTTCACTCATATTCAATATAATGTCTGAAGTTTTAGCTAAAGCAAAAGGAAAAGTTAGGACTATTACAGGGCTGTTAATAGGAAATAAAAAAGTAAGAGTATTTTTATTATCAGATGATAATTTTATATATAAAAGACCTAAAAGATGAAACCAGGAAATTACAGCTGATAAATGCATTAAGAAAAATTGCAGGATATAAGATTAAAGAACAAGAAATCAGTAAGTTTCTAATATACAACTGACAAACATACTGAGAAAGAAATCAGGCAAGTGATCCTATTCATAATAGCCTACAAACCTTGGAATACATATAAATAAGGAAGTGGAAGATGTATAATAAAAACAATTTAAGATACTAAAATATTAACTGAAGAAGATAACTGAAGAAGATGGAAAGATCTCCTATATTCATGGATGGATTGGTAGGATTAATATTGTTAAAATGGCCATTCTACCAAAAGGTATTTATAGATTCTGAGCAATTACCATCATAATTATAACATGATTCTTCACAGAAATAGAAAAAAATCTTAAACTTCATATGGACACACACCCAAGGATAGCTAAAACAATCCCAGACAATAAAAGAAGTGGTGGCAGCATCACCATGCCGGATTTCATGCTGTACTCAGAGCTACACTAATAAAAACAACCTGGTATGGTCCTGGCATAAAACAGACACACATATTGAACAATGGAGTGGAATCAAGAAACTTGACATAAGTTAACACACCTATGGAATCTGATTTTTGGCAGAGAGTCTCCAAAAATACACACTGGAGAAATGGCAGCATCTTCAACGATAGCACTGGTCACACAGTACAGCTGTATGTAGAATAATTAAAGTAGATACGTGTCTTACCCTGCACAAAATTCAAATGAATCAAGGACTGCAACATAATATCCTGAATTTGGTAGATGAGAAACTATGGAATACACTTGAACTACCATATACAGAAAGGACTTCCTGAACAGGACCTAAAAGCTTAGGCACTAAGCCTAACAATTGACAGGTAGGACCACATGGAACTAAAAGTTTCCATAAAGCCAAAAAAAAAAAAAAAAACTACTTCACAGGACCTGTCAGATCTACATGACCCAAACTGGATGGCATTCCCCTACACATGGAATTGGGTTGGGGGGATGGGAGGGGAGGGTGTTTAGAGTGCATGTGAGAAGGCAGAGAGGGTAAAAGGGAGGGAAGAAGGGAGGGAGGGTTGGGGGGAGGGAGGGAGGGAGGGAGAGGGAACTGGGATCGACATGTAAAACAATAAATTAAATTAAAAAAATGCTTTGACTCCAAAATTTAAGTTGAAGGACAAGTTACTGGGGAAAAGGATTTCTATTTTTGTTTCCACAGAAAATGAAAAGATGTGGATTCCTTCCAGACTAATGAGGTTTGATCACGCCAGACCGCCTGAAACAGAATACAAGCTAATCTTACATTCAAAACAGCTGGACAAAACAGCCCTACAGACTACAGCCAGGATATCTGAATCTTCTTCGAATCCCCCAAGACAGCGCCCCTTACCAGCAGGAAGTAGCTTGGAAAGAACGACGCCCAAATTCCCAAATATTGTGTATAAATGTTTGTTTTCATTTAATTGGACTTTGTTATATAAAATTAAATAAAAAAATAAAAAAAAACGTTATGAAGTGAAGAGAAAATCTACACAATGGGAAAAAATATTTACTAGCTCTACATTTGACAGAGGGTTAATATCTAGGACACTCAAAGATCTAAAGGTAAATAAATAAATAGAAAACAAACAACCCAATTAAAAATGGGACATGGAACTTAACAGAAAGAAAAGATAAAACCCAAATGACTGAGAAACATTTTTGTAATTGTTCAACATCCTCAGCCATGAGGGAAATGCAAATTAAAGATACCTTGAGATTTCCTCTTAACCAAGTCTGAAAGTCTGAGATCAAAAACAAATGACTGTTGATGCTGGGAAGGATGAAGGAAAATAGGAACACTTATTCACTGCTGATGGAGTGAAAAGTGGTACAGCCACTGTGAACATCAGTGGGGCGGTTCCTGAAAAAGCTAGAACTAGATCTTCCCTAAGATCAAACTGCTCAACTCTTGGGAATGTTCCCATAAGACTCCATTTATTACCAGAGATACTTGTTAATTTCTGATCTGTGCAAAATATCCAGGAAATGAAAACAGCTTAGGTTTGGGTCAGCTGAAGAATGGATAATGAAAGTGTTCCATATTTATGCAAGGGAATATTATTCAGCCATTGAGAATAATGAGATTATGAAATTTGCAGGTAAAAGGATGGAACTTGAAGCAATCATTCTGAGTGAGGTAACCCAGAAATGGAAAGACAAGCATCACATGTATTCTCTCATATGTGGTTAATAGATCTTAAGCTTTATGTGTGTATCTTTCATGAAGAATAGCCAGAGAGGTTATGTAACTAGTAAAGAACCAGAGAAAACAAAAGGATCTTTCAAGGAAGGATCTATAGGACAATTAACGAAGCCAAGAATCTGTAGTTCATGGGACCTAGGGGAGAACTTACCACTATTATTCTGCTAAATAGCATTAAAATGACTCCTAATGGCTTGTTACAATCCCCACACACCCTTATCAGAGAAGCTTATATTTGCCCAAGATAGTGGTTAACACAAAGACCCACAACTGGTAACATGAAGAGAATAAGAAACCCTAAATGAGACATTTATATCACACCCAGCCCCTTAAAGGTTAAAGGATCCATGAGGAAAAGGGGCAGAGAAATTCTAAGACACATAATTGGCAACAGTGTGGTTTCTGGGCATAACAGGGTAATTGCACATATGAACTTATAACATTTGTGACAGCACAAATGCACAAGACTTGCTTAAGTTTAAGTCAAAATATCAGCATGGAGGGGAAGAGGTGAACATGAAGCCCCACCCCTAGCTGAGGAGCTATTGGCATTTGATGCTGCCAGGAAAGGGAAAGTTTTGGTCACTAGTACAGTGACCATAGTCCAGAGTAGACCTCCTGGACAGGAGTAGGTGGTGAACAAAAGTTGGACTTGACATGTTTAAAGAAAGTGGGGATGGAGAAGGAGAGAGAAGGAGGGAAGAAGAGAGTAAGAGAGAGTGAACAAGAGAGAGAGAGAGAGAGAGAGAGAGAGAGAGAATGAAGCTATTTGGATAAGGATTAAGGAGGTGAGGAATGAATATGATCAAATACATTGTAAAAATGCTGAAAGAATTAATAAACCATTATTATTTTTTATAATATTTTTAATTTAAATTTGAAACAAGCTTGCTTTACATGTTAATCCCAGTCCCTGCACCCTCCTGTCCTCCCCTGACTCCCCCAACCTCTATCCTACCCCCTATCTGCTCCCCAGGGTGGGTGATGCCTTCCATGGGGGATCTTCAAAGTCTTTCACATCATTTGGAGCAGGGCTTAGGCCCTCCCTCCTGTGTCTAGGCTGAGAGAGTATCCCTCTATGACATTATTATTTTTTAAAGAGTATGTACTCCTCTTGCAGAGATACATAGTTCAGTTCCCAGCACCGAGTTTGGGTGGCTTACAATTGCTTACAGCTCCAGCTCCTAAAGGACCCAATGCCTCTGAGCTTAATGGGTACCTGCATTCATATGCATGTATCCACTCCCCATATACATAGCTAAATATAGAAAATAAATACTTAAAAAGCATCTGAATCTCTTGCTTTGCTCAATGCATCTCATAAGTTAAAAAAAAGTCCATGTTTTGACATAATTTCCAAATATGTGGGAGTCCAGTAAAGAAAAGAAAAAGCCTGTGGCTCTTTTCAACCCCGGTTTCAAAAGCTCATATGTGCTTTCACTATAATACGAATGAGGCTGGAGCTTTCATAAAGGTGAGAAACAAAGCACTTTATGACTTGGAGCAGGATGAACTCTTGGTGGCCAAAGCTGGAGTCTTTATAAAAAGTTTACTGTGAGGGACATAATAACCCTCAACATGTTCTAACATTAGTGACAAAGCCTCTCTCCAGAGCAGCATGCCATGCATAGCTGCTCCCCAGCCTGGTGCTGCCTTTTCAGAAATGCTGTCCCCATGATACTGACTGTCACAGCTGGTGTTAGAGATATTTTTTCATGCTGTCTATGAATCATTTTGTTTTCAGGATGGCACTGTGTAAACTAGAGTGACTCAACAGGGTACTAGCTCTCTGACTGCATACATTTTAACTGTGCCTTACACTCTGAGTTAGAAAAGCCCCAGTTTGGCAGCCATCACAGCTATAAACAGTTTAGAAACAACCCCAGTGGATGCCAGAACAAGAGCTGTAAACTTTGATTACTAACTGGGGTGCTCATCATATGCAAATGAGGCAGAGGGGAATAGAAGGGAAACCTAGGTGAAGCAGGTGTCAGCTCCACACAATGACAAGAGCGGACATGAGCATCAGTGAGCAACTGTCCTTGGTGCCACTAGGTGTGGTACACAGAGCTGATGTGAACATCAGTTAGCAGCAATTGCCCACATGCCACAACCTGCTTATAATGATAAGGAGATGCCGGAAAAAGCATTCCGAGAGAGTTACCAAAATCTTGAACCATATTCTTAAAATGCATTAGGAAAAAATGCATTAGGAAATGATGATGGAAGACAAAGGTACTTCCCCAGAACACAAGAAATTGGAGATGCTGGGCTTGGTGGTACATATGTGTGGTCCCAGCACTAGGGAGGCTGAACCTGGAGAATAGAGATTTTGAGGCCAGCCTGAGCTTCAGAGACAGGTCCTATCCCTGAAACAAAACAAATAAAAAAGAATGAAGGATCTTAAAGACAAGTAGGTAGGTGCATAGATGAATAGATAGGTACTGAAGAACCTTGATAATAGAGACAATATGAGCCAGAAACTTTTCCCTCCTACTTAGACATTTGGGGACAACTGGCAAAAATGTGACCAAGTTATGCAACAGAGAATGTCCTCTAGCTTGAGAAACACTCAGTACTATGTAAAATGGGGGAGAAGTGTGTGATGGCCTATGCCTGTAATTGTAGGGATACTGAAGCAGGGAATTAGAAGCTCAAGGTCATCCTTGGCTATATAGAAAATCTGAGGGCAGCCTGAACTTCATGGGACTAATTCAATTCAAAAGAAGGAAAAATACTGAGTAACTTTCATATGATGCATTATTTAGATTATCATATGCACATACACATAAATGCAAAATCTGATCTTTTCACTTTCTGTAGCAGAAATCTATGAATCCCATTTTTAGAGCTCATCAGGCTGAGAATGAAAAGGTTAACTGTCTAGCTGTGTCCTTTTCGTACCTAATTCCTAAACTATGTACCTTAAAATGTTAAAGTTGTTATTTAAAAATCATGCAAAGGGGCAATGGTCAAATGAACTTGAGATATGCTGTATTTGATGAAGCCTATCAATTATCTTCATGTCCATCATTCAATATAGGTCAGTGTTTATGTGTGGTAGGTACACGCTCCACTTAGTATTCACATTATAGCCAGCAGCATGTTTCAAATGACTGTTTACTGTATTGTGTGCAAATGTCTTGCCTTTCACATAGTGTCCCAATAGTGGGTATTTATAGCTGTGCCTTGTACTTAATTTTCTTTCCCATGTTAAGCCATAGTAGGTTGTTTAATATATGCCCCCATGATAACTGGCAAGGACTGCCTATACATTCTCCTTTCTTTCTAAGGGTCCCTTAGTTCCTCATTTTTCACCCCTATGGATTACTTACATTTTACATATATGCTAAATGACCTCTGGATGTACTAAAGCAGGATCCTAATAAATAGTGGCTTCAGCCTTCTGGCAGCCTTTGGTTACATTTGTGTAACTCTTCATTCTCTTTTTCATCCAGGTAAGAGCAGAATCCCCAAAGTATTTGAACAACAAAAGAAACAATTTAAATAAGCATTACATACCTGGCAGTTGGGGAGAAAACGAAAGTGCTATAAAACAGTTCATCAGGAAGCACCATGCTGTGTTAAATTATAGGTAATAAAGTCACAGTGTCATGAAGAAAGCCACTATGCAGACCAGGAAATGACTTTCCTAAGCTGTGAGAGTCACTTCATTTCTATTTCCTGGGATTACCCAAGGGACATGGCTGCATTTGGATGACAGTAAGTACCTGCTGCCTGCCAGGTCCTTGTGGTTCTGTGAGAAGCACCGAAATTTCGGTAGTCTTGCAAAACAGATATTGAACCCTAAAACTCAGACACTGAAGAAGGCACACATGGCTGAATTTTCTGGGCTTAAGTGAAGTTTGACTTACTCTCTCCCAACACTCCTTACACATAGCATCAAACAATGCTGCAGCCGAACACAGGTGCTGGGGGACAATTGTGACCCAGGTGGCAGATGCTGGATAAAAGGTAGAATAAGGGACTCTGGGGGAGAACAGAAAGATAGGGGAACTATGAAAAAATGGTACCATTTAAGATTACACTTAAGAAGCTCTGGCTACCAGAGTAAGTAGAAGAAAGCAGGGTTCGATTAACATAATCTACACTGCTAGGTAAAATCTTCAAAACCATGGCCTTCTCCCATTCTCTCTGCATAGGCAATTATTTTGAATCTAGTTCTACTTGCTGCATGGGGCACACTGGTCAGTTACTCTTCTATTCTTTGGCATCTATTACAATCTTCTAGTCATTCTACTGAAAAGTATTTTTTTTTATTATTTTGCTGTGTTTTTAGATGTGTTCTATGGCCTCTCAAAACCAAGAGCATCAAGGAATGTTAGAGGTGCACATTTTCTTGCTTCACTATGTATAGATATAAAAAAAAATCAGAAATGTTGGGCAAGAAAGAACTGGTGGGTGACCTGTATTTTAGAAACCTCTCTGAGGTTGTTGAGGGATATCACAGCTTGAGCATTGCTACACTCTTGGAGACAAAACCCAGTACACTGTGGTCTCCCTCCAGATCTGATCGCCTCTCTTCTTGAGCTTTCCTGTCCCTGACTTCCATCAGTCTTATAATACTCCAGATTTCACTTGCCATCTTATATTACTTTAGCACATTCATTGATTCCTTTTCTTCTAGTTATCTGGGATTTTCCACCATCAAATCTTATATCCTTTCCCTTTGTACTTTCTATCACTGTTATCAACTATTTTTCTATAACCCTAAACCTCAATTTAAATTTTTTGTCTCATTATATTATGTATATAAGTGTTTTGCTTGCATATATGTCTGTACCACATATGTTTGTGGTACCTAAAGAGGTCCTAAGAGGGGATCACATATCCTGGAACTGGATTATAGATGGTTGTGAGCCATTGTATTGCCACTGAGAATCAAATGGAGGTCCTCTGGGAGAGCAACAAGCATTCATAGCTGCTGAGCCAACATTTCAGGCCCCAGTTCTCAAATTTTGAGACACAGGTATTCAACCTAAGCCTCATTATTAATCTCAACGTTTCCATTGTCTGTATGGAAATGCCACCTCTCCATTCCATGGCCTTTTATAAATAATATAAAAAACTCAAACACCATTCTCAAAGTAGTTGAAACTAGTTGCTCCTATATACCTATATACCTACCTACCTACCTACATACATACCTATATATGTATATACCTATATACCCATATGCCTATATACCTAAATGCCTATACACCTATATACCTATATACCTCACCAGACTTTCAGAAAGAAATCCAAAGGCTCAGGCTCATATATATATATATATATATCACTGTGTAGCTGTAGCTGTCCTGGTACTCACTCTGTAGACCAGGCTTGACTTGAACTCACAGAGATCCACCTATCTGCCTCTGCCTCCCCAGTGCTGGGGCTAAAGGTGTGTGCTGCTACCTTGATTTTTCATTCCCTTCCTGAATAACTGTTTGTGAAGTCTCAGATGTTGATATATATATTTTTTATTTCTTCCAACTTTTCAGTAGGCTCAACATCTAAATATTTTTCAATTTAGCTTTTGCTAATGATTGCTTCTCAGTTAACCTTCTAAATGTATTGCTTTAGTATTTTGTTATATGATTCAAAACTGCCACTTCAAAGTCAACAGACAATAAAGGGAGCCAATACAGGGAGCACTTCAATAGAAGGACTGCATAATTTCTCAGAGATACTATAATTTTACTTTCTCATGCTTTCACTCAATGTGGGATGCCATCTTAGCTCTCTTCTATGTCCTGTTATTATGCTGTCTTTATGTAGATATTATCTGTTATTTTCTTATTTATTTATTTAACTCTTTGGGGGCCTGATACCCAGCTCCCAAAAAAAATACATGTCGTCTTATTTTTTCTTAAAGAATGCTCAGCCTTACTTTGGTTTACTTTTAGCAAGGTTTTCTTAAATTATCCCATCTACCTTTTGTCTCTGAGCTTTTTCCTTTCTCTAGTCTACATAACTTTGCTTCATATATCCTTTGCTGGCTGTGTGGCTATGTGGCTTGCCCCTAGCATCCTCCCTCCTCCTTTTCTCTCTCTTCCCTTTCTTTTTCTTATTGATTCTTTTTGCCTGGCAATCTTGCCTATTTCTCTCCTTCCTAGCTATTAGCCATTTGACTAATCAGATGTTTTAGGCAAGCAAATTGACACTGCTTTAACGAGTTAAACAAACACAACATAAAGGAATGCAGCACAACTTTGCATCATTAAATAAATGTTCCACAGTATAAACGAATGTAACACATCTTCAACTAATAATCCACAATAGTCATCTTTGCTCTATCCTACCTCCTTTACAACTCTGTCGTGACAGGTGGCCCATCGGTGAGTTATAACAATGAACACTATAACTTCTCTTCTTGGCTAAACTATAAAATGAATAGACAGAGACCAAGTCTGTCTCTGAAGTTTTCTTTCTTTTCTTGTATATTTCCTTCCCTTTTCTTTTACCTTTCAGCTGTGTAACCCTGATTGATCTGGTTCTATGTACAATAGGCTGCCATCAACTTCATAGAGACCTACTTACATTTGCCTACCAAGTGCTAGGATTAAAGGCATGTACCACCATGCCCAGGCCCAAAGTTTTCATTTTTATCTAAGTACCTAGAATACAATCTTCTTTAACATGGATGCTTAATGTGTATGTTGAATAAACATATCTGCCTGTAGCATGCTTATGAGACAGCTGGTGGATCTCAGAAAAGAAGCATTCAATGAGAAGATGGCAGAGGGGCAAATAGGAAGGACATAAAGATATAGACAGGAGATTTCTGAACTCATGAAACAAACACCAGAGTTTTCTTAAATGATAGAAACTTGAAGTAATGTTGATTTGATTTTAAATGTGGAGTTCTAAGCACAGGCTAAGGGACATCCAGAGTAGAACATTCATAGTTTCTTTTACTTCTGTGTCATCGTAATTTTTTTTAAAAAGCAGGTACTGCTAGCTCATACAAGCAAGGGTTCTGCAGCTGAGTAAGTTGGGGAAAATCTATCAAATGTAAGCAAAGAACATTATTTACTGCTTCATGTCACAGTAAATGGAAAGCTAATTAGAGAAGGGCCATCATATGTGAGCATCTTCTTTAACAGCTTGGAAATGAAAACACCATATGTGAGCAGAGATCACTGGGTTTTGACTGAGTACAGGTATAAATATTCTATAGTCTTTAGTCAGTTGTGGATTTTCTGTTTTAAACATTATCCTAGGATCTCTACTTTTCTTGGTAAGAATCAAAACTTCCAGCCTGAATTAATCAACAAGAACTAGGCATTCACATTTTTTTTTTCTAAAAGTCTTATCCATTATTTTACTTGGATGTCATGGATTCAGGATCCATCATTAATAATTTGAGCACATCACCAGTAGTATCAGAAAGAATTCAGTCACTAGGTTGCCTTTGCGGAGGAACTGAAATGTTCTGTACTAGATTAGGTTGCTAAGCCTCTGCAATCTATGTTATCCTCTAGATAAATAAAACATATTCCATTTTTGTTATTTCTCTTTAATAATGTTGGAATAAGACACATTCTGTCCTAATGTGTTCACTAGATGCAAGGAGTCAATCTTTGGGTCAGTGCTAAAACCAATCTTCAGTAAGAACTAAAAATCTTCATATTGATTATAAATGTTGAATAGGCATGACCTCTTATTATATGCATGAACATGTCTCAATGAAACGGTTATATTCTACCGCTGATATATGTTAATAAAAAAACTACAAGCTGATTCATATACAATTGTCCCAGAAAGTAAGTGTTTTCACGAGGCAAGCATAAACAGATTGTCCTTCTGGGGAAAACAAACATCTGTTGAGCACTGTCTTTGATTCTCTCATCACCATGTCACTGAAATATCAGTGTTTCATAGGTCACCTGGCACACAGAAAGTATTATTTTATCACCATTTTTTGAGTGAAAAGGTCCATCTTTTCCTATTCTGCTCATATTATGAGTCAAATTAAGTATTGAAATTTCATATTGTATGTCATTGTCAATTTTGATGCATTTCATCACTCTATCCTAGACACTGGCTATAAGTGCTCAGAAATTAGTCAACTGAAAGAATGGCTAAAGCACTCGCTCCAGCTTTTTTATTTTAATTTTTCTTATTTTACGTATCGATCCCAGTTCCCTCTCTGTCCTTCCCTCTCTCCTACCCTCCAATGCCCCCCCGACCACTCTACCATCCCATTCCCCCCCCACACTCCACATATAAGGTGATGCCTTCCTGGAGGGGTCATCTAAATCTGTCATTTGGAGGAGGGACTAGACCTTCCCTTTTGCCTCTAGGTTAAGGGAGTATCCCTCCGTGGAGAATGTTCTGCCAAAGTCTTTTCGTGCACCAGGGATACATCCTGGTTCCACTGTCAGAGGTCCATTAGACTGCCCAGGCCTTCTAACTGAGACCCATGTTCTGGGGGTCTGAATCGGTCCAATGCTGGATTTCCAGCTATCACATTCAATTACCTGCCAGGCTTTACACCAAAGAACTCAATAGCTGTTCTCACCCAACTAGGTTACTTTTTAGGCCCTCATTTAGTTACGAGCTGTCTCAAATCCTTACTTCTGGGAGTTCTTACTCAGTAACAATACATGAAGTGTCAGATTCAACTTCCCCACCAGGCATGCTGAGGTCCTGTGTGGTGTGCCTTCATTAGTCACTCTGCAGCTTCTTTTTACCATACAAGTTGGGAGAATTCCTACTGGTTCCAGGTTCCTCTCCAGGTACTTTATCACTCTGGTCGGGGGGAAATTTTGTTTTGCTCACTCCATATATTCCTGTGATTTGAACCATTTTGCTTACTGTATACATTAAAATTTGAGACATAATCTTGGGAAGAAAGTTAACATTGCAATCAAATCTACCCCTTGAAACTGTAGGGAACAGAAAACGGGGCCCAATTTTTTGAGAGTGCTTCAGAAAAGCAAAACCTCCCCCTGACACTGATGTGAGAGGAATGCCAATATGGATTTCCTAGAGGTATTAAATTACACAGATAGTGGAAATCACTCATTCCTAATGTGGAGGAGACACAGTCTTCATCGGGCTTGAGCTATAGCTGCATTCTGGCCTGCCTTAGCCATTCCAAGATGAAAGCAGATGGAAATTATTCACGCTCTTCTAAGTCAATTCTTAAATGCTGTCTTATAAAGCTGTGTTAGCAGAGATCTTCCAATTTCAGAGGAAGGAGGAAAATTAGTCCTTCTTCTGCACAGCCTGATGCTACTGCCTTCCCCAGCACATCATTGCATGTTGTTATGTTCTACACCATCCTTGCTCAGAAGTGTCAGGAATTATGAGTAACCCCATCTCACTAATATTAATTATCATTAGGTACACTCAGATTCTGTCACACAAAGCCATTCTGATATATGTCTTGATTCTCCTCTACTTCTACTACTCTGTCTTTTACATCCATCAAAATTCTTAGACGTATTCATAGAACTGAATACTCATCTTTAGGGGCACAGGAAAAGGTCTGCAATGTGTATGATATTGATGCATACATTCTCAAATATGTACTCTATACTAACATAACATACAGTATGTGTGCTCCATAGAACATACTGCATTAACACTGCAAGGAGACTCCCAAGTTATGAAATATCATCTGGAAATTGTGTATTCAGTAGACAAAAGTAATCAAGTTCAATACAGAAAGGGGTGGGTGAGAATGAGATCAAGGAGCCCATGCCACTGATAATGCATAGGCCTGGAGGAAAAAGTGAAGAAAAGGATAAATAGAAAGTCCTTGACAGTGATTGATACTTGTGCATTTCTACCCATTTTGTTATTGTAAGTAGGGTGTGCTGGTCTATGAACTGAAAATCTTTGGTGATAGAGGAACTGACCTTTTATGATGGAGAAGTGTTACAGTTTATTCAGAGATTCAGAGGCCTGGATTATAATCCCATTCCCTCCGCTTTCCAGCTGTGTGAGTCTGGGGAAACTCTCTGTTCTGTATCCACTCAGATAATCACCTTCTAGATCCATGAAACAGCACTTGGAATATAAGTGGACTGTAGATTTCAATTTTAGTTCAGAGTGGCGCTTATTCTAAGTGTTGTTCTTTACTGCCACACTCTCTCCCCCCTTGAAAATGCATGTGCAATACATACGTGTACATGTGATGTTAGTAATAACTTCCTATCAGTTATTGTGAAATATGAAATTAAATTAAATAGCAACTGGACCTGGAACACAGACTGTGCCCCAAACTCTAATCAATTGTGTTTGATAAGATGCCTTTTTCTCTATCCTACAATTATGAGGAATGCTAAATTATTGGAAATGCTAAACGACAACTATGAATTTCCTCTGTTATTTCACTGGTGTGGAGCATAGCGTAGTACATGGATATTTATTTTTTGTGTGAGATTCATGTAGGCATTAGTTATACCTTAGCAACAGAAAATTAAAAATTAACCATGAAGAAGTACAAATGTCCTACCAAAAGGACAAAAAGAGGGTATGATACTATTTCTAGGAGTGAAAGTGCTACCCTGACTAATCCTAAAGTTTTTGCCATGCCAGTCAAGAAAACAGCAATAAAGGGTTTTAGAGACAGAAGTATATTACCAAGTTCATGTACTAAGCTAATGATGTATAATTATCATTGCATAACCATCTAATAGGAAACTTGTATTCTATGCAAATTGTTTATCACAATGAAGATGTGTCTTCATATACCACCTATTGCCAAGAAGTGTCATTTTTAATTGTGTACTTAATCATATCCACAGTATATCTGAGCTGAATCTGACCTAAAAACGCATTTCCTATGGTCTAGCTTCCATTATACCAGAAAATACTATGCAAGCTGCCAAAGGAGGGAAGCAAGTAAACAGTCCCATTACCTATGAACCATGACAATTACCAGTATGGCAAGATATACATAAAAGAGTAATAATTGACATTCACATATTGGTGATGATCAAGAACTAGCTAATTGGACTTGAGGACCATTTAACAGGAGAGAAGTCATACCTGGTACTGGAAACATAGCCAGCTTACTGGGGCAAGTGAGGTCACTGATATTAAAAAATAATCTACTACAGACATTTTAGTAGTTCATCATAATTTCTTACTATATGTTAAATCTTATCTTCATACCCACAGATAAGTGTAGCTACCACCCCTCACCAGAGAAGCCTTTAACAGTAAATAGAGACCACAGAAAACCACAACTGGACATCACGATGAGATCAGGATATCATGGATAGTCAATACACAATGGGTACATTTACATTACAGCTCCTGTACCTAAGATTTGGGGGAACATCTGAGAAGAGGGACAGAAAGATTTTAAGAGACACATACAAGAAAGCTGAGAAACAGTATCTTCTAGAAATGGTTGCATAAAAAAGACTGGCACAATGGCAATATTAGTTGACATGCTATTGTGGAAGGGGGAAATTCTGAGGGGTCCCACTCTTAGAAAAAATTGTAGGCAACTGATGACAGTTGGATGAATGAAAATTAGCCTCTTCCAGGGATGAGCCCCTTGTTGAATGTCCAATGCAGAGTGGTCAGCCCCGAGTTCATGTACATACAAACAATAAAAATAGACTCAGCAAGTTGTGTGTGTGTGTGTGTGTGTGTGTGTATGTATGTATGTATATATTAGGTATGTTGTATGTATGTATGTATATGCTATCAACTTGCGAATGAAAGTCACTGGAGGATCAAGGTAGAGTAATTACAAGGAGCTGGGGGAGGGAAGAAAGGGAAAGGTTGATGTCATTCTATTGCAATTAAAAGAGTCCAAAAATTTAAAAATCTGTTTTAACTATTCTCTTTTCATACTAAAATTTTCTCTGAAGAAATTGTTGCACTATGAAAATCTATTAGACTGACGATCATGGACTCTGTGTCTCCACTAGTTTAACTTTATTTAACCCAGTTTTGAGCATTTCTTACAGGACTCAAGAATGTGTTTAATTGCTCAGCAGTTTACCAGTTCCATTGCCAAATTCACTTAAACAGATTTGTTTGTTATCTAATTTAAGCATTGTGATCAGTCCAAGAGAATTCTCCTCCATTTCTAAGAGACGGAAGCTGAAGTTCATAAAAAGAGCCTGTATCTAAAGACACCAGGGGGCTAGAGATGGAGCTAACCCATAGACACGTGGATTCTGTATCATGGTTAGCGGGGCTCTTCTGCTGAATACTGCTTCAACTGTATAGAGGCCTCCCCTACTCCAGGCCATGCTGTACAAAAGATGGGGAGAAAGGTCTGTGTTGTGTTATCTAATATTCCTAAAGAAAATGGGTATGATACTACAAACCTGCAATTTTAGCACTGGGGAGGCTGAAGCATAAGGGAAGTTTTAATTCAGCATGGGCTACATAGAAAGACCCTGTCTAAAACAAAAATAAAAACACCCAAGAACAAAATGTGCCTTGGTTATTCTGGACAATATATCCTGTCAATGGTTCTCTTTTCTGTCACCATGGGATACTGTAGAATAGAGTTGTGTTGCACATTTCAGAAATATCTAGGACATATGAAGGGAAATTAATTATCAGTTAATTTTACACAAATTAGTACACAAGTCTAGCATAAATTGGAATCTATTTCTCTGTTGCTTCTAAATTTCTTCATCAAATATATTCTTCATATTAGGATAACCAAGTCTGAGGGGCAGGGAAAGAGTAAATTCACCATGGTGGTCTCTGTACTGCTGCAGAAGGGTAGGGTTTAGAGAACAGTGCCATTTCATGTAAAGGAAGCCACTATGCACATTAGTGAGCCCATTTCATAATAGCGGGAGCTGACACTTGGGTAAGGTAAAGAATCTTGCCAAGGAAATACAGCTAATAAAATGTCAGATGAAAAGTTTCCATCCTTGTGTTTTCAAAGTAGCTTTTCAGAAACAGGTAAAACAAAGTCACAGTACAGGGTTAAGAGCTGACTAAGATAAGTGAGGCAAAGGTAATATTGTTTTGTGTAAACCCCTTATCTGTCCCAGAGTGAATAAATGTTCACTGAAGCCTGATTGACTTCTAGAGTGTATTGGACCAAATAAAACCAAAGAACAGTTTTATCTTAACACATACAAAGGGCACATGGTAGGCTTTGGTTTAGGAACAGATTCTCATTAGCTAGTAGAAGCATTCTAAGATATACTTTTCAGAAGGTATTCTGAGAGCTTGGCGAAGATGGTAATAAAGAGTAGCACACTTGATTAGCTATGTCTGTACAGGTTGTAAGGAACAGAAGTAGTGGCATGTGTGTCTCAGATTTTGTCATGCTTGCTTTAGGCACTTATTCAGAAAAATACCTAACAATAGCTTTCACAAAAATGTTTCAAGAGCTTTCATCTACATCTATTCGTTAGCTGAACCCAAAACCACACAACAAACCTGTGAGTGTGCCGCAATGGCAAGGTAGCATTGATAGCTCTCTTCAGTGTATATGCAAAGCACACCTCACTTTCAACAAAGGAAATGGACTTCCAACTAGTGAGAAGACAGAGATCCTTGACAAATAATTACTCTTTGTGTTAGCTAAAATAGCCATTACAAGCTAAATATTCTCAGAAAAATATTATATTACCACAGAAAATACATTAACAAAAATACTTTCACAGCTGTCCCAAGTGAATGCCAATAACTCTGGCTACCAATATTCTACATACAGTTTCAACTACAGAAAATTAATATACCTCTTTTTAAAATCCATTTTCTTTTGTGGGGGAAGAATGAAAGGAAAGGGACCAAAAAGGAATATTGTCTTTCAAGGCTGAAGTAAATGTTCATAATCCCACAGTCAACTTCTTTGGTCTTCAGGATTGGATTTTAAATCTACCTGCTAAAGCAATGGAAGGTTGAAGCCAGGCCACATTGGCACTCAGAGAACAGCGGAAGTTTGTATTGCCCACACCAACTTCCCCTGCCTCATTATTCCCATCCATATGCTGTAGTCAATCTTACTCTTGATATACTTTTAAAAGTACATCTATGGCCTTCCAACTTCAAGGGAATTTTAAAGGGACAGTGACCAATACATAAAAGAATTTATTATTTAATGTACAAAATGTAGTCCTAAAATGTTAAAATCTTTTCAATATACCCCCTGACCTGGAAAAGCATGGTATGTGTGTGTGTGTGTGCATATGTGAACATGTGTATGTGTGTATGTAGCAACAAGGGCTTGTGGGAGGGGTAGAATATATGACCAAAACATATTTAAATTAAAAAGTTTTAAATAATAAAATATTATGTATGCGTATATGTGTATACATATATGGAAATAAAGGCCTTAAACTAGAGAGAGAGCTGGGGTGGGTGGTACATGGGAAGGGTTGAGGTGGAAAAAAGAGGAAGGAGAAAATGATGTAATCATATTTCAATTTCAAAAACTAAGAAAATATGAAAAGGATCTCTAAATTAACAGAATTGAAGGAAGAATTTGGACTAGTAAAATGGAAGAATAGTATGTTCTCCTACAGAGCATTCATGAGCTGTAAATGGAATCACACACAAGCTACAGTGTGCTACCTTTACTATAATCATTTTGTAGTACTCAAAGAAAATCAAATTCTTCTAATTTTAGACATTCTAACAACAGTGGCCATTTGACTCTGATCCTGAAAATACAGCACACAGACATGGACAATTAAATGAAGACGATTGTTTACAGTAACTGTAGGTTGTTGCTTTGCTATGTGCTAAATAACAGAAAAAAAAAAAAGTCATCTGCAGAAGCTCTGGCGACAATGCCACAGAATGTAGCCCTTAGGAGTCAGAGTTTTCCCCCATAGAGATCCAGTGCTTGAGATAATCAGTCTCCAAAAACAATGCACATTTCTTTTGTAGTCTTGGAGTTTCCAGTCCAAGATCAAGTGAACTCATTCTTTGTGCCTCTGACAGGTGTGTCAGATGGCAGTGAAAGACCGTCAGCATGGTGGGATAATCTGCTCAGCTCAAAGTCAGGAAACAATAAAGAAGAAGGGAGGAGGGAACATCCCTAGTGATGTGAGGTTCTTCCACAAATGCCCATGCCCTAAAGGTCCAGGGTACTTTCAAATAGTTTATCACAGAGAATGAGTCAAGTCTTTTGGATCATTGTTGAATGTTCAACAATCATACTATTGCTTCCACTTTGGAGATAAGGACATACAGATGCAAACAAAGTTAGTCATCAGGGTAGGCCCTAATCTAATATAACATTCAAGAGGAAACTGAGGCACAAACTGGCATAGAGGGGAGACATTGTAGAGATGGAGAAAAAAGCCATTTACGAGCCACAAAGAAAGGCCTCAGAAGATGCCAAGGCTACTGACAGCTTGATCTCAGGGTTCTGGTTTACAGATTTGTAGCTTTTAGGTACAGAACATACCATCCATCTGTGATACTTTCTTATGGCATTTCTAACAAGCTAATCAGCATAGCATGTATGGATCTATATATGCTCCTGGCTTGACTCTTGACATGTATCTCTGTGTACTAAGCAGGCAAAAGAGTAAAAGGCAAAGCCTTGGGACATAAGGTAAGTGGCAAGGCATAGATGTTGTCTTCACATTGAGTTGCAGTCTGTAGAGTCATTTTCATTTTGTAACATTTTCAGACACCTTAAGGAATCTCCCTGTAACACTTTGTACACAGTTTCCCTTGCTCTGACTATTGCTTCTTCTGCTAGTGTTTCTATAATGAGGCTATCCCTCTCTCTGCATCTTTAACTGGAACTCTAAAAGCACTTTCTGAACAACTGAGTCTACTTCTGTAAAAAGTCTTTCCCGGCTGGCCTCAAGCACTGCCTCTTTTTTACTCTGCTTCTGTAGGTAAAGATAGTCTCAAGTGCATAAGTGCTACCTCTAAGCAGGGTTAGCTAAATTGCCTTTTGATTGCATTGATGCATTCTTGTGGATTTAAGTAGAGTTTCCTGTCCTTGCATCTTATAGATTTCTATCCATTGTTCTTTCTTAACATCTGTTTCATTTTCTTTGAACACTAAAAGCAGAGTTTCTATGTAGGGAGTGCCCTTGGTATGGCTGGCATTTTATATCATCCCCAAACCTACCAGTCCTAAAGATTAGGGAGCAGGTGATATGTGTGATCATTTTTATATGTAAGAAATACATTATCTTAAAAGACTTCACTGGGCTGAAATTTTAACAAATTGAATCTAAACTCTAGCATTTTCTAATAGTCGTTTGCTTTGAAATGTTAGTCAAATTTATGTCATTGTTCCTCTCTTTACCCTGTTTTCTATACTGGTTATGCTACTATTTACTTATTTCTTTTTATTCAACTGAAAACTTCATCTTTGTATCACTTTAGATAATATGCAGTTAGATGGAAATTGGAGTTTAAATGTGTAAACATCTTGACCAGAGCAAAGGTATTCTGAGGAGAGACTCTTAGCTATCAGACTATTGAAATAATATGTCCTGAAGGAATTGGAATTTACACAGAAATCTCATGCTGGGAGAAGGAAGAGGCTGAAGCCTGGTATCAGTCAGAAAGATACTTATATTCCAGGAAGAGAGTTACATAGTGTTGGCAACTTGTCCAACAGCTTTACAGGACAGACTAGAGAAGAAGTATTGATGGGTTGGTGCTGGGCAGGACTATGCATTAGCCAGGTCTTAGTGATATATACCTCTCACAGGATATTTAAGAGCAGACATTCTGCTAAGAACCTGAAGATGAACCTGGTGGGTCACTAGACTTCTTTGTTCTTCCCAGTGTGAGAATATCAACTACCTCCCCTTTTATTGTCTGCCACTGTTAACTTGTGTCATGTGACTAGCCAATTGAAAATTGTGGCTGTGCCTAGCTTGTTGGGGCTGTCAGAACCCAGGTTTTGACAAGAAAAACCTCAGTATTAAATGTTTATGGTAATGTAATATGGTAACCCATATTACAACAATATGCATTAAAATAAATAGCCGTACATATCTAACACAGAAACAGCCATTCAAGAAACAGCTGACATTACCTTGTGTCCCGGATGGCACTCTTTACACAGAAATTCTGCTTTTAGTGTTTAAAGAACAGCTATGACTGTTGAGTGTTGCAGGCTTCGGCTGTTTTTGAAATGGCACACCCCATCCCTGTTCTCTTGTTTTTACCTGCTGAGTCTTCAGCTGTTCAGAATCTCTTGATATTAATGAAATGAGGAAACCAAACTATTGCCAGAGGTGACACAGCTGCAAAGATTAGGAGAGCTGGTCATACCGGATAATTGAGTGGTGGCAGTGCTTGGAGAGGTCAGTGTCTTAGCAGGCATGGTGGACAGATTTTAGAAACGGAGAACAGGACACAGCTGTTCTACCTGGGGAACCCTGTGCCAGTTAAAAAACAATCTCCCTTCCTCCTTGCCTTTTGGATTGGCATTTGATTACAACTCTATGATACATTTTTCAAAGTTCTGTCACTACCCATAAATGTTTTACATTTAGTTTTGGTCACAGTAGTTTTAGGCTATTGTATGTAGCAAATAATGTCACATTGACACACTAAATTTGCCCCTGTTGTGAAAGGTATTTTATAGATTTTATTCATTTCAACTATCAATCAGTCTATCCTCCACAGTGTGAATAGGTCTAAGTGAAGACCCTAAAAGCAAAAATTGAGGTTACCCGGGAAAAAGAAATGCTATCTCAACTGTATCTCCTGAGTGCTTTCCCAACTGATTTTTATAAATTATGGACTTGCCAGTCCCCAGTAGAGCAGTCCATTGAATTTCTTTATGAGCACACGTGCACATGCACACACTACACAAATACACACTATTGGCTTTGATTTTCCTCAGCACCCTGACACACATGTGCAAATGCAATATGCATCAGGAAGGCAGCCAAGACTGCAAGGAGTCTGAAAACCAGGAGGATCCCTCATCTGTAGCAGGTGTGAAAAGTCACTGGAAGTGATAGTTAGCTAGAATAAATAGGAAGATGGGAAGTCTAAGTGAGATTTCATAGCTATCTTCATGCGTTTGAAGGTTTAAATATGGGGAAATCAAACTTATTCCTTATACCATCAGAATAGTGCTCATTGCAAGCTAAGAGTTGGCTAATCATGAACACTGAGATGACTTCCCCTCAAAACATAGAGTTCAGAGGGAGCAGCTTCCAGTAAGAACTATACTATGAAGTTAGAATAAGGCCTCCTTGATCAAAAAAAAAAAAAAAAAAAAAAAAAAAAAAAAAGTGTGGCCTGGAAGCTTTCCCTGAGCTCAGCAGATTCAAAACCACAGCTCCCATTTACTGTGCACGTTTATGTGCTGAGCACTGTGCCAAGCAGTCTGCACATTTGAATACTCAACTTTATCATTCCAAAGCTGAGATGGGCTTTTACATCCTTGCTTATAAAGAGTAATGAAACTCATGAAAGCTTGAAGCTTCCCCAACACAATTCAGTAATTCATAGTACTAGACTTCAAGGCAAGACCTGTGTGAATTTTCAGGCTCCCTGTAGTTCTTACAATAGAGAGAAAGCCCTTGCAGCAGAAATCTACTTTCCTATACTAGTAAAATTCAAAATTTAAACACAATCCACCAGCTTATGTGTTTGATCCATAACATAGTTATCCCAATTATAACTTTCTTTTTCAATCTTCAGTCTAATGCATAAAATGCATGTGGCAAGACCTTGTTTGTTAAATGATTCAAAGTATAAATTATGGATTCTTCTCTTAAACAAACACAGTTTACTTCAGATACTTCTTATATAGGAACATAGCTACCTACAGGCTAGGCATGGTCCCTGCCTTACCAAGAAACTTATTCTCAGCTCTGAAAATAAATACTAAATTGAAATGTGTCCCTAAGTATTCAAAGATAAATCGTCACCAATGCAGAGGAAAAGAATAGAACTCCCAGAATATTTTGTGAGTCTTTATCTCTTCTGGGATGGGAAAAGATATCTCTCCGTAAGTGGCTACAGGGTGAAGGGTGCGTGATGTTTAGTAGGGATAGGGTACAGCATGGCTCTGGGGTTGTAATATACTAGAATCTTGAAGAACTGATCAACAGCTATTGTGGCTGCTTTGTGAGGAAAATAAGCAGAGGGTCAGAGACATGCGATGCAGCTGAAGAGGAAGATCAAGGCCACTTTATGCAGGGCCATGGCAAATGTGCAGTCTTTTAAAACAAATGCATTAGAGATGAAAATAACTTGGAGGCTTGGACGACACAACTGTAAGTTTGCAGAGAAAATTATAGCTAGACCTTGGGTTGTGTATGCAAAGGTTATACATAGCAGGCCTAAACTTTCTTGGAAAGTTTCTGTTTTCAAGGCTAGCATCAGAAAACCCAGGCACTTCAAAGTCCCCAGCAGAATAAGAGTATGTGAGGGTCCCTGAAAGGTGAAATAATATGGTTTATGCTGAACATGTGCCTGTCCTCCAGGACTCCAGACAGAGGGTGGCTACATGAGCAATCCCCAGGAAAAATCATGAGGTGATGAACCTTCTGAAATATTCCCTGGCAACACTTCACAAAAGCTGTCATCTGTTGCTGGAGGGATAAAGACATTCTGGGAACTTCGTTGCATGGGACTCTTGGAAGCTACTGATGGTTTCCTTGGGTGTCTACCTACTGCAATTTCTTCCTTTGCTCATTTTACTTTGTGTGCTTTTCTCTCTAATGAATCTCAGCTATGAACTTGACTACATGAGCCCCACTAGTCCTAACAAACCATTCAATTGGATGGGAGCATTCTTGGAGACTCTTGGCATAGGAAGAATGGCTCCTCTGACCTATAAGCCCACAGAGACTACAGAATTCAAGCATTCTAGTTGATCACAGAAGGTCTAAGAGGCAGGGCTGGAATAGCCTGCTGCAGCTGTGAAATTGAGCCTTTGCATTTGCTTTACTACTCTAGGGTCTGGAAATTTCTACAGTGATCCACAGCTGGGTAATCAAAATTTAAAGACATTCACCAACTTTCAATGAAGACTCATAATAAATATTAAACAGCCACCTGCAATCCCAGTGCCACTGCCCTAGATTTTCTAGGAACATGCCATGTTACCTTTGGAAGATCAGAAAATTCATTTCATAACTCTACTCAGTTCTGACTTATCTGTCCTTATTAGAATGCAGGATGCACTAATGAGTGTAATAAGAGGTGAACTTCAGGGTATTTCAATTTTATGCCTTTATATTAAGTCACTCAATCTTATGGTTTAATGTCCTCTTTTGATGCATAAAATTTATTAAACAGGGCCAAGAACAACAAGGCATGCCTTTGCGTTTTATCTATTAATTGCAAAAACTAACAATAGAAACACACTCAAAATCCACCACGAAACGTTTTCCACAAAATATGGCAGATTTCACTGTGGCAACTAGACCAATACTTAGAAGCAATGACTTTGTTTACTGAATAACTTTTGTTTGGGCAGATGAAAATTCAATTGTTTTATTCATTCTTTCCCAGGAAAGAATTAAAGGTCATAAAACATTGATGAGATGAGACACTGGCACAGAAAATGATCTTGCTTTCTAAAGGAACAACTGAACAACATGACTCTGTTTTCTTTCTGTGGGATCCATCTGCTTTGTTTCCAATGTCAAAGATCTGAGTTTATATCAAAAGCACAAAACTCACCCTCCTATCATGAGCTACCTCTTGGGAAAGTCACAAAGCTATCATACCTGACACCCCTAAGGAGCCTGACACACTGTCTCTATGGGAGAGATCACCAATCAATATCAACAAAATGTCTTCACCTTGACAGAGTGCAAGTAGAACTCTTACAGATATGTACAGGTCACTGCTTCATAAGGTGCTTGTCATCTGAAATAATCTTTGTTAGTTAGGAATGGTCCTAATCTAGATGTATTGCAATACTGAAAGGATAAGGCCAAGTGTTAATCAACAGATACACATTACTATTACCCAGTCATAAAAGACAAACCTTTGTGGAAGATGAAGTGTGTAAAGGAGGGATCTACACTGAAGTATAGGAACTGGAGGGGTTTGATGGTCAGAAGTGAGATAGCATTTCTATGGATTGACAATGAGATAAATGACCATTTAGGAAGGCATGCCTTGACTAGGATGGCTGAAGGAAGGACATAATCACAGAGGTAATGCAAGGCAGGGCTGGACAGGCTTGCCCAGGGAGAACAGAACAGGACAGTCTAAAGCTCATGATGAAGTGTGGGAATGATGTCTTTGGAGCAGGGGTTCTTTGTTTGCAAGGTGACATTTCTGGAGACACCCACCAGAAGGGAGATGTTGAACAAACTGAGAGCCACCGAAAGAGAGTTCTGGAAAGACCCTGGACATAAAGAGCAACACATATGCCTATTGAAATGATATTAAATTATACCAGAAACATAACACCGAAGAAAGATCTCTCTCTCTCTCTACACACACACACACACACACACACACACACACACACACACACACACACACATCCTCAGAATGTACTGAACCTCAGACTTGTAATCTTCATCCAAATTATAATGAACCATTTAGTAGTGTCATTATTGCGTTGTTGTTATTTTCTTAGCTTCTCAATACTTGAAGATTGGGATTGTGTCTCAAGTGCCTGTGGTAGGTCCCTCATATTGTAATTATTCAAAAGGTGTAATGAATATGTAGGCATGCTAGGAGTAACTTAAGCAACACAAACTAGAGGGGAGTGTGTAGCCATAGTTGCTCATACACAGCTTCTTAAATTGTGGGTCATACCCTCACATGAGGCTGTGTGATTAAAAGGGGGAGGCATCACAAAAAATCTGACAACATTAAGAGATTTCTGAACATGCAATGCCCCAAAATTAATTAAAAACAAATGTATAGTTAATATGAGCTATTTATGGCAGCATTCAGCAGTGTTAATGTGGCACAAGGTGGCCTTGTTTTTGAAAATACAGTACACATACTTCATACTGTGCATACTATCCCATTAAGTTGTACCAGGGAACTGTGACTAAAAAAATCCAGGCTCAGATCAGAAACCATTGTATACTATGAATTTTAGTGTTTTTATTCACATGCAACAATGTCTACTCTTACAGAAGCATGATGTTTTTAAGTACAGAAAACAAAAGATGATTTTAATATTTTGCTATCATCATTCTATAATATAAATTAGTATATATTTGTATGGAGCTCTGTTAAAAATTTTATTTTAATAATTATTATTTGAGAGGTTAACGGGTATAACTGTGATCAAAATGCAATGTATACACATGTAAAACAATGTCACAATGAGACCCATTTTTATGTATAAGTATATGTTAATAAAAATATTAAAAATTATTATTTGGTTTGATTTGGTTCTCATAGAAATAATAAAATTTTATTCATGGCTAAACATAATTCCAACAATTTTTCAAAATGTACTTCTACCATGATGTACCATTTATTTATGGGATTTAGATTTTCAGCAACAGTGATTACAAAATCAAAACATCAATCAACTCTAAAAAATGCTCAAGATGCAAATACTCAATCATGATATAATGGTTTAATTATTCTCATAAAATAAATCAGTATATATATATCATATTACCACACAAAATTTCTTTGTATAGTTATATACAGATAGTTGTATACTTATTTTTATGTTCTTATGTACCTCAGTCACATGAAATTTTCTCAGGCAGAAAAAGGCCACAAGTAGGAAAGTTAAAATGCCCTGATTTTTATCACATTGTACTAGAGAGTGAAGTAATAGGGCTTATAAGTATGTGGAACATCAGAGGCTTCTTGAACTTATGAGTGACAGTTGTTCAAATCTCTGAATTACATAATGGACTACATTATTGCATTGAGTGTAATTGAAGAGGTAACAGTGAATAATCTCAAGGCTATTGGGTGAAGGAGCCATGCCCAAGAGCATTGTGAAGTAAGATGATTTTCTTTTCTTTTTCTTTCTTTTGTTTAAAATATCTTGTCTACTTTACAGTCTCTGTTTGAGTGGTAATCATTTTCCAGCAATAATTTCTAATCAATACACACTTTACAGGAACAGGAAAAAATTACATTTACCAGATGACAATGACAAAAAGTTATATAGTATTTTTGCTACATGTGAGTAAATAAATTTGCTTTTTGGGTCGGAAGATGACTTTTCATGCTAAAGTGGAGGAAAAGGCCTAATCCATATACAGTTATTTGAGCATTATGAAAAGTTATGAGGCTATTTCCTTTTGATATTGAGATCATTTTGGAAACAAACACAAATTGCTTCTCTTTAAATATCACCTTAATGAGTAAATGAATGAATGGTTGAGGGAATTAGAACTAGAAGACTCTTTGTGCTGCTACTGATTAGCTAAATAATACATCCAGTCCCCATTGTAAAATTCTGTGACTCAGTAATTCATCCCACATTCTAAATAATAGAATGTTAATGTCCTTTAAGAGCATATAGTTAAGCTAAGTGAGTTCATTAAGAAAACATTGACTATGATTACCAAGCCTACAGCAAAATGTTCCTTACGTAAAACCATTTACACAGTCACGTCTCCTATCTAGAGCCATCCTAGATTGCAAGTGATTAAAAAAAATAATCAAAGTATGTATCACATCTGGGTCCTCCAACTTGTGAGTTTTATGTACTTAACATAATCCAGTTTTGAAAGAACCTAAGTAGGGCACATTTCTTGTCAGCTCCCAAAAATCCACAGTAGGAGCAGAGTGACCCATTGCTAGTGGGGGTGAGGAGGGAGGCTGTACAGATGGACATTCGCAAGAGTAAGCAACACCATTTAGAAGTAGGAGTGTAAGGAAACAGATTTTTAAAATCCAACAAATGCAAGCACGCAAGGTGAACCAGCACAGAGCACTGGGACTCACAAGGAGTGGACAACTGCTGTCTACATGTCAGTGCTTCCCAAATAATCACACCTACATGAAACTGATACACTGCCACCAGAACATTCCCCCCCCCCCGCCAAAGATACAGGAAGAAATCATATATATTCATATATTCATGTTTAAAGTTAGAAAAAATAACCCTCAACACCTTAACGTTATGAAATTCAGTCTGCAAAACTTGACTGAAGTAGGATACATTACAATCTGGTGACAGTGATATCTAAATAAGACTTGACTTCATGATCTTTATTATTAAAATATTTTTAAAATCCCCATGACGGAATTTGACACTTGAGAAATGCCAAGTTTTTTAAGAAACTGGAGTATGATCTCCTTTCCCTACCAAAAAAGATGAAATTCTTAGGAAAAGCTCCTGTGCTGGCTTTCTAGGAAACTGCCTCTAACTTCAAAATGGAAGTTGGAACAAACTATGACAACTTTTCCTGGTGGTACACAATATACCCTAAAATGTCTTGTAATTGGGGTCTTGGCAGATGGAACTGAGCATGTTTAAGCCATACCAATATTATTTTGTAACAACTTAAAACAGCAGGACTTTTTCCAGACTGACATGGAGAACAATGTTACATGTATGGCTCTCTCCAATAACCAATTTGGAGTTTGGACATATCAAGACACATGTAAGAAATCATTGTTGACTAGCACTAAAGGCAGCTGAACACTAAATCATACACACACACACACACACACACACACACACTCAAACCAAAACCAAAACTAAGATGCAGAAACAAGGAGTGATAAAATCTTTTCTTCAGACCACCTTTCTTCTATGGTCTCTCTCAAAAGCTTCCCGTTGCCAGGTCTTTTGTGCACCTCTCTCTCTTTTCAGCTATTCTCCCCAAATATCCTTCCTTTGTTTACTTTCCTATACCTCAGTGAACACTTATCACCCAGTCAAACAGAATCCACATGATTTTAAGTTATGTATATAAATGTTGGAGAGAACCTGTTCCTTTCTGTTAATTAGGGTGCTTGTACATCAGTATCATATTTCAACCCATTAGAGCATGAAGTCAGTTCTATGAGCCCCTGATGCCCAACTTTCGTGAAAGCACTACAGAGACAAGAGGACTGCAGAGGCCTGACACCTGGAAGTGAAGTATTGGCAGAGGTCACGGATTCTTAAGTAGTGTGAGGCAATGAAGTTATAGGATTATTGCAATGTGTATTTTAAATAAAATACAAAACTGCTTTCAATAAAGTATATAAAAAGAAAATGTAACAATGAAAAAAGTGCTTTTCCTGCTTATAAAAAATAGTAGCCATACTTACAGAAAACTGAAAGAAAGAAACACTCCAAGAAAAATTAGATTTTTTTTTTTACATGACTCATATATGCCCACAGCTGGCATTTTGGCATACACCCATCTAGTTTTTTATCATGGAGAACCTATCAGTTCTGTTTCCTCCATTAGGGCCTCATCCTTAAGCACAGAAATAAATATAGTCAATGTAGCTTTCTACACTATTTCATGAGTACATGATAAACAAAAGTTTTGACAGTCATTCTCCTAGTTAACGTTTTCATCAGTTCAGAGAAAATAAATGGCAGAGCACTGTGAGGAAGAATATGGATTGTAGAGCTAGAGAGTTGGAGTCTAGATTTTGTTAAACAATTGAGCCTCCTGGCACTTAGTTATCTTTCTCATAACTAAAATATGGGGGAGGTGATAAAGTTATAGCAATAACAATACTTTGTGGAGTTATTATGAGAATCAGATGGGCTAATCTATAAAATACTTAGAACAGAACCATGACAAGTTAAACACACATTGGACACTTCCAGTTATGGAGGCTGCAGATGATGCAATGGATTATTTAGTTCCAAGTTCTCACTAGGTGATCTTAACATAATATATTATTTTCACAGTTCTAAAAACGATAGGACCAGCTATTCACATCCTCTTGTTAGGACTCAGTCTCTGCTTCTGATCATGTATAACCTTAGTGTGACATTGGATCATTGCTTAAAATCAGTAAAATGAGGGCATGGTGCTTTGTTGATGGTTCCTAATCATTTGAGATCAGGAATTTTTCTAACATAGCAATTTATTCATGATCTCAGGGCTTCCTCCTTCTAATGGACTCAAATGAGTAATCCCCTATATCATGTCTGTGATGGTTCTTCAATATCAAACATTCAATTCCAGGGATAGTCCCCCATTGTAATGATTTGTTACTTGACTACCATGACAGAAGGGTGAAGGCGAATGTTTGGGGAACAACTCTTCCTCATGGAAGATTTCCCTGTTTTCCATCTTATTGAACTTTGTAATTAAATTTCTTTCACACACTTTCAACTCTTGTACTCAGAATAGGGAATCTAACAGCACTTATTTATATGCTAATTTGCTACAGATAATTGTAGTCTTTCTCAATCCCAAAGGAACAAGAGATGTTCAGTCTCATGCTTTGTTGCATCTACTGGAGTCTGAGACAGTCTGTACAAAGTCAGGGTGCAAAGAGCCCTGGAAAACAGGCCTGGTCCACAGTGCCACAATGAACCAACTGATAACGGGATCAGTAATGCTGCTGACTACCCACCATGGCCCAATGCCATATGTAGTCTACCTATTGTTGCATATCTTTGAGAATGGTGAAATCATCATTGTCCCTAAGTCATATAGGTGTAAGATCAAAATAAAGACTGCTAAGCAGGATTTTCTTATTACACCTTTTGCAGGTGGCAAAGTTTGAGTTGGGCAAACTGCAATAGTAACTTTCTTGCAACTTGCTCCTAATATACTGATGAGAATTTATGAGTCTTGATCTAGGAATCTGCATTTTCAATGGAATCAAATTATTTTTATTATACCTATAGTTTGGAATTTACAGCTTGGAGAAATCTATTCATGCGAGGAAAGATATTTAATTAAGACAATTCAATACTTCAGAGCTTACTATCATTTTTATCCTGATGTCTTAGCATGATGTAGCATAATAGACATCACCAGGGAGAATACTATAACCATTCCCAACTTTGGTCTTCTTTGAAAATTTGGAAGGCTAATGTTTGTTTCAGGGTGGTAGTTCAGCAGTAAAGAATGCCCAATATGTTGGCTAAATAAACTCAACTGTATGCACACAACAGAGAAATATCTAGCTCTACAAAATCATGAGAAGGCTGCTTATATACCCATCTAAAAATCTCTCTAAGAAATTCCCAAGAATCCACAAGGATGACTCCAGCTAAGGTTCCCAGCAATCCTGGAGAATGTGCCTGAACTGGCACCCTTTAATCATATTAAGGACTACCTTAATTGTCATCATAACATCTACAACCATGGAAGCAGATGCAGTGACCCACAGCCAATCACTGGACTGAGCTCCTGGAGTTCAGCTGAAGACAGGGAGGAGGAATCATATGAACAAAGGGGTCAAGAGCATGATGGATGAAACCACACAGACAGCTGACCTGTGGTAGTGGGAGCTCATGGACTGCAGACTGACAGCTGGGAACCTGCCTGGTACAAAACCAGGCCCTCTGACTGTGTGTGACAATTATATGACTTAATCTGTTTTGGGGGGGACTGATAGTGGGGCCAATCCCAGGGGCATGAACTGGCTTTTTGGAGCCCAATCAATGGTGGGATACCTTGCTCAGCCTTGATGCAGCGAGGAGGAACTTGGTAAGCCAGACTTTGTTGACTCCCCAAGGAAGGGTTCACCCCATCTGAGGAGTGAACAGGGGTTGGGAGAGGAGAGGAAAGGGGGGAGGAGAGAAAGGGGGAACTGCAGTTGGTATGTAAAAAGAAAAAAAGAATTTTTTAAAAGCAAAAAAAAAAAAAAAATCTAAGACCTAAGAAAAACAAAGTACTCATATGTATATATCTTCTTTACATATGACCGTTTATACAAGAAAAGGGAATAAGAATATATATTTGCATTTTATTTATACATAACGGAATTAAAAGTGTTTGCACAAAAGGAAATTAAATTACAGAGGGCCTCTTTGCAAAAATAGAAATAAGTATGACTTGCCTGATAAAAGTAAGTCAAAACTCCAGCACAGCTTTAGGAACTTTCCCTAGCACCAACCTTCTTGAAGCAAGGAAAAGTGTATTTAAAGGCAGCCATCTAACAATTTCACTTGCTAAGCTCTCATCCTTCTGCTTAGTTTGGAATTTAATGAGTGCTGACCATGAAATTATTATATTTCACTCCAACAGTTGCCAACTCTCTTATCGCTCAAATCAGCTTGCAAATCCGGGGGGAGCTATCTGGATGAAGTGTTATTATCAAAATGTATCAGTAATTTGTTTCTGAAATGGGAGGAGGAAATGTCTTACATCAGCAGAAAACGAAATTGGAGAAGTCTGCAGCCTACTGTAGGACTGAATCTTTGCGGCGGGGTTTCTGCATCGATTGTTGGGGGCTTTTCAGCTCCATCCGATCATGAATGATAAATGGTGCTACAGCACAGTCAGCTAGGCGTTTTCCATGGTGATTGGAACAGAGCAGACTTTTGGGAAAGCAGAGAAACATGGCTTCGCCTCGCTTTTAGCTTGTGGAACAAATCCACTGCATTTTCTGTAAGCTTTGTTTCTGAAATTCTCTTGGGTCAGATTTCTTATCAGATGCATTTAAAATTCAGAACAACAAAATAATAGCAAAGTATTTTGGAAGGACAGTGTGTGAAACTCTTAGTTACATAATATTTAGAGTCAGTCCATATCCATGCAAGTAGCATATTTACTTTTTTCTTTTAATTTGTGAGGCTTAGAAAGAGGATAAGAAAAAGAAGAGATATTCAACTTTCTTATCAGTGAAGCAATTGCCTTTTATTTTGTGAGACAAGTTCTTATGCAATTCAAGTTGACTTTTACCTCACCATGTCCAAAACAGAACCTGGAATCCTGATTCTCCTGTCTCCAATTCCCCAATGCTGGCATGCACCACCATGCCAAGTTTATATGGTCCTGGTAACTGAACCTAGAGTTCCATTCATGTTAGGAAAGTACTCCACTAACACCTATGATCCCAGCCCTTGATTGCTGTTATAATGGAAGCATCTGTCACAGTGCCCATTACTGGTCTCAAATAGAAGTCTCATTTTTCTCAACATAAATGTAGCATGTAGCATGTTCAATCTTGGAAAAGCTCTGGAGACTTCTCTTCAACTCCTGGTCTTATAATATGACAACTGCTGTATTTTTCATGCTCCAAATGCTTATTTTCTGTACCAAAAGTGATGTCACTCTATGTCGATGACTTTCCAAAAGCAAAAGTATATTCAGTGAGTGAGGCTTGCCCACACTAGAGAGGCTAAGAGATTTGATTATCTTTGATATAAGGAAGTATTAAGATACTTAGGGAACCATTAGTTTTTAAAGGTAAATCAGAAACTACTGCATGTTTCTGATCTACAAGGCAGTTGGACAAATAAGATGTGAGTGTCTGTAAGAAACTACTTCTGAGTTATCTGTTTGTCTTAGACTCTCAAGGAGAAACGTTTTGAAGATGACAAAATGTCTGCAAGTTCTGGAATGTTGCCGGTAAAAGATATAAACCTCCCTTGCTTCAGCAACTGTTCTTTGGGATGTCTTCATTATAAACGAATACTTTCTGCCTTAACTGATAAAGACAGCTTGTGGAAGGGAGTCTTCTGGGAGTATAGCTGTGGTGATCAAGATTAGACAGGGTCCCAAGAATAGAGAACAAAAGATTGTTGGGAGGTTAAAGCCATGTGTCTACAATGATAAAATGAATATTAGCCTAGCCATAATAACCTTAAACAGTAGAAAATGTGAAACTTACAAGGGGATTTAAACCCAGGTCCCATACCTTTAATAAAGATTCCTAGTTGCACAAGATCACATTAGTGCATTGGAGTTCCCTCTTTGTCCACAGACTCTGTAACAGAGTCATTAGAGATTCAGAAGAGACATGAGGCTCTTTGCTCATAGAGACCAACGCAGCATTTTGAGAGATGTCAGGATGTGATGAGAGTCACAACCTGAATCTTGTGCTTACTAAAGTATAAGGTCCATGCCTGCCCATGATATCAAGATGATGATATTAGGAACTTTTAGAAAAGAACCTGGTTCATACAAACGTAAGGAAATCAACCAATGTCAGGTGTGTCTAGGCAATGGCATTAGACTTATTTGGTAGTGGGTACTTGATTATGTACTAGATCATAAGATTAGAGCATCTATTCTTAAGTATTGTGTTTATATAATCCATTTAAAAATGTAATGTACAATTTAGTATAGATTATAGGTACCTATAATAGTCAAAACTTATAGTTAAGTTACTTATGTTTTCTAGATATTCTTCTAGGCATTCTTCAAACCTTTCAAAAACCTATAGAACATGATTTATGGCTTTTTTTTTTTTTTTGCCAGTGAAGGTGCAACTGCTCCTGGCAACACCAACTGTCCAGCTGTGTTAAAAAGGAAGATGGACATTGAAGAAACTCCTTATGGAGTTTGCTTTTAGCATGGCAAGACTAGTCATTTGAGCAAGAAACTGTTCCTGTCTGGACTGTTTGACTTTATGCTGTATAAAATGGATATAATGGACCTACAGGAAAGTGACTGCTAAAACAAGATGGACATTGTTACAGGGTCCCTGCTTTATGAAAGAGTCTGCCAGACATTCTACAGGGCACAGAGAAAAGTGACTGACAAACTGCCAATACAGGTGGACAGTTTAAAGTTTCCTACTTTGCTGATGAGTCTGCCAGACACACTATGGCCTATGGGCCAAAGATGGAACATTACAAAAGAGCTTTAGGTGACTGACCAGGCAGTGAGTAGTTTCTGTCGTTTCTAGAGTTTATGTACTATCCTTCTCTAGTCTTTGCTGGAGTTGAAGACAGATAGTTATGGTTATAGTTTTTCTTAGTTAGGATTAAAGATAAGTTACATATAAGACTTTAGACTCACAAAGATAGGATAGATGTTAGAATATTTTCTTTAATTTTTGATAATGTTAATGGACTAAACATTATTGAATATAGTTCTTATTTGATAACTGTTATATATTTTACTATGTTAAAGTTATAGCCCTTTTTTTAGACAGAGAAGAGATGATAGGAGATGTCATTCTGTAAATATGTTTCTCTTATTGGTTAATGGATAAAGCACTATTGGTCAATAGAAAAGCTAGATAGGCAGGACTAGGAGACAAAGAGGATTCTGGGAGATGTAGTAGAGAGGAATCAAGATGTAGGATGTGAGAAAAGTAAGAGGTCCATCCCTTTCTCTGGTAAGATAAGACCACGTGGAAACACTTAGATTGATAGAAATGAGTTAATATTTAAGACAGAGCTAGACAATAAGAAGCTGAAGCCATTGGCCTACAGCTTTATAACTAATAGAGTCTCTGTGTGTTAATTTGGAAGTGATGAAGCTCTGGGACCAGACTGGTGGGGAATTGCTTCTAACAGTGTATGGTCCAAAAAACGTCTGCAGAGAATATTTAATTTTGCATGAATGAATGCCTATTTCAGTGTATATTGCAAAACGTGAATATTTCAGATCTGCTTTGAAACACTTTTATTAAAGGCAACTTTTATACTTTGCTCTTGGCTATAGGTGGTCTATATCAGTACTACTCTTTGCTTATACAGCACATTCATGGCAATTTTTAAAAGAGTAAAGGAATCCTACTATTATTTCTACAATGTATTTTATCTTGTAATCACCTATTTGCATTTTCTTCAGAGTAAATTCCTCCATCTGTCCATCTCCTCAGTAGGTAATACTTACTGAGCATTTAGTCTGTGCTAGATACCTTCAAAAGTACTTCACCTATATGAATTTGAATCACCTCAAACACTTTAAGAAGTAGGTACCATTCTAGATGAAAATGAAAAGTCAATGCATTCAGCAGTTGCTGGCCAGGAGCACATAGCTTCTGAGTGTTAAAATCAGGATATGAACCCTAGAAACTGAGACCTTGTTCAAGAACTCAAAGTGACTTTTAAAACTTAACCCCTATAGAGTATCCTGCACAGAAACTAGAAGAAAAAAAAATCTATATCTATAAATAGAAAGTTAAAATGCGAAGTTAAGCAATAAGGATATGAGTGAAGGTGGGAGATTAATCAAAAATACAGGCCTAATGCAAGATCCCGCCTTTGAGCCAAATTCTTACTGGTGAACTTGGGTGTTGAGGCACATACAGAAAATAGAATATGTGGCATGGTTTTCCCTACACAGTAAATGATCTATGATTGATGTTCAAAGAGAAACATACCATGTCTTTTTTGGCTTTTCAATAAATTTTGAGTCCTGACTCAAGAAGGGGCACAAGTCCCTTCTGTGATTAGCTCTTGACATTATCTAATTGCTTTAATTTTCCTGGCCAGAAATGCAGCTTTGACGGCAGCTCATCTTCTAAAATGCCCACTGATACTTTCTCGAATAAGATTTCAAAGGAAGCTGCAATATCTTTCCCCTTTCTATTCCACACATTATCAAGGAACAATAAACCAATTTGGCTAGAAAATTTCATTTCTTCTGTTGCATAATAATAATGTAGCTAAGAGCCTCACTTGTCAAAACTGCTGGCTGAAATATGGTATGCATTCTATAGTAGAAGAATTAAATATTATTTAATAAAAATATCCAGAAAAATATTGTGAGCGATAAAACTGAAAAAGGAATGCTGAATTTCACACCATGGCAGCCTTTAGGATTATTTTAATTTTATTTCTCTAGATGGGAATTTAAGATGTTGGAAAAAAACTAATATAAGGAAAATAATAGGCTTCTATCATGTAAATTATTCTAAAGTTTCACTGCTAGACCATCTTTCATCTATGTAAAGAGTACATTTGATCCTATTACACTGAGGCTTTTCAATTGTAATAAATAACTTCTGAGGTTGCAGCCTGCTTTTTTCTGCATATGATTATGAGGCTGGTGGTATCAAAGGCTGTTAACCACACTCTATTGTAGTTACTATCTAAACAGGTAAGCTCTATGAGGTTAGTTTATTCCAATATTGTTTAAATAGTGTACAAGATTTTTTTTCTGTATATAAAGCACATAGCCAGGGCTTCTATTCTAGCAGCATTTGCTACTCTGACTTGAATATGCATAAACAAGTCACAAGGAAGAACATTTGCTAAGATCCATATTTCATTTCTATTCACATAACACTCATATTTCCAAGGAGAAAAGGGTGTACCTTTTGGTTCCTTTATCAGAGTTTGAGGAATCATGAGTCTGAGCTGTCTTGGCCTCTTTGTGTCAATGGTGAATACCAGCAGTGGGCTTAACATCAGAAATGGCTCATCCCTCTAGTAGCAAATCATTCAGTGTCCCCCATTTTGCTTGCTTCATATTAGAAGGACAAGGGAATTTTACATCACAGGATATAAGATGGTAAGGACAATACCTGCAAGTCTTTTAGAGGATGCAGTCACAGTAGAATTCCACAGATTAATTTCCCACTTATCGTTGGCATTATATAAAGAGGAAACATTGATTTCTAGGTTCTACCTCTAATATTTCAAGCTAAATCTCTTGAGTTAAAGTCTTACAATCTGCATTTTTCCAGTTTCCAGCACCACAAGACACAGGCCCTCCCAAAGACCAGCCAAGGGATTAGGCAAACTCAGATTTCCCAGGTCAATATGATCATAAGTGCCATCATTTGACCACATTCTTCACATATCCCTCAAGGCCACCTCAGGTCACCTTTACCTCACAGAGAAATTCACTCTCTATTTGAAATCAAATCTCTCTCTCTCTCTCTCTCTCTCTCTCTCTCTCTCTCTCTCTCTCTCTCTCTCTCTCAATTTTCCCTTTCTGCCTTAGGAAAAACTCTCCCTCTCATCTATCTTTATGTAACACACACACACCATGGAAAGGACAAACATGCAGAAAATACTAGGGAGACATTGACCACTGTGGCATCCTGGGCAGGGGAGCCCACATCATCCACATAAGCTCTCCATTGTCCTCCATCTGGGCATCTGCAAAAGCAGGTGTTGATTTTAACCTATTCAATTAAATGTACTACTTATGCTTTATTACCCTCTTTTGCCATGCTGCTGTTGTTTTCTTTAAAGTGAGTAATCTTAGGAACAATTCATTTTGATGCTTGTGTTGGAAGAGGCACTTTCGGCTCCAAATGGCTTAGCCAATGTTTAGGATTCACCCTTTTGCTAAACAAGAAAGAGTTGACATACCACTTTGTCCTGAACTTCACATAAATCAGTTGAGATATCCGAGGGACAAAAGAGTAGCACAAACATTCTCTCTTCTCTAATGCCACTGCAGCTAAGAGACCTTCCCACCTGGACTTTACTATGTTTAGCTACAACCCCATCCATGATGGAATCTACATTGTCAGCTTCTAGTTACGTGAGGGAGCTTATAACAGAGATTACCTCTTAAGAAGTAGAATTTAAAACTAATTGTTGGTGATGAAATGTTATAATATTGTTTGTGGAGTGCTTTCTTATGTATTTATGTTGGTTTATTTCCATGTTCTGTGTTAATTTTTCAATTGATGTTAAAATAACTTTAGAAATCACTAGATCAAAGAGTCTTAAAGTGTTTAGACTTATACCCATTCATATAGAGTGAGCATAAAATGTTATTAAATAAGCATCTGCAAAATTAAGAGGGTCATCAAATGTACTTCCTGCTAATTACCTTGTTTGTTTTTAACACTATGACAGTGTTTCTATAGAGAGTACCTAATAGGGGAATTTCAGCTAAGCTCACTGAATGTTGATTCAACTTAAAGCATAATAGATACAGAAGGAATCAAGAATAAATATGTAAGCCCTCATAAAGTAAATAGGTGCCCCAACTGTCACCCTTTTCATTTTGCCCTGGAACCCTGGGGAACACAAGGCCTGCTTTCCCACTGAGTCTGGATGCAAGATCAGAATCGTCAGCCGAGAAGACAGAGAATCACTTTCCCTAGTGGACTTAAACTTTGTACCTTAGACCTGCTTTGAAACCCAAGGAGGCAGAGGTGGAAAGCTACCACTGCGGGCTCAGGATATGATTGCCCAAGCCAAATGCCTCAAAGGGAAAGAAATATGACAGAGGCACTGGAACTATTAGAGGCTATTAGAGGTGGTGGCTGGACCTTAGCAAAGCACAGAGAAATACACAGGATGGAGAAGGCAGGGAGGGAGAAGACATCTATTTTGTCTGAGAGTACAGGCAACCTGTGGTTTAGGGTAAGGGAAGAGTGTAAGTGTGCTATTTCTCACTGTTCCCTCTGATCAGGTTCTGTTCCCATGAATTTGAGCCAGTCTCCAAAGGGGCTGGTGCTGTGTAATAAAACCAGGCCATGTGAGGATGGTATCTCTGGAGAGTGTGACCTCAAGTAAGTTAATACCCCCCCAGAAGCTCCTCTTTCTGTTTGGTAAAGTGCTTGTGTGAGAAGGGGTGTTTTCTAAAGTCCCATTCAGCTTGCGTATCCAGAACTGTACCCTTTGTAGATAAGCTGAAAGTAAATAGTCCTCTATTAAAAATGCATGTGAGTCTTCCCAATGGAACGCAGAGCCTGCTTATGCAAGTGGCTTCCATCTGCTCCCACTCTGGCTTCTGAGGAGTCAACAACACTTGTCAGTGAATCCACTGTAAAGTGATGGCAGTCCTTTATGGGTTTGAAGTAGCTGGGAAGTCTGAAACATCCTAGAATGCTTTTCCATACTCCACAGACTGCCCCCGCCCCCAGTGCTCCCTGTTCACCATTGGTCAGCTCCCAAGGACAGCTCCCAAGGACAGGAAGGAGACACTGTGCTCTCTAGGATTCTAATTTTGCCATAAGAATGACTCAAAAATAATGTCGAAAGAAGCTATAATTCTAGTGGTGGGTAGTTGGAGAAGCTGCATCTGAGCTTCCCAGCAGCTCCCAAACCCTCAGCCAAATCGAAGCAATAAGGGCAAACGGCCAGCTTCTTGGGTGTGCCATGAGTGCAGCGACTAGACTCCACCTTCACAAGGGAAGATCTTCTCTTGAAGTTCAATCATGTAAAGTTGCTAGCATGACACACTCTTATTAATTTTATTTTGGATATGTATTCTATAAACGTTGTCCAGCGGACATTGGTGTAAATGTCAGAGATATGTACCCAGGCTCAATGGCAGACCCATCTCTCATTATCTTCTTGGGAAAGATACTTTTTCACGCCAATACAACCCCACCAAGCACCCACCCTCTCTCAGACTCCCTCCATTGGTAATCTAAATGTATTTACCCAGTGAGCACCCCATGCTTGAGTGGGCACAATATTAGTTAGAAAGTTTTAATGAACATGAATAGTCAAGAGAAAGACCATGCAAAGAAAAGTAAAACACATTTTCCTTCTTTCTGAATAAGGGCTAGTGAATTTTTTTTTGGTGCTACACCTGGAAAATTGTATAGCTGGTTATGTATGTATACAGTAAGCATGGAAAATTTCAAACTTATCTGTTCCCGGGATTGCTTATGATAATACCTGCTGTATCCACATTTTAGCATCAACTACACCCCTGACAGGAATGTAACCAAAGAGCAGGATGAATGGAGGCAGGAAATGAAAATTCTAGGCCTCCTGAAGCTGAGTGCCTCTTCCAGCACTGACCTAGTCAAGTCCAAAGGCATCCTTACCAACTCAGCTTTCAGCACATGAAACTAAACAAATCATTATCAAATCCAATTACTCTGCTTTCAAGAGGATAGAGATAAATTTTAGCCATAATGCATTAATAAGCTTTTTGGAAAGCTCTGAAGGAAAGTTAATAGTCAACTCATGAGGCATTCTGTGGAAGTAACTAGAAAGAGGCACTTTTCATCATAGGTTGCCTGGAACCAGCCTCTGACTCTTCACTCTGGGTGATTATATATAAATGGATCCCTGTCTTAAGTGTTCTCATCTTTAAAACTGAGATAGTATGAATAACTGAGAATTAAATACTTAGGATTGTGTCAAAGTGAGAGTCCTTAAAATATTACTTTGTTAGCATTTCTGACAAAGCAACTAGCTATTTCTGGTAGACTATCTGGATGAAAGTACCTATGTCATTGCCTGAATATTGCTACACATGGGGACATTTAAACTATGAGATTTGGCTTAACTTAATGAGTACAGTGCAGCTTCTGAAATGATTAACATTGGTTTTTTCCAATCTTGGTCTTGTTCCAGAAGTGAGAGGTTTAATAAGAGAGTGCAAATATTTGTCCTATATCCTACCTCCTTCCATAGCTACACAGACCCATTGGACATAGGACTTGGGGTAATTCCAAATAAAATAAAAGCCACATCTGCCTACTCACCCATGCTTTAACTTTTCCTAGCACAGTCTTCTGCACCTGTACAGACATAACTATTTCAACTGATTTTGGAAAACTATGGGGGAGAGAATGTTGAAAAGGTATACTTTTCTGTCTATGTTTCCATGTACCAAGGCAAGTTCTTAAAAAATATACCAGCTTAGTTAAGTCACATACTACCAACTGACCCTCACCAAAGTCTTTAACATTGAGGAAATATATTGAATGGATTATAAGCATTGATGACAATTCATTTGCTTTTCGTCTCATTTTGTGTTCTGGAGTAAAGGTTTAATCCCTAGGACAGTATGCATAGATAGGCAAATTGTGGGTATTGTAAGAAAATTCCAGGAAAGCAGTGTAATGATCCTCACTTCTCTGGTGCTCATGGAATGTTATCTTCTTAACAGGGCAGTATAACTTTACTAGCCTGGACTTTCTTCTCACTTATGCATATAAACTTGAAAGTTAAAGGGAAGGTACCCATTGGGCACGTTAGATATGTGCTCTAATTTTGTTCTAGGTGACTAAAAGAAATCTGTTTTTGAGGTTAAGATAATAAGTCAAAGATCCTATTGAATGATATCTTACAAGAAATTGTATTTATTACTCCAGTGGGTGAGAATTTAGACAAGCCATGGCTCTACTTTCCACCAGCTCATGGGTGTAGGGAAGGGAGCATCCTCTAAAGTAGTAACTGGATATCTTATGAAAGCCTTCAAGCTCTAATACTCTATTATCCTATTGTTAGGGGATTAAATGATCTCATGTGGCCTGATCTTCTGTCAAATCAAGGAAGAGGTAATAGAATGTTACTGTAGAATTCTTGGAACAGGGACTTGAAGGAAATTAAAAAAAAAAGAGTGTTATTGTGATTAAAGTGATCTTTATCAAAGAAAATAAATCAAAAGGTTAATAATATATCCAACGACATTGACATTTTTAGGAAGAGTGCCTTTTGGTGGTGGCTGAAGCAAAAATAGTTATATGAATACAATAAGACATAGAATTGCATTTTTATGTAAGAGATGGGACAACAGAAAGCTAGAGCCAAACAGGCAAAACAGAACAGATAACATGTTAGAAGACATGGTGATTTACTATGGAGATTTCAACCTTGTCCCGAATAGTGAAGCCTTAAATTCTTCTCTGTGTGTAATGAAACAGTTCTTATTTATACAATACTATGTGACAGGTAATTCATTTCACAGACTATATCGAGTGCTTAGGGAGAAATGTATTTGAATTCTAAGTCAATCATGGGAAAATACAGGATCAGAACATCACATGGTCCTGCGAGAATAAAATGATTCATGAAATGTAACCAGCATAGGTTTGATAATTACTACTTATTAAGTACATTGCAAGCTTCAGGAACTGCATCAGGTAGCTGTGTCCATCATCTCATAGAATGCTTACCACAGCACAATGGAGAAATTTAATATTCAGAAGGCCAAACAAGCTGACCAAGATTATAGGTATAAATAGTGAGTTAGAACCAAAGTCTGACTGACTGATTCAAAGCTCTCCTCTCTTCCCTCCCGCCCCACCGTGTTATCTTTTTGTGTCAATCTTATGTGTCAATCTTAAGAGATGCTTATTCTAAAACTGGAAACTCTAGTAGCCTGAAAGCAAACTGAGATTTTCTAGTGAATGAAAAAAATATGATGGGCATGGATGAATGGATTTCTTATTTTAGTAACCATTTCTTTTTTTAAAGGTGTTTTAATTTTTATTAAGCTTGTGTGTGTGTGTGTGTGTGTGTGTGTGTGTGTGTGTGTGTGTGTGTGTGTATACTTGAGTGCAGAAATCTGTGCAGACCAGAAATGGGTATCATATTTATTGGATCAGGAGTTACAGGCATTTGTAAGCCACCAATGTAGATGCTAGTAAATGAATTGGTATTCTCTAGAAAAGTATTACAGATTAAAAAAAAAAAAACCTTAGCCATATCTCCAGCCCCTTAATGACTATTTCTTTAGATATTATTTGTTGTTGTAACTAGAATTCTATATACTGCAGGATATTTAATTTTATCTAGTGCAGCATGTAAGGCCAAATATTATTATTGCTTCTATCTTATAAATACATATATGTACATACAAATACATACTATAAAATAAGCAAGTAATTTTAACTAACTCTTCTAAGAAGTGGTAAAAATTAAAATCTATAAAGCAAGTAGAACAAAACACTGAAATAATAATTAAACTTATCTAAGCATTGAAATCCTCAAGTGAGGTAAATTGGTAGGGATACAGTCTATGGGAGATACAAGGATTCTATAGATTTCTACTTGAGAGAAGGGAAGAGATGTCAGTCTTTGATATTGGGGTCAACACTCTATCAGTGCTGTATCAAGCAGTCTCTAGACAGAATGACTGAAGATATAGAGACACAGATGTTATTGGTCTGGTGGTCACATCTAATGCATGCCAACTTTCTTGTCTGTTTTTATGGAGATAGGGTTTCTATACATATTGCTGGCTGTCCTGAAACTCACTAAGGAGACCAGGCTAGCCTTGAACTCATAGATATCTACCTACCTCTCTGCCTGCTGAGTACCAGCATTAAAAAGATGTGCCACAAGGTAATAGAAACTAATTTTTGTCATATTATATAATTATAAAATAAAACCTGTACCAAGAATATGATGTTAGAAAGACTAAGAATCTGGGCCAGGGATACACAAAAGATACCATTTTTTTGTTTGTTTTTGTTTTGTTTTACAAAAAAGAAACCCATTCAAAATTGTTTATCCTGCACTTCCCAGCAACCTTTGAAATAAAGGACCTTAAAGGACACTGACACAAATCTGCTCAGAATTAGATGCTCCTTCACCAATCAGCTAAGTATGCTCTATCCTCTAATCAGATGCAGACTTAACTGAAAGAGGATAGAGACCTTGAGATAATATGCACATTGTATGCAAATGCCCGTTGCTGGCTGAAGGACAGTAGTTTCCTCTCTCTCTTCCTGTTCCTCATCCTCATCCTCCTGTTCCTCCTTCTCCTCCTCCACCTACCTCTCCTCCTCCTTCTCCTCCTCCTTCTCCTCTCTTTCTCTTCCTCCTCCAGCTCGGAGGATCTGGAGATCAAATCCAAGGCTTTGTGCATGCTAAACAAGCATTCTACCATTGAACCACACATTGAGCCACACTCCTAGTCTTTAAGTTTTATTCCTCCAAAACTGGGTTTCTGTTCTATCTCACTGAAGGACAAGCCATCCATAAAAATCAGTTTGCCCCCTCTATTTGAAAAAAAAAAGTGGCTACTCTACCTAGGCAAGTTTTGAGCCCAGCACTGGCAAGGAGAAAAGGGGGATACAATGAATATCTTTCAAGGGTTGCTTATGACACATTCTACAAATGGTCTGACCAAGAGAATGTTTGTGAGTGATGTGCCTTGTTGTAGAATATTACTTTAACTATGGAAAGATGTGTTGCTTTTGTTTATGCTGCATTTGTTTATTTACTATGTGAAGATGTGCTGCTCTTTTGCCTTGTCTGCCTAAAGCACCCGGTTGGTCAAATAAAGAGCTCAATGGCCAATAGGTAGGCAGTAGAGGTGTATATAGTCAGAGGTTAGAAGCTCAGTTAGGCAGGGATGGTGGGCAGAGAGCATATGCAGTAGGAGGAATCTAGGCTTGAAAGGGAATGAAAGAGAAGGAGATGCCAGGGGCCAGACACAAAGGGAGCAGGAAAGTGGGACATACACAATGAAAGAAAGGTAAAAGCCCTGAGGCAAAATGCAGATGAAGAGAAATAGGTTAAAATAAGTTATAAAAGCTAGAGGAACAAGCACAAGCTAAGATCGCTAAGACCCAGCACTCTTAACAAAAGCCTCTTGTCCTGATTTCGGGGCTGGTAGTCCAAGAAAGCCTGCTGCAGTTCCATTTGTTTCACTGGAGGGGCTCTAACAATAGATACCTTCTCATGTATGTGTGAGGCACTCCAGCCTTGTCTGTGCTTGAGAAACTGGGGACTGTATGTGAGCAACCAATCCTTACAAGATTACCAAACTTCCTGCTTCTTGTTATCTCTGTCTCCATTGACTCAAGTACCTGACTCTTGAGAGCATTTGAATGTTAGGCCTATCTTTCCTTTGCCTAACCTTAACAGTTTTTACATCTCTCCAGTGTCTGAGAAATTAAAACCAGATCCTCACTTCTTCTCCAAGAACTTTCAATACAAATCTTCCCGCCACTGTCATGGCTTGGATCAGGAAAGCTGGCAAAGACTCATGTGTTAAAGACATGTTCTTCAGCTTGGCACAACTGAGAAGAAGGTAGGAAGAACCTCTACAGTGTATGGCCTGATGGAAGGTTTTATGTCACAGGAGGTGTCTCCTTATAGGGGATTTAGGGCTGTGAGTCTCTTTCTCTCTTTGCTTCTACTCATCCAAGAGCTGATTGACTGGTTCTGCCATGTATTCCTGTTGTGATGTACTGTTGCCTCACCCCAGCAACAAGCCAACTAAATACGGACAGAAACACCCATTATCTGTGACAGCAAACAAAATTCCCTCTTTTAAAATTCTCTCTCAAGTGATCAGTTACCATCACAGAAAGCTGACACAGTAAACTTACCATATGTCTTATGACTATTCACCTACCCTAGCCAGGCTAACAAGCTTGCTGCTCCATCCCTGAGGCCAAATGGTAACTTATTCTTAAAAGTTTTCTTTTCTTTTCACCTCACACTGTTTATTTCTAATGTTGTATACCTACCTCACAGCATAATGCAGTTACCAGTTCCTAGGAAACATCTTTCATGTCCCATGAGAAATGAATGCTTTCCTTCCTCTTCCCCCACTGTTCCTCATTCACAATATTTCGAGTGTGCATATCTTAGTGTGCCTTTTATTTAAAACAAAAAGCAAACGAAGTTACTTCTATTTATAACTGTTCCAAGACTGGCACTTTGGATATGTCTTTGTAGAACACAGTAGTAAGATCGCCTGGTGGTCCCTCAAGTATTTGCACCTCACTGCTTGCCTAGGTGTGTTCTTTAGCAATGTAAAATGCACTTGGGTTAATATGCTTTCAGGGAGCGAGGGAGGAAAAGAGGTGAAGAGCGCCCACCAGTGAGCCAGTGCATGCAAATGTAAGCTAATTTCCTTCTTTCAATGAGCAAAGGACATTTTAAACATAGGCTATTGCACATTTAGGCCAATTCTACTGAGCACAAAGACTAAGAAAACACTTATAACTAATAAATGCCTTTAGCATGAGAACATGGTATAATTGCAGTTTGAAAATTACAGTCTGTACAAATACAAAGCAAACATGTATTAGAACTGCAAATATTTAAGAACTTTTAAAAAGTATAGCCACAATGTTCTTTGACTTCAAGTGTTGACAGAAAGACACTGCACCTGTAATAGTCCATCTGCCTTGCCCCTTGTGCTGCTACTGGTTCTTTAGTTGGATCTATTGTGTTCATTGTACTTGATGCTGATCTGGGTACTAAAAAAAAAAACAATGAAGACAAGCCCTCTACCCTTTAATGAACTCTTGTGCATAATGAGCAGCAGCCACATATGTCAGGGTATAGCAATTCCAGAGCCAACAGTGGAAGGAAAGTCACTGGAGGCCAGCCCTGGGAAAGAGACTGTTTAAGTGCCCAAACTGCAAAGAGGACAGAACACTTAATTGTAACTGAAAAGAAAATGAATTTAAAGATGGAAGAAATTCAAACTCATTATGAGTAGAACGTCTCCAGATGGCAGAAGAGGAACTTCATTTTATGAAGTGGGAACAATACAGAGATGTAAAAAAACAGCCTGGATCAGCTCAATGTATCCCCAAACTTTATATACCATGTTCTTAAAGACTGATATAAAATATCTGAATGGCAGCATAATCTATAGGTAATAATTTAATATGGCTTATTATACAAACTCAACTGAAGTTGTTTGGTTACCAAAATACTTTCAAATAACCAAAAACTCCTTGCTCTATCTCTAGATTCAAGTGACTTAACTTACTTTTATAAAGTCCAAAAGTGCCTGTATGACCTAAGCAATAGGCTGGAATTTTGAAGTAGAAGCAGTAGAGTTTAAAAGGCAAAATGAAGTTCCTTCACTCTTAACCACCCCAGGGTAGAATAATTACTATGTGGGTGTAAGTAGTCATTCCCAGATCTGAAACAGTCAATCTTCCTCTTTAGAGACTCTTCATGCATCTTTGACATTGTAAGTTACTTCTAGGGATGTGGGATGTTGTGAGAAGAAAGAGTTCTACATTAATAAAGGTACTGGAGGAACCACAAGAATTCTTAGAGTCAGTGGTCTGGAACTTACTAGAAGGACATGCCTAGCTTGGTGTCGGTGTTGAAGGGAATAAAGAAAGGAATCATGAAGTAAGCTGCATTTCAAGTGTGAGGGGCAGGTTGAGAGGAAGTAAAAAGTCCTCTGGGCAGAAGAAATGGCAGATAGAGGCAGCTGCTAGGAAGACTTTGCTTAGCTGTTAGTTAAGTCCTCAAAATATCTAGCAAGCATTTTTCATGAAATAAAATTCATACACTTTCTACAAGCCATTTCTCACAAGTAGGTGGTCTTCGTGTGCCTTTCCTTTGATGAGGTTCTTCTCATACAACAGGCTCCAGATCCATAACTATCCTTGTTATTCCTCACTCTGAACCTTCATGTTTTTTCAAGGGATCCTCTAAGATAGTTACTCTACTATTGTTATTTCCCTTGGTGCATACATCTATATATCTACATCTCTCTATATGTAGTAAGATAGCTGCTTTTGTTTTGACTTATGTCTATTAATGGAGGAACTTAACAGCAAAGGGTAAATCATTGTCTCTCAAACTTGTCCCTTGGAGTTAAGCTTGGGTTCAAGTCTGGGTGTGGCACTTGTTCACATTATGATCTTAGACTATTTGTTGAGCTTTTTTATGCCTTAGTATTAAGTAACACTAATGGCTAACTTACATGGCTACCTTGACAATTAGCCTAGTGTTGTGTGATGGCTAATTGTAGTTGTCAATTGAAACATAAAATGGAACGTCGATTGGAAAATTGCCTTAATTATATCAGCCTATGGACATGTCTGTGGGTCTGTAGGGCAATTTCTTGGTTGTTAATTGATGTGGGAGGAAGAGCTCATCCATCTGTAGGTGGTGCTGATCCTGTCTTTTGACTCCAATCCAATAAGAAACAACTTGAAATATCAAACCTTGGAAATATAATGCTTACCATTGTCTTAAAAATTAAATAATTCATTCTTAAAAATGTTGGCAACTTTCGTTACAAAAGTTGGTTTCTGAATGGGTAAGGAAGGTTTCTCATTTTAGCCACTGTAGTTCTATTTCTGCTGTTTCTGTGCCCAGTATTCCTCTCACACTTCTGGTAACTGAACTCCAAGCTTCTGGAAACCATCCCAATCTCGGCCTCACTCTACTGCTTAGCTGGAAAAATCTACCTGAGATAGGACTGGGACACATAAAGCAAACTTCAGCCCATTGGAACAAGACTTTAACCTATGAGACCTATTGATAAGGACTTGTCATAGAGGTGTGACCGAAAGCTTTAAAGTACAATGTTGTAGATCAGGAGTTGCTGCAGGCATCTTGAATAGCAAGAGGAGATCCTGACTGAGAATCAGTATGACCTGAGGAAGAATTACAAGGATCAAACAAAACACTGTCTACCTAAAGCCAGGCAGCTCCTAGGGTTCCAGCTACAGGAACCAATATGCTTCTTGTGTGCTCTAATTTGGTTTAGACTTAAATTTTCTATCCTCTTTAACAATTTCCAACCACACAAATTGCTAAAGACTGTTGGGATACATGCCCAAAAAAGGCCAGACTCCAAGCATATTACAGTAATCAAAGGCCATGTAAACAGAAAGTTCAATCTACTGTGAAAGGCAAAAGTGTATAAGCACAACAATGAATATTGTTTGGGTGCCTTGAATTTAAAATAGCACATTAACCTTGGATTTCAGCTATGGGAACATGTTCATTTACAAACATTTATATCTTTATAAAGTCTATGTGTCTGTATCATCTGATCATCAATTACATCTGTCTGGATAAAGATATAGTCACATCAGTTTATTGTTCTTCATTCTAATGGATAATGCATCTACTTCAAGGATCATTCCTCACTCATTTATAGACTTCTTGTCCAATGTCTGACATAGTTACTCAATAAATCCTAAAACAAAACACATTTTCACTTCAATATGAAAAATAAACCTCTATTTTCAATCAGGAATCCTTTCCTGTGGGTGCAATGTCTACATAGAGAATATCACGGGCAATGATATAATGTAATGGGAAAGCCAGTCTCTAGACTTCATTCACATGGGCAGTAAGTGAGTGATGTCTTCTAGAGCCGGGCAGTGAGAAATCGAGACTAAACTAACTTTCTAAACTACAGAAAATGAAACAACACTAGCTGGAATTTAATGTGATTCATCACAATCTTTTTCCCTAAAAGCAGTAAGACTGAGTTTTTCAATTTACTAAGAACAATTTTTCCAAATTCTCTTAATAAATAATAAATTAAAAAGTATACTCGAACTTTCAGCAACTTATTCTAGAAAGATATATTAGAATTTTTCTACTGACCCAAGAGTAACAAAGACAAATTAGGTTTTAATATCTTACAACTATAATTCTAAATTTGTGAATATCTATGACTAGTACAGTATTCATTTAAATTGAAATTAGTATCCTTGATTATTATTGTGGTGTTGATTTTTCATTAAACACTGTAGGATGTTTCTGTCTACAGATAGCTGTAGACATTCATTTGTTTAGATATTTTTGGCCAGTTTCATTTGCTGATCATAGTGCTGGTGCTAAGACTGTGAGACTGAATGGAAAACACAGTTCTCTCACTTATGGAAATTTTTTCTGACATACTTAGAAGTAAAAATTTGATTCTTCTTTTATAAATTCTTATTTTATGAGCTTGATTGTTTCTCTGTGTTCTTTCCATTCGCAAGTGTTGAGCCCTGTTTTCCAAAATCCATTTTATTCCATGAGACATAAGAGTTTATCAGGAGGAATATACCAGAGGAAACCTTCTCTTAGGGAGCAGAGAAGACATGGGGTTTTCCAGCAGTAGTAAAATACTCAACTAATCAAGTTTAAGTGCTTGTGGGTGTTAGAAATGGCCATCTTCATAGGGTTGATAGGAGAACTGACTGTATTTAAAAAATACCTGAAAAGTGTTCAGTGCAATCCTTAGTTCAGGGTAACCGTTCTGTGACACATTAGATTTATAAATAAGTATCAAAAATCAGATTGTGTAGTATTGAAGGAAAACTACATTCTCATAATAAAATGTTGACAGGCAAATCATTAAGGCAGCATTGATCTAACTACTTGTAGCTCGATGATCTTCACTCAGGGCTCAGAAAGGAAAGGGACAAGGACCCCAGGCTCCAGAAGGATCTTAAGTCACTCATTGTGCTTCATCCAAAGCAGCCACTGTGTATTCAGGATGAGGACCATATCATCCACACAGATGACTATCTACCAAATGGACTGTAATCCAAGCCCTGGGAAAGTCCTCGGGTTTTGCCTAGAGTAAGGCTCAAAGAGCCAGAGACTAGATCCCTTGTGCTTCTTAGACTGCCGAGTTTCTAATTACATTTGGCAATTAGAACAAAACCCCTTTTGTTTCCACCAACAAGGGATTCACTTAAGTTAATACAGAGGAGGTTTGCTAACTCTATTGTCACATATAAGAGATAAAAACTACTGTCCAGATTATTTTTTTTTTCTCAATTAAAAAAAAAAGACTGTGAGAGCAAGGTGAGGAGCCAGGAGTGCTTCTTCTTTCTAAAGCCTTAAACAGTGTTCATGCCATCTCAAATGCTAACTCATGTAGCAGAGAAACACAATCCCCCCCTTCCAAGGTAGGAGAATTTGAGAATCTTTCGTGTTATCTTCTAACAGCCACCAGGGCCTTTTCTATTGTTCACCCAGATAGCTACTAGAGATATGGAGTTGATACTGGAGATTTTCACCAGGGTGATTTCTCATTGCATTACAGTTCTCTTCTATGTGATCAGAGAGATCAAAGATTTAAAAAAAAATTAAATGTATTCATTGTTATGTTTTTTTCGAAAACAAAACACAAAACAAAAACAAAAAACAACACATGGTTTTATCTACTTCAGAGTTAAAGATAAGCATTTATTCAAGCAGGATAATGTTTCAAGATTGGCTCTCCTACTTCTAGAAGACTGAATTTAAATTTGAGTGAAGTTAACATTTCAAAAATAAATTCATTTACTTTCATTTAAATATAAACTAGTGATCAGGGAGAAACGTAAGTTGAAAATGTTGCCACCACAACCTATTCCACATAGAGGGATACTCCCTCAGCCTAGACACAAGGAGGGCCTAGGCCCTGCTCCAAATGATGTGACAGACTTTGAAGACTCTCCCTGGAAGGCCTCACCCTCCCTGGGGAGGAGAAAGGGGAATGGAGATGGGGTGGGGGGGCATGGGAGGATAGGAGGTTTTGGGAACTGGGATAGACATATAAAACAAACTTGTTTTAAATTTAAATAAAAAATTATCAAATGTTAAAAAAAATTGCTGCTCTCACACAGAATCAAAACAGCACACACTTGCACCTCCTTTCTGGTGACTTTTCCCTCTATCTGTCTCTCTACTGCAACTAGTTTTCTCATTTCTGAAAGAAGATGATAATCATGTCTAAGCTCAATTTTTCTTTTTTTCCTGAAAGCCACAGGATGCAATTAAAATGGGACATAAAGTTAATTGTTTTTTGAGTTTCAGCTCTATCACAATTGTGTGAGTGTGTGTATGTGTGTGTATGTGTATGAGAGAGAGAAAGAGAGAGAGAGAAGTCTATAAAATATAAGTGGTACCGAAAGTATAAAACTCTAATCAGAGCTCCATGACTTTAGAGTGGGCATTCTAACTGTAGAAGTTCACTGAAGTGCATAGAGTTTGGGACTGGGCAAATGTTTGTGGCAGTGGCTACATTAATCTAGCTGCGCAATATTTTTAACGGTGAGTTCATTACAATAAAGTGATTATAAAAAGAACAAAAGAAAGCATGTCTCTAGAACCTGTGAGAAAGCTAAGAGCCCATGCTACATTGTTTATGAGCTCTATACTCTTCTTGAGAGAGAACAAGTTCTCCCACAGAGTGTTGTAGAGCCAATATCACACCTATGCATATACACATGGACATGAGTACACACATTCAAATAACACATTCAAATAAATGGTGAAGGGATACAAGAATTTCAAATGACACTGGGGTTTTTCTTCATCTAGAGTGGTACAGTCATCTCCACAGACAAATTCTCCTCTATAATTGAACATTAACTTCTAGATCGGCTGGAGTCCACTGAATTTATATTTTCATAATTTCTGTGAGGAGAGACTACTCAGCATTTCAAAAGCAGTAAAAATTGAGAATTCAATGATCAGATTTTGCCTCTAGCCCATCTCACAGCTCATCAGTCATTTCATGGTCCTTTACACTGTTCTGGCCCACAATAGCTGTTTCTTCAGAGAAGAAAATGAGGGAGAAGCCAGATCCTGTGGCCTATTTGGCCATAGCCCAGGAAACATTTGCAGTTTCCTGAGCCCTTCCTGATTTTTGCAGGTTTGTTGTGATTACATGGTTTGTTGTGAATGAGACTGGAGGATAGACCCGCTTTAAAATATTTGTCCCTTTTCCATAAAAATGCTGCATAATTTGTTGAAGAAAAAAACAGAAGAAAATGTATGAGAAGATACTGTTCATAAGTCAAAAATACATTGTTAATCTTTGGGTTCTATGTGCATATCACACACAAAGCTTACCACCATTGAATGTAAATGTACACACATATGTATACATATTACAAATTAGTCATATGTTATGTAGTATTTATAATTAATGCTATGTATTTTTAAAAGATGCATATATGTTTTCTTTATGGATTCTTCCAAATTTCTCTGAGTTTGGAAAGAACTACTCAGGACTTTTTGATACCACTGACTTTCTCCTAGAACCAAATATGTTCCCCATAGGAAAAAAGTAAGCCACATCCCAGTCATCCAGCTTATGAGTCCCTGAAAGATAGGACCTAAAAATAGAAGAAATGGAAGTTTTAAGAAGCCAGCAAGTACACTCCAGAAGGGACTCATGGGTGACAAAATAACGAATCAATGGTTTTGAAGGGCATTTCCAACAGAGTATTTTCAGCTTCATCTCATCCAAAAGATGTGAGGCCTTGGATTTAACAAGCAGCCAAATATCACAGATGACTTACAAGTGGAGACATGTAGCAATGGAAGGATAGTTCTGTGAAGAAAGTTCTTTAAGCCATCTAGGATTCCCAAGAACATCTTGCCATAGATAAAGTAGAAGGATATGAATACATACCCAATACCTGAAGATTTGGCTTGTGTGTGTGTGGTGTGTGTGGTGTGTGTGTGTGTTTGGCTTTTGTTTTTACATCCTTTTCTCAGGAGAATGTCATAGAGCAAGATGAATCTACAGTCAACAGCAGGGCCTGTGTGACATGTCTTCTTATCTGCTATTAGCCCGATTACACCTGGTGCCCTCGCTACAAACTCGACTGAAATCAAAGTATAATGAATGAAAGTGAAAGACAACTCAGGAGAAGCCGTAGAAATCAACAATTCACAGTGGGAGCCCCGTGGCATTCTAACATTAATTTGTGTAGCGTATGGGAATTGAAGAAACTTGTTTTTGCATTATCAACTAGACAAAGACCTTTAAAGAAAGACAAAGGAACAGATATGTTCAGGCAAGTTGGGCTGACATAAGTTTATAACAAGTTTCCTGGTTTAATGGCAACTATTCCCATGCACTCTTCATCACTGTTTATGTTGTGGGTCAGTAATGGCCATGTGCAGTGGTGAGTTCTTGTCAACATTAAAAATAAATACACACACTTAAGTGTATGGAGTAACATCAGCCACATGTTTGTATAGCATTTATTATACCCAAGCTTTGTTAACATGTGGCATTGCAAAAATCACTCACTCGTCTATGCTCAGGATAAGGGACAAAATGGGACCAGATGTCTAATTATATTCTTTCCAGGTTAAAATTTCTATATAATCCCCATTACTCAGACTACACTTGCTGAGAAGAGGTTTTTAAATAATAATCAATCATGGCACATTTCTCTAAATGTATGGGTACATGGATACATTTAGATGGATTTCTATAATCTATATAGGAATAGACACATATGGACACACATATGTGTAAATTTGCATGTATACAATGCAAACAACAGAAATATTTGGCTGAATATGCATACAAAAATATGCACATGCAGCCATAAACACATGTGGATACATGTAGATGGATATACATGTACATAATCCATATACAAATAGATATATAATCAAGAGAAATACTGGGTTCTCAAAGCCCAGCTTCATTCCTTCATTGTCAGAAAGTTTTGGTTTCTGGAGACAGAGGTCAATTTCAAATTTCAGCTCAGTCATATAGTTTCCTGAATCTAATTAACTAAGAGTTCTCTGTTCTAAATAATCTCATTGTCTTTACTATAAACAACAAGAATATTATTCCCTACCTTCCCTTTTAAATTTAAAGATTAAATAAAATAATGTAAATGTAAAATATATAATTGACAGGAAACTACCATTTCTTCAATGTCAACTGCAAAATTTCAACTGATTAAATAGGGCTTGAATTTTCTTTCCTTCTTCAACAAAATCTTTGCAGCTTTAGCTGGTTCTTTTCTTTTAGAAGACACACTATCATTCCTTATTAACATGGTTAACACTTACTGTATGCCCATCTTTTGTCTTTGGTACAATACATGTTCACTAAATGCTAGTTATTGTTATTTGATTCTGAGTGCATAAAAGTGAATTTAGAGTCATCACACAGCTGTAACAGAGATCTTAGATTGAGCCTAAGTTACATTTTGTATCCTAGTATATTCTATAGCTCATTCTCTCTTCTTACCAAATTGTGCACTTCTGGTCATGCATCTACCTGAAGCTTACCTGTTATTTTTTGTTTGTTTGTTTGTTTGTCTTTTTGTTTTTGCTTTTTTCTTATCCTCTTGAAATAGTACACTCACTACATCTTCTTCCTGCTATTTCAATTAATGAGGCATCTAGTGCCTCTAATATGTGTGTAAGGGAATGAGCCATGGACCATGGATAAGACATGATCCTTGCTCTTGGGATGTGCCCACCATAGTCTTCCTCAACCATTCACCCACAACTATGCAAATTGTTCATCTTGTATGGGTCATCATTCATTTCCTCCCTCTATAGATACTGACATGCAAAATAATAAAAAGTAATAATAAAGACTATATCAACTGGAGAGGGAGCTGAATTTCATTTGTACATATAACTAAAGACTGATAAAAGAGCAAAGTACAGAATGTAGTTGGGTGGGGTGAGTAATTCCCAATGAATCTGATTCATACTCAGTCAAGGAACCCTAAACATTGGCACGTGGTTACATTGTAGAAGGTGAACCTCCAAAAACAGTTCTCCTGCAATGTGTCCAGGAATCATAACTCATTTCTTCAAGGTAACAAACACACCCAGCACCACTTTTCTCAAGGAAAAGAATACAGTCAAAGGGCTCTTTGTGGGCCTTTTGTCCCAGTTTCAGGACTACTTTAATATTCAAAGGGCAAATGTGTCCTCTTCACTTTGGAAAACTTGATGTTTAAACACAATTTAGGTCATTGGCTCCTGTGACAGCTTTTCCCTAGCGAGGAAGCTGCATTTAAGCCTCATCTCTTGTATTATTGATAACAAAACTGGTAAAGGCCCGAGAAAGCCAACAGCTTTCTCTCAGGGCAGTTCAGAAGAAGCAATTAAATCTAAACTCTATTCTAGTTTCCCTTTTAGGGGACACCAAATCTGCGAAAGCAGAGTGCCAGCAGGATTTTTTCTTTTCAAATATATTCCAAGCTTTCACTCCACAGCAATGACATGATAGATACATTAACTTTTGGTTAGCAACATAATTATTTTTCTCCGTGGTAGAAAATGGATTATTCTCTTCACAAAGCAAACAAAGCCTCTCTTTCTGCTTCTAATTCCCCCGAGTTAAGCAAGGGAGCCATGTGCCCTCGAGTTACCATTGTTTCTCTGCATGTCTAATGCCCCTTGAGATTCTGAGAGCTGGTTCTGAGGTTCCTTTATTACTGTGTTCCCATGCCTGGTCCAGACTGTGCCACATGAATGATCTCTGTAAATATTTTTTGAGCACATTTTCCCCAAAGAATATTTTAGAATGTTTAGAAAATGCAAAATCTAAACTACTGAGCAATGTACACAAAAGCCTTTCCCACTGCCCTCCCAGCTTCTGCAACAATGCTTGCTTTCTCATCCCATCAACCTCCTCAGCTACAAGAACATCAGAGAGCCGCCCAGTGGGCCATCCGTTCACATCATAATGCCTTTGTACAAGACTTGTTTCTCCACCTAGAATGGCTCCTCCCACCTCCTGTTTTAATATTGCACAAACCAGGGCTTAGGTGTATCTCAGTATAGTTCTAGCTTAGATTGTGTGAAGCATTGTCTTAAATATCTACAAATATAGAAAGAAGAACAGAGTAGCTAGAGTGGCACATACCTGTAGTCCCAGAACTTGGGCATCAAAGACAGGAAGAAGATGTGTGTGAGGCCAGACTAGTCTGAGTAGTAACAATGTTTGGATAACCAAAATTAAGCATAGAAACGATTTGTCTAACACCTGGACAGTCCCTTAATGAGAACTTTGTTTTTCCCAAGGAAAATTAGTTGTTTCATAAACTGCTGTCTCACAGCATCTGTCCTCTTGGCATGTTTTTCTGTTATTAGAAATACTATGATTAGTCCTGTAATTTCTACCATTAGTTCTAGAGTCCTAGACTTTTGAGGTTATTATATTTTCATCATCATGTTACTAATGTGTGTGGGCTTGGGATCATCAGAGATGCTCAGAAGTATTTATTGAATGAAAAAAATTCTAGCTTTGAGGCTGGCCCAGGTGTTGCTCTTTCCTGATAAGCCAGTGTAAATTCTTGCCATGCCTGTAACTCCTCATCTGTGGATTCTACCACTTGTGGGTTGAAAATATTCAGTAAAATAAAAAGCATCCAGTCTTTCCTCACTAAATACAGACTGCTTTTCTTGTAGTTAATTTCTCCATAATGTGGAATGGCCACTCTTCACACAGTGGTTACCATATATCAGGTGTTCTGAGTAACCTAGAGATGACTCAGAATGGGGCGGGGGGAGAGGGGCAGGTACCTTACGTGTGCATGCTAGCCAATCTTATTAAAGTGACTAGAGGGCCACAGATTGTTTTCATTTCAACAGCCTGAAAACAATCCTTCATAGAATATGAGGGATGACATCTCAAAGTTTTCCCCTTCTACCATTTATATTTAACAGGATTTATAGACACAGTTTTAAAAGTTTAATTAGAGAGCTGATTTTTAGTTTTAAGTAAAAAACATTACCTCAAATCCTTCTTGGCATAAGATGAAAATGAGTAAAATGTGTAACATCTGTGGTCACTTTTAAACACCCACCTCTAAATTCCAGTTGAATCTTCTCAAATACTACTTTGCTTTTCCCACTGGCTCCTGATTGTAGCCAAAGTAGGACCCTCTAATATATTTTCTTTTATAAAGTGAACATTATTTTTAAAATGTGGCAGTTGTCTTCTCTCCTAGTTTGCCCAGCATCCTGAGAACCACTCTAGTGGTCTAAACATAAAAGCTTAAAGCCGTAGATGGAACATGGATGAGTGGATACAGCATGCTCCCAAAGAGGAAGCCAACCATAATTACTTTCCTAGTATTTATTTCCAGTAGACAGCATAATATATTGTGCATAAGATAATTCCTGGTGAGGTCAGGGTTAAGTAGGACCCTGACCATTAATTTACAACAGACTATGCTGTCTGTTACTTTTCTTGTGACAAGATCCATGGGGACAGAAAAGTGAGCAACTGAAAAAAAAAAAAAAAGAAAGGGTTTATGTTGGCTCACAGATTGTGGCAAGAAAGTCATGGTGGCAGGAGCATGATATACCTAACATTTCATGTCCCCAAACCAGTACCAATGGCTCCTTGTGCCTTCTATGTTGACCCTGAAGAAACATTTCCCTAGATGTTCATTTTTTTAAAGCAGGGACTTCCTGTGGTTAGATTCTAAGTTTAGGTTCTCTGTTTTCAAATGAATTTGCATTTGAAAAAGCTGGAACCTTGAAGTAGATAGGGTACAGTAAAGCAAGCTTTCAATCTCAGGACAAGGAGAGCAGAGGAAGGTGAAGTTTTGTAAGTTGGAGGAGGCCAGCCTGGTCTACATATTGAGTCCAGCCAAGGCTACATAATGAAATCTTGCCTTAAGTAAGCAAGTAAACACAATAGAAAAGATGGAGCCTTTGATTAGGAGATTCTTGTCCTCAACGCATTTCTCCTATTACCCCAAAGAAAAGTGTGTAGATTCTCTTTTTCTGCACTTTGCCTGTCCCCAAATATTAACCTTGCTGACACTATTTTCAAAGTTCACATTCTTCAACTCTTTTGGTATGATTTGCTGATCTCACTTGCTCACTGTAGACCTGGGTAACAGCAGTGAGCAGCACCATGTCACCATCTGAATGCTGTGTTGTAAGTAAGTCTGTAACTGTTAAATTGCACCTCACCAGAATTCTCAGGACACATGCAGAACTCAGCCAGATTCTCTTCTAGAGTGTTTTAAGAATAGCAATGATTCCAATTCTCAAATGCGTCCTTGGGTTCTCATCTGAAAATATTGCTCCTGATATTGTTTTGTGAAGCTCTTTCCACTTGGAGATTTCTAAAGCTTCTCTAGCCCCCATCCCAAACTCTTTACATTATTCCTACAAACCAGTTCTAAAGACCTAAGACACACATGCTCAGATTCATCATAGGAACAGCCCACTGTTGGGCACTAATTATCTGTACTACTGCTGTGACAAAAGTTACACTAAGGGTGGGTTGTTTTCATTCAGTTTGACAGCGTAGTCTATCATGTTGGGGAAGTCAGAAAGTCATACTCTGCCCATGTTCAGAAAGTAGAGATGATGTTGCCTTTCTATTTGCTTACTTGTTTGTAGTCATCCAAGAATCTAGCCCATAGAATGGCCTCACCTACATTTAGGATGGGTCTTCTCATTTAAATCATCCTAGAAGTACCCCTAACAAGTGCCAGATATGTTAATTAGGGGATTCTATATCTGTCAGTTAGACCAGAAGGATTAACCATCACACTCATTCTAAAATGGGAACCCTTTCCATCAAAACCTACCACCATAATTGTTTTTTTCTAACAACAATAAGACACATTTGGTTGCTCTTTATAAGTAAGCCTATTATCCTACTCACTCAGGTACAGACAATATTTTGTAAAATTTTCTGGGGGGGAAAGTCAGGCTCTCCTTAGGAAAAGTAATGAATGGCCTTTATAATTTATAGCATTATTTCATAACAGCAAAAACATATGGAATACCTTTTCTTATGTTGAAGGTACTGTTCTCAAAACTTCACACAACCTCCTTTATTTCTCATTTATTTCTCCTGATCATAGTGCAAAGTAATTAATATAGCATCCTTACATTGCTTTAGCCTCTCTTACATTCTTTATCAAAAATTGATAGAGTAAAACTTATTACCAGGGTTAAATATGAAGTATATAATATCTTGCTGTTTAGTCACAATAATGCAGAAAATGTTCATTTTCCTCTCCTTTCTGCAGTTAAACCCATAAGCTGTTACTACTTTTAAAACTCAGCACAAGAAAACTCACTATAGTAGCCATTAGTGAAGTACAAATTATGATTACTGAGAGATTGAATTGATAGATGAATATATCCGTATCTATACAAGTGCATAGCAATCACATTATGATTGTTGTAGAAGAATTATTTAGTTGTTTTTACTAATGTCAACTGTTTATACCCTACAACTACAATCATGTCCCTAGAGAGCCACCCAGACAAATGAGTACATATGTCCACAAGTATGTCTGCAGCAACTTCCACTATGGGACCCACAATAAGAAATAAAAGAAATGCCCATAAATAAAAAAATACTATAAACAGAAAAACCAAAAGACCTTTGAATATCACTTTGAATGAAAAGAAGAACAAAATGAATGAATTTCAGAAACATTGAGTGGAAGAGGCCCAATGTAAAATACATTTGATATGACTTGATTTGATACAAAATCAAAGACAAAGTAAGTCTGACATAGTGTCTTGGATAGCAGATCCATGTGATGACAAGGCCCAGAGACAGTCATGGAAGTGGAAGAGCTCAGGAAAAGAGGCACTGGCCAAGAGGCACAAGGCCACTTGTAAAACAAAGATCAAAACAGGGGCTGGTGACCAGGAGGAAGGCCATTTGGAGCCTGCACTGCTAAGTGTCCTGGGAAAATGAGGCAATCACTTTGAGACTGGCCAGTTTGTGTACTTCCTTGGGCTCTGTGCTATAGGATGAGCCCTAATTGTCTGGTACTGGGACAAGTTATGGTTAAGACACAGGAACGATGCCTTATGGTGAAAAGGTCAAAGACAGATAGGGTGTATCTAGAATACTTGTATATTAAAGTCTGCTCCCTGCTGAGCCATTGTTATTTAGGAGAATTGGCTGTCCCTGAGAGGTGGCAGAGCCTCCCAGTCAGGAATAATTTAAGATGTCAGAACAAAATAACACACAGAATGCTTAAAAAGTGTGTGCATCTGTATGCACACCTTCACACACAAGGATGCTAGAAGTCTGACAGTGGTCACCCTAGACGCACAACATCGATGGTAGAGGCATCCTTGACTGGGAAAGGCACCAATGCAAAGTAATGTGCTTTGGCAACAGTGGTCACATAGTGATGTATCTATAAAAATTACTGAGGTTATGGTAAAAATTCATCAATAATGCTCAATATAAATTCTATCGTGTTTCAGGAAAGTTTTCTTTATGATGCTCTGGTATCACCTTGATAGGTTACCTGTTGGAGGCCTTCAGAGGCTTCTGGAGGTTGTCCACCACAGAGAATCAGTTCAGAACTCTAGAAGGTATGGAATACACCTACTAGTTGATGAGTGAGCTGTATGAGGGCATACCTCCCTTCTTACTTGGTGACAAAAACTGAGCATGTCCATTCTTCCCTTTGCCTTACATTTTAGAGATTTCCAGAACAACACTTGTTTTCTATAATTCCATGATGGTCACTACCATCCTGGACAAGGGACTTTAGAATGCATATATACAATGAGATACTTCTTCCTGAAGCAGTTTGGCAAAGTTTGGCTATGGAAAATGAGCTTGCTGGGGGCACAAAAATAAAAATTAAAAAGAAAAGAAAAAAGAAAGATCAGTGAAGCCTCCCTCCCACAGTGTAACCATCTCAAGAGCATCCCGCTGCTGCTGAACAGTTCCCACATTAAATGACTAATGAATTTGGGATCGCCCCTGCATTTGCACAGCTGGGGGAAGCGGCACTATCTACAAAGCTTTGAGGCAGAGGGTGAGGAGGTGGCAACATTGCACTTCAACTGAGCAGCCTAAACTAGGCAGTCTGCTGAGTGAGTCCGAGCTGTACCGCCCAGTTAATGCACACCCCACACCCTCCTAGAAGCAGCCCTCAGCTTCCTGTGTCTCTTGCCCTGCTATGCAGCAGCCCTCAACCTTTGCATGCCCGCTCCCCTTCTCAAGGTCCCTCTGTGTGGGACACACTGTCCTGGACAATGCTCCCTGTCATTCCACATTTCATGGCACTCTGTTTACCCATAGTGTTCTTTCTTCCTCATCTTCCCACATCTGTCATTTTTCACCAGATGTTGCCTTCCCTAAAAAAGCCTGCCTGCCTTTCTTGGTTGTGTTTGGTGTCTGCATCTAAACTCCCCAATACAGAAACATACTGTCCTCATTGTCCTTCTCTGTTTTCCTAATGCCATCGTTAGCTATTTTTGATCAAAGGATTAGTGCTTTTCATCTTAGAACTTCTAATACAAGCATGATTTCTGATACAATGCAGAAGATTATTGTAGAATAAACAGTGTGGAAAGAATACAAAAATGAATGGGGAGTAAAGCCAGTTTCACATACTTTTGTGTGAATGTGTGAATTACTTAATGTGTGGGAAAAAACCAATACACACATTGAATTTTAAATTTGTATGAACTTGGGGCCTTCAGAACAGTGCCAGTAAAAACAGGTCAATTTTAATTAAAATATTAATAATATGCTGTATACCGAACAACTTTTTGCATGATAATTTGGTGTGAATTGTCATAAAATCTTATTTGTATTCAGTTGGCTATTATATGGCTTATAAACAATGAGCTATTGCACTTTTTATTTTTTCAAGAATACAAATTTGGAATGGTAAATTTTAGTCAGCTGGAAATTCACAATGAAATTCCTCCAGAGGGGCCACCAAGAAGCCGATGCAAGGAATGAACTCCAGGATCACTTAGAATGTGGTGCCATAGCAAATGTTAATGGGTTGGAGAGGAAAAGAAAAAATCAGGCTCCAAAAGAAACAGATGGACCAGGAAGAGCAGAACTGGTAGTCTATGGGTCCCCTAACAAAGAAGGCTACATACTTCTGAGGTTAGTCAGCACTTCCTTTCTAATTACTGGGCATGCTAAAGCTTAATTTTGAAAGAAATTTTCATTTACATTAGCATGAGTAATTAGCAGTGACTTATATGATGGTTAATAAGTGTCAGCCTGTCTGGGCCAAGGTGTCCAGGTATTTGGATTTGGTCAAACATTCCAGATATTTCTATGAGAGTGCTTTTAGATGTGGTCTACATCTAAATCAGAAGGCTTTGAGTAAGGCCTCCATAGTGTGGACTTGAGGGCTAGATGTCAAAAGTGGGCCAACCTCTTCCAAGCAAGGAAGAATGTCTCTTCAGCCTGCTGTGGCATCAGCTCTTCCAGGTACAACAGCAACTCTGGCTTGACCTCTCCTGAATCTCCAGCTTGCTGGCTTCCAAAAACCTGAAACCCTGAAGGTTTTAGACTTGCCAGCCTCTGAGAGCAATGGAGCCAGTAATTCAAAATAATGCATTCTCGCTCTTGCTCATATGCTCTTACAGACATATACATATACATGCAGACATACAAAACATATATGTGTTCACCATATTGGTATATTTCTCTGAGGAACACTAACACAATACACAGAGATAAAAGTGAAAAGTAGTTGCTCACAAATAACATGGATTCTACAAGTGCCATTTACCCAAAAAAAATTTTAATTTTGTTCATTCACATTGTACCATTTCTCCTTTATTAGGTTGAAAAGAATAATTTATATTTACTGAATACTGATTATAGTCTATACTATCACTACATGTATTAATTTTATAATTATTCAACCTATCATTTTAATTTATAGCAACGAAAGACTCATAATTAGTGTCTTACCCGTGATCATTTTGAGAACGTGATTTTAAAAGTCCCTAAATCATCTCTGGGTTTCCATTATAGGTTCATGAGAGAACTTGTACATACTAGCTAGACCTTAGACAAAGGAAGGAAGTCAGAGGAGTTATATATATGATCTAGAAGAACATAGGGAATCAGAAAAACTGGCTAACACAAGGTTTAACTTATCTAACCTATGCCATTCCATCTAAAAAAAAGGGGGGGGGCATCATCGGACCTACTAAAGTTGTTCACAAGACTATGCCCAATGTGCTGTGAAACTCTTTTCTTTTTCTATATAGCAAAATAACCTCAAGCTGAAAAGTACATTTAAATTGTTGAAGTGTTAACATTTCATCTTCAGTCCTTAGATATTTTAATATAATCTCTGAATAATGACATCTATGGAAGATCTGAGAATATATATTTTAAAGAGAAGGAACAAGTATTTTGTTCATCATGAGACAGTTATTCTACAGCCTACTGATCCCAATAAGCATATAACCATGATGGTGGACAAATAGACTTCTCTCAGCTTCCTTATGAATGAGGGAATGCTATGATATTCCTATCATCCTTCTGTAATAAAAACATATTAGAGTGGGGATTTTTACTTGTACCTATGCAGGTCTCATGTATGCTGCCACAGTTTCTGTGAGTTCATGTGTGCACCAGTCCTATTGTGTGTGGAACACATTGCTTGCTTGGAGTCAACTATCACTTCTGCCTTTTCCCATCTTTCTGACTCTACTTCTGTACAGATCCCTGTACCTTATACTCACTTTATGCACATTGTCCAGTCATGGGTCCCTGTAATAAAGAGGAAGTAGACACAAAGTCCCACCACTAGCCAAGAAGCTATTTGCAACTAATACCTCTTGGGAAAGGGAAAATCAGTTTTCTCCACTGGAGTGTCACTGGGTATAAACCCACACTCCAGAGAAGGTCCTGTACCTAGTAGTTAGCCAACACAAAATAAACTTCAAGCCTGTGTATGGAAGGGATGGGAGGTGGTGGGGAGTTGTCTCATTTTGGCATTTTGCTTTATTGTTTTAAATTCTTTTGAGAGACAGAACATGCAGTGTAAAAGAGTTGCTTGTCACAATACAGAGTTGATTGCCTACAAAGAAGTTTCAACAAAGGCTCTCTGACCCACAAAGCCTAAAATATTGATGATTTGGCTTTTATAGAAAAAAATTCACTGGCCTTGGTGTAACCATCTCTCATTATACAAGAGAAAACTGAGAAACATTGAAGGTAAAACTGTTCTTGATTACTCAACTGAGTTTTAATTGAATTCTCTAATTCAGTTTAATGTCCATTTGCTCACACTGAAGTTAACGACCAAAACTTAGCTCTAGTTATAGCAATCCTTAAGTGAGATAGCCCCCCCATGTAACTCCCTAATTAATCTCATATCCTTGCTCACATGAGCTAATGCCATGAAAACAAATCATATCGAAGTATAATGCCTTCATATACTCATCGAATTGGACTTTGTGTTGAATTTCCTTTGACAGTTCTAAGTAGATGTTATTACAGAACAAAACAATGATACAATTTAAATATTTCACTTGATATATCAAGCAAGATGGCACGTTCTGTTTTCAGTTTGCAAAGCAACACTATGGAATGTTTACTTTCACAGAAATTTGTCACATTCACTTTTATTAAAGAAGTGATTGACAGTAAGATGAGGAAATAATTTGAATCTTTCCATATTTAGTGAATAGTACTTGACCAGTTCTTCTAATGTGAGCTGAATTCCAGACTTTTGTTAAGCAGAAAAGTGTGTCTAAAGTTAGAGCATACCTTTCCAAACTCTAGGAAATATCTTTTGAGAGTCTAGAAAAAAATCAACTGACCTAACCAAGACTTAAAATACTTATCTTTAAAAAAGGCACTTGAATAGAAGCCATTGTCACCTTGGGATGCGGTTTCACTTCAAATCTTATTTCTCAAAGTGTGGAGACAGTTTCAATTGGCACTGTGAAGGCCCTGCTTTGTATATGCAGTGCATGGAAACCAAAGGCACTGCTACAAGTCTTATAACACAGAGAGCTGAAAGCTCAGGACATCAATAGTACTGAGGGTATAAGGAAGTACACAAAGCATAAGACACATCTGCAAGTGTAACTGTCAGACCCCACATGGTTCAGCCATCATTCAAGCCACTGTAGAGCAAATACTTATCTGACAGGTCACGCTATGTAACATTTTCTTCCAGCAAGAAGGCAGAGATAATGCCACAGACAGTTACATACCATTTATCTAGTTTCATGAGCTATTGACTTTAACCAACAACAGTGAGATTATTTCCTAAGAATTTTAATCTCTTCCACAAGGTAGTTATTTTTCATCTATTTTTCTTTATTAGAATTTGATAAAGTAAAATTGCCACTTGACATTGAGATATAATAACTCATGTAGTAACATATTCCAATGCACTCAGGAAAGTAAATCCCAAATCACATGTATCCAAATATTTCAATAGGTTAGCACCTATGTTGTTATCTCTAGATTTTCCAGACTCACAGTTAAAGATAAATCAGGAGAGGTCAAAACAGGATTGGCAGTGCTCTTCTTCTAATAATACTTTCTAATTACTAATAACACAGTGTAATCCAGCCAAGAACATTATTAAAGGAAATAAGTTCTATTAGCTTACTAAATGAAGGACTACATTCACTCTAACATAATCAATACATGAGGTAATTTCATTTCTCACTCTTCTTTCAGAAAATATTATTAAAACAGACACCCTGTCTGAACTACTTAATGTCTTCTTGAGCTCACAGTCATTTTGTGCTGCTTTTACTAAGCACTGGACTGGCAATTGCTTTAATTATTTAATTTTCCAATGTAGGGAACACATAAAGTAAATAGCCCCAAGTTCAAAATATCCTTTAATTGTCCAAAAATACAAAGGTACTGTAAATGTCATTTCATCTTGTAAGTAGCAACATCATTTGCCTTAATCCAGCACATGACTTCATTTCCTCCGACTGTTACCTATGCAAGAACTGCTCATTTCACACCTACCATGTCTAAGGTTCTCTGTTAAATGTCCCTGTACAAAAATAAATGAAGTAGCTTTCCTGACTTTGAGAAGAACGTCAGTCTCGGGTTGGTTTGGGAGAAGGAACAGTGATTAATTTTATAAACATGCAAAGAAGAGCTCCATCTTGCTCTTTTTGGAGATCTAGGAGATGGTTTTCTGAACTCGTTCTGCTCAGCTGAGTTGAACATTTAGAAGGACAGAAGTTGGTGAGGAGAAGGTGTGGTTCAGATTTTTCAGGTATGGAAATCACTTGTGCAAAAAGACCAGCTATAAAGAGTTCTACAATTGGAGCAACATATGAAGTCAGAAAACTAGAAGAGGCTTGATCATGGGAGGAGAACTTACTTACTGGGTCAAGAAGTTCAGATTTTATTCTATAGGACATGGAGAACCATCAAAGGACATCAGACACAGGCACAGCCCAGCCTCAACTCACTTGCATTTCAAGTGGACCATTCTCAGGGGTATGGGAAGGGACAATATCAGGTGGACAAAACTGGAGACAGTTATAGTATTTTGGGTCAAGAAAGAAAGAGGCCAAATTTGGGAACTAGGAATAGACAGAAGGAGGCAGATTAGAGACAGTTAGGAGAAAATCTGGCGGACTATTTCTCAGATTATGTAAGGACAAAAACAAAACAAGGCAGAAAAGGCATCAACCTTTCTTTTTTATTTGGAGAGATCTGGTTAATGAGTGGCTCAAGCAAGTAGGAGGAAACCCAAGGCAAAGGTGGCTCTGGTGGACTTCTCTAGCTCAGCAAGAGCCACGGAACTAAGCAGAAGTCAGAGCTAGGATTATTTCTTTAAAGTTTCTCTGTCATCCTCCATGAAAGCACAAAGCATCTTAAGTTAAGAATTAGATTGAAGTGCTGTCCTCTCTTCTAACCCTGGATGCTACTAATGGATTGTATCGCTCATCTCAGTATGTAAAATAGGTTTCCTGCATCCCTAAAGAAACAAGTGTAATAGTCCTTCAGTGCTCTGTGAACACAAGAAATTACAAGATGTGAATGAAGGATGAACCTGTATAGATGTATAGAATGATAGCAAGTGCCCAGGTTTTAATGATAAAATTGGATACTGAGGTGCAGTCCTGCCAGAGGCATAATTTAATGAGCCAGTGTCTCTTCACAGACATGTCATACTTTAAAAGGGAAGAGTTTCACATTTTATTTATGCATAAAATTTCTAGTGAAATGCTGATTCTCAAGGTTCTTCCATCATTGTAACCCAAGCAGAATATTTAGAACTGTGTCTATGTCAAACAGTCTTTGACCTCATTGAGAAATACTCTTTGTGTTGAATGAATAGCCTCCTCCTCCTTCTTTTCATCTCTTCCTCTGTCCCTCCTATTCCTCACTCCTTCCATACTTCCTCTCATCTTCCCTTTCTCCTCGCCCTTTCTTTCCTTTCATACTGCCTTAACTCATCTAGTATCTACAGTTACGTTAAATCTTGAAATATTTTTATTTATAAGAAATAAAATAGATCAATACCATCCCCAGACTATAATTATTAGGTATATGTGTCTGAAAATGAGTTAGAGCAGAACCAACTGTTGGAGAAGAATTCCCAAATGTACTTAAACCAGAATTCCCAAACGTACTTAAACACAAACTTTATGTGTTCTAAAACTTAAAGGTCTCCCTTGAATGATCAGAGTCAACTCATGTGCTCAAGAAAAGGGGTAGTTTTGTTGAGCTCTATTCTCCCATATATAATATTTAATGAAATGAATCATTTAAAAATTCCATGTGTTGATTGAATTTTAAATCTGAATATGCTTTTTCAAATAGAGCATGGAGTGTTTTTTTTTTTTTGCCCCATGACTACCTAAAATTATTGGATACTTCGGTGACTGTCAAGTAGGTCTGGTAGGATCCTGGAGCCTCTTGTACTGAGGGCATCAGTTATGGTTGCCCTGGTGAGTGCTATCAAATACAATTTCAATCTAAGGGGCAGGTAGACTGTGTATCACACATGTCAAATCATACAGGAATATAACAGATTCTTAATTACTAATACCATCTTTAGGAGCTATGCTTATAACCATGCCTCAAATAAATTCAAGAAGAAATAAAGTGTAAACTTTTATCCATGACTCAACCATACAAAAGAACAAAAAACAGAAAAAAATGATTATATAAATAAACAGAAAGTTAAAGTAGCGAGTACAAATATCTCTTCAGATTATGATGCTGATTATCTACAACTCAAAGCAGGGCAGCTGAACTCAATTTATTTCTCTCTGTACATGATATTTCATGATTACATTTTGAAAGTCTGTGAACTGTTTACTTCAAACCCTTAGCTTCCACTGTTGACTAACACAAAATCTGTTCAGCCCAGATGCCAGCACATGACAAACCACTGAAGAAAGATTCCCTCCAGCTCTGCTTCCCTCAACGTGGGTTCCATTCTTATAAGAGCTGTGGGCAACAGGCTCTCAGGGATAGCTGGTTAAAATGCAGATTACTGGGCTCAGAACTGGGTACACTATAAATTCTGGAACTTCGCTTTGTTACTGAATCAATAACTCTGAGACAAGGCTGGGTAAAGGAAGGATGTAATGTAGCTGTCCGGAGTTCTGGGGTCAGCTGAGGTTACACCAACAGCCAGGAGATGGTAGGCCTGGAAACCCCACTGCAGAAGCAGGAAGTCACCACAAAAGGCAGAGACAGAGCTTGGCAGGAACACTGCTATGACCCTGTGCTTCCCTGAGTGAGGTGGCCCTGGACTTGGACATCCCAACCATTCCTCTCTCATCCCCATGACCACAGATTTTTATTCTTCTCTCCAAAATAGAGACAGAACATTGGAAAGCAACAAGAAGGTTTCTTCTGGCCTCAAAAATTCTCCTCAGGCTATCTGGGAACATTTCACCAAAAGCCAAGTCACATGTTATAGGATGCAGCATGAGTAAGGTCACCATCTGAAGAGAAGTATGTCAGACAGTCCCCAGAACCATCAGTCTGGCCACATTCTTCTTCCTTTTACCATTTCTTCCTCACTTCTTTCTAAGAAGAAATTGGAGGCTAATATTCTATGAGATGGAAATACAAAGGTTACTTTATGTGTGGCATTAAAATTCTATTTAACATCACACCTTGTTTTTCTAAAAACAGTTATTCTTCATATTTCCTATCTGTAAGGCTCTTAGAGATCTTGATCCACATCCAGTTATCTGGGCTTCCTCGAAAAGGGGTGTGTTTCATTGCTGGCTTGAACTTAACTGCTGATCACTACTATAGTTCAATTGTGACCTGTCCTTACTAAGCAAAACCTGGGGTTTGCTTCTTTTTCTACCTCTTATAGAAAAGTCTCAAGCCAGGCCATGGTGGTGAACTCCTTTAATCCCATCACTCTGTCTTTGCCTCCTGAGGCAAAGACAAGTGGATCTCTGATCTACAGAGCGAGTTCCAGGACAGGCTCCAAAGATACACAGAGAAACCCTGTCTTGAAAACAAAACAAAAACAAGAGAGAGAGACAGAGAGAGGGAAAGAGACAGAGAGACAGAGAGTCAGGGAGACAGAGAGAGAGAGAGAGAGGAAGGAATGAATGAAGGAAGGAAGGAAGGAAAGAAGGAAGAAATAGAATATTATTTGTGATTGGAAAACACATTGAAAGTTGGTTGTGGTAGTTCTTGCCTATAATCCTAGCATGTCAAAGATTAAGGGAGAATGATTGTCCCATGTTTGAGGCCAGTGTCAGAGAGAGAACTCTTTCAAAAGCATAAATAAAAGCAAAGGTTTAAGTTAGTCTCTACATTATTATTTGTTGAGAACCTGAGAGCAGTGAGACTCAGTTCTTTTATGGAAGGACCACCATTGACTGTACAGTACACATCAAATCTCCTTGTTCAGTATGATCTTGCTTTGCTTCAGGAATGGTACACTGACCATGTGATAACTTAATAAGGAATTACAGAGCATAAAACTTCAGCCCAGATCTCCTAGTAGAATCATTGCTCTCCCAGGTAATTCCCTTTAGCTACCCAGGTAACATTAATTAATTCTAATATATAAAAGTCATAAAGGTGAGAAAAATAGAATAAATATCAGCTGAAGTTCAAAAGATTGGGCTGTAAGGAGGGACATTAATTGGTGAAATGATACATAGTTTAACGAGAATAGTGATGCCACATTATAGTTAATAACATAGACATGACACCACTATTAGTGAATATCATTTACTTCAAAGTTCTCTTCTTCAATAAGACCCACAGTCAATTAGTGAGACAGAGAGGCACAGTGTTGACTTCTGTTCTGACTAATTAGTCAGCAGTGACTCATCTTTCAAGATCAGCAAGAGGATCACAAAGTAGCTCCACCCTTCTTTCTTGGAAGCTTTGTTCTTAGGTCCTGGGGATTTCATCCAATTATATACCAAAGATGGAAACTCAAAGATTATTCTAGGTTCTCTCCGAAGACACCTATTATTAATGCAACATGCCCCTATTTAATTTACTTCTATTACTTTGGTTTTAGCCCAGATTCTTAGAAATTCTCCAGGTCTCTTAATTGTGCCATCCATCTTCCACTTAACCATGTCTCACCAAGTCATTCTATAGCCAGAATGAGTATACAATACTGAATATGGCAGTCACCTTACTACAAACATTTCCTGTACCCATCTGTTTTGGGATAATGTTCTAAATGACTTTCTTAGTAGACAAGACCCTCTGTGCCTTGAATCTCACTATTATTTCATTTCTGTTTTCCACTAGAATATCCAATACTTTTAGCTCAAATATAGTGTGGTCTTCCATTCTCAGGGAGCATGCAGGCATCACCAAAGGGCATCACCATGGGATCTCTTCAAGACTAAAATCCTTCATTCTAAAAAAGACTCCATGTTACAAGGACATTATGTAGCCTCAAGGTCACAATGCAGATTAGAAAGACAATGGAAATTGGACACTGTAGTTAGACTTAGCTTTCCCAAATATGATTTAATATCTGTGTTAAAAAGATTTAAGTCAGATGTGATGCTGCATGCCTTTCATCCCATCACTTGGGGGGAGAGAGGCAGAGACAGGTGGATATCTGTGACTTTGAAGCCAACCTGGGTGACATAGTGAGTTCCAGGGTTATGTAGAGAGACCCTGCCTCAAAAATCAAAAGGGAAAGATTGTGTGTATATTGAGTGCATCATTTATCTATGGGTGTTCATAGTTGCCAAAAGAAGGCAGATCCCCAGAGTCTGGAATTGGAGGCAGTTGTAAGCCTTCCAACAAGAGTGTTAGGAACCAAACTCTAGTCTTCTGGAATAGCAGCAAGTGATCTTAACTACAGAGCCCTCCTTTTATCCTATTTTTTTGACATTTCTCACTCAAAGCATAGCATTATTCAATATAAAGTGTTCAAAATCTTTAGAATAATCAGATGCTCTTGATTAAGAAATTGACATAAGTGTGTTTATTCAGTGTGTTACATAGCTCTTCCTTTTGTTCCAATGCAACCCATTTTCCAGAAGCCTTCCCTTCAAAAAGTCTGCCAAGACTTCACTTCTAAGAAAACTCTTTGCCCTAAAAATAATATTCAAACTCAACACAAGTTACCAAAATAAAATCTCCTAAATAAAACAATGGCAGAGACAGACCTGATAATGAATATGAAATATGCTAAGAACATTCTGTCACTGAAACCAAATTCACTTTGTGTGTGTGTGTGCGCGCACGTGTGTGTGTGTGTGTGTGTGTGTGTGTGTGTGTGTGTGTGTGTGTGTGTGTGATTAATGGTTGGATGGAGTCTTGAACCACATAAGAATGAAGCAACTACAGCAGAGAAGTCGCCTGGAAAGGGTCCCATCTAAAAGGCATCCATTTCAAAGCAGGCTCTGTCTTTTGGCTATCATCACCCTGGGCCTGTTCAGACATTCATTTCCAAGTGCTATTTCCAAATTCAGCTCCAAATGCAGAGTAAGAGTCAGTTGGCATGTTTAAAATTTGCTTTGGGGTGGACAGAACAATGAAATGTTTTCAGAAGGAATAATGAGTGCATTCCAACACTTGCTGGGTTTAATTCATGTTTTAGGACTGCCTCCTCTTCCTGATTCCTTAGCACCCCATTTCCAGCAGGACATGGAAAATTAGAAAGAAATTAGACATGAAGCTATTTCTGACTACCCATACGGCACTGAAGTAAGTTAATAAACGAATGAACGATTAAGCAAATAAATAAAAACTCAATACATTTTTCTTGGGAAAGAATGAGAAAGGAAATCAGCTTGAATCCAGGTTGTCAGAATTGGTGAGTGATCTTCATTTAAGGAGGTCTAATCAGGCCACCAGGCTCCATACTACATTTGCTGACAAATCTCAGGGCATGTGAGAGGGCAACACTTATCAAGACTGTGGAAAAAGCAACAAAAATTACCTGTTGAATGGAAGAATTGGCTTTGTTAGCTAAGGGTTTTGATAACTCTGGATGCTCAGAGAGCCTGTCCAAAAAAATTAACATGATGGAGGTAGAGTGGGGGAGGGGGAGTCTGAGGCAAAAGGATGACAGAGAGTAAGGAGGGACATCAAGAAAAACCATTATTAGATATTTAATATTTAGCCTGAGACAAGAACATTTACCGAAGATGCAAATTATGCAAAAAATGCTTGCAGTTTTTACACAGAAGATTAAAGCAGTAGAAGAATGCATAGGTAGTAAGCCGAGCAAAAATGGGGCCACAATAACCTAGACGGGAAAACACACCATTGTGTTCATGTGGATGGTACGTTTGCTCCTATTCAAAAGCAGCTGGACGGTCTAGTAGTGGGCACAGCTGCCTTCCAAAAAGGAGATAGCATTTCTGCCTAAATATTGCTGAAAGGATTTGGCATCACTTTATTTTCCTTGTAAGATGTTGAAATGTGCTTACTATCTGAAGTCTCGTGGGGTAGCTATACTCTCAAATGCACAGATGTCATTTCGAGAGAAAGTTCCCTAATAAAATGCATCCCCTCCTTCCCATGCTGGAGTCAGGGAAAGGAAGCTCACTAATGCCCTTTATTAGATGAAATGTTATCAAGCACCACATTAATAAATGGCATAAATGGAAGGGTGGGGCAGGATAAAAATGCAAGCATCAGTCTCCTGGCTATGGTGTGTATGGGATTGTGTATTCAATTTTAAAAGATGACAGTTCTTCTAAAAATAAGTAATCTGTCTCAAATACGAACTTCTTTCCTGGCTTTGTGATGAGTATATTAATAACAGTTTCTATTTTTAAAATGAACACTAATGAATAATGCATTGAGTATTCATTAATAATATATACATATAACTGTTAAGACGAGTTAAAAAGCATCACTTTGGGTTCAAGCCATTGAATGGCATTAGCTGAAAAGGTAGTTCTTATTGCACATGGGACCACAGAACTTCACTTTCTCAGTCATAGTTGATTTGCCAAAACATTCTTTTTCCTGGTTTTGATCGACTACTAAATCTGGAGGGAAATCCACATTCATTTGTTAATACTCTGGCTTCATTCTTTTTCATGCTCTATTACACAAGTTGCTTCAATACAGCAAAATCTCCCATTCCCTATGCCCCCAAATGCTTTTCCTTCCAAATATTCCTTGGGAAGCAAGTCATTGCCATGACAACCATAAGATGAGGTTTGAAGGGCACTTGGAGGCACACTTGGTGAAAGTTAATACCAGTTTGTGTTTTACAGGCTCAGGGAAACTGAGACAATGGGTCATATTTGGCAATGAGGCACCACTTAGCTATTTAGACCTGTCTACATCAAGCCTCACCCGAATTTCACTTTAAAGAAAAAAAATCAGAGCGATTTATTCAGATCCATCATTCTTTCATTGTAGCAGATTCCCTCTATGCTCACTAGAAATTAATTAAAAAAAACACATATAATAGTAAAGAGAGAATTAAGGATTTGCTTTGCCTGACAAACTTTAACGTGAAACATTCAGTTATGCACGCCCCACCCCCAAAGGATTAGCAGGTTTTTCTTTTCTAAGCAATACTTTTTTCTTCAATACCTTCACACACAGCGCCCTTCCCTGTCAGGCAGGTGATGAAGGTAGATTCCTGAAGACTTGTGAGGACCTTTTCTGTGTCTTTAATACATTTGCTTCGAGAAACACGGACACTGGACACGACTAGCAACTGCAGCTCAGGTGTAGTAGCAATCTTTTGTGTAACTAGGGAGCTAGAGACGGCGTCCTCCAATGTATGCGAAACAATACTTTCTCACACTGACTCCAGTCCAAAGACCAAAGAGCTAGCTAGAAATGATCATGCCTTTAAAAAGTCACTGTGTGATAAGGTTCATTCCTTCTTTGTCTATACCTGACTGACCACCTAGCCAGGGAGTGTTTAAAGTAAGGAGGAGAATCCTTTGTTCTCTCAGGTTCCATTTAAGGGAAAGTGGGTCGAAGGGCTTCCCCAGGGAAAGAAAATGAGCTCTGGAGCCAAATGCAGACTAGGAAGAGATTTCATGCCCACTATTATTCTCATCCTCCCCAAGAAGTGAATTAATTATTTGGCAAACTAATGGTAAGAAAGGTGGGGGTGTACACAGGTAACCCCATTCCTGAGACCATATCTAATTCCCTAGTGTAGCTCAGGCCATCCTCCAGGCTGGGTGAGGGTGGGGGTGGGGTAGGGGTGTTGGTAACTCTCTCCAGCCATGGGTAATACAGCAAGTACTGCATGCATTCGCACGCCCCAAAACTGGCGTCCCAGCCCAAGTGCGAAGTTGGGCGTTTAGACCTGAAAAGCACAGTAAGAGGCATTCAAAGCAGCAAGTTACAGTACCTTGAGAAGTCTGACAGATGGGAGGAAGGCTGCGTGGCATAGCTTCCGGATTGTCCAATTTAGGGGTCGAGAAGCATCAGTCTGATTCATGACCCCTTCCAAATTCCACCGGGAAGACAAGAGACTGCAAATCTGGACAATGCCTAGAAAATAAACGGTCCCCCACGACCCTGGCACCCCATGGTCATCTCCACACCTGCAAATTCCATTAGGGCAGAGGCTTCCTGGAACTTGGGAGTCTAGTCAAGTGGCGTTTCCTGAGCCCCTGAACCTTCTTAAGAAAGCCACCTCCCCTCTCCCTGCAGCCTTGCTCATGCATACCAAATGTGGCCGAATGGAGGCACACTGCCTGCTGCTTCGGGGAGGGGATGCTTGATTTCGAAGGAGAGGGACAGGCTGCACAAAACAGCCTGTGGTCGGAGTCAGAGCAGCCTGCTCCAGAATGCGCGCTCCCTCTCCCGCTCTCCTCCCAGCTAACGCAGGTCAGGCATTGGGGGGGAACCCGGGCCATTTGCTTTTCTCTCTTGTTTTGGGGGGAAGCCAGGAAGAGAGCAAAAAGGAACAAAAATGAAGCCAGAAGGAGAACTTGTACTTTCTTGCACAAAGCATCTTTGAGGGGCTGGAAACTGGCGCAGGGGGAGGGGCTAGGACACTGGGAGGGAGAAGGGATGCCTCTGAATGATAAGATAAATGCTTCCTTTTTGATTTGTGTGACATAATACATTGAGAGCTTTCGTAAAATGGATCTATAGTAAAAGGAGATAGAACCCTGCTGTGTTCTGTGATTGACAGTCTTCACCCTGATATAAGCACCATATAGATGATAGATGGGTAGAGGCTGAGTCAAACTCACACATACACACGCTGGGAACAAGCAGTTATTCCTGTAGTAGAAAGCCTTGCAAAAAGAATGCATTTGTGGCTTGCCATTTTAGCAATAGTAGTTTCTAAATTAGGGGATATCCCCACAAGACAGACCTCTTGCAAGGAAGCTTAACCCTTAAAGTGCCACGTAGAACCCTTAAAGTGCCATCCACATAAGATGGTTTCCTCAAGTATCTCCCCTCTTCCCAATAATTTTTGAAGGAGGCTTTATGAAAGAGTGTAGCTGCCTTGGGGTAAGTAATGTGTAAAGCTTCCATGGTGAAAAAATAAAATTTCCATTTAAAGGAAGACATTGGCTAATTTTACTTAGAGGAGGGGAGTTCAAGAGGGCTGGGAGGGGTGGCTGTGTCACACCCTTCACCTGCACTATGCCCTCCCCACAGGCTTTAAACTTTAGTGGTAGTATAGACCAAAGACTATGCCCAGGAGATTCCCACACCCAGAGTATTTAAAACTTCCCATTTTATTTCCCTCCCAGTGACTGCAGAGATTTTCCATTTTTAATTAACTAGAAGAAATGGGAAACCTCCTCCCATGACTACTGTGAATTCTGGGACAAAATCCAGAGAGGTGAGAGCAGATGTGATAGAGATACAAGGCGGCATTTTAGGATCAAGAACAAAGAATGTAGCAGACACCTGACACCTTCACCATTTCCTAAAGTGCTCCAGAGACAGAGATGCAGAGAACTGCAGAACCACTGACTGCAACATAAGCATGCATGCATCAGGTTAATTCTATTAAAGCAGAATCCGTTTAATGGAACTCAAACGCGGCTCATTTCCTGTCACCATCCTATTTCCACAATGGCTGAAGAATGTTTTAAAGTGTTAACAAGCTAGGATGTATGTATGTATGTATGTTGGACATTTACGTCATACAAACTCATACCAATGACAGCCCTCCAGAGCAGATGCTATCATATGCCTGTTTCACAGATTGGACAAACAAAGTCCAGAGAAAGTAGCCTGGATTGGAGTCACATTAAATGAACTGCAAAGATAAACTTTCTGCTCTGTTTCTTTCATAATTTGAGATGACAATAATAAAACTTCAGTATTCTGGCCTTTAATCTGATGTAAGATTTGTAATAAAAGATGGAACAAGGGCTCAGGATGTCCCTCACACAGTGCTGTGGCATGGCACTGAGGTCTCCTTAGCCTCCTGAATTCTAAAATCAGAGTTCAGGGTTTACGGTGAAATCCTGACCCTGGTCTTAGGCAGTTTTCTCATCTCCTCTGTGAATTGAAGTCTTTTATCTCTGAAATAGAGTCAACCACACATCTACATACCTGGGGTACTTGTGAAACCAAGTGGGCTAGACCCAGTGGAACGTTGAGTACAGTGCTTGGCCTCTGCCAAGCCCCTTATACCATGGCCCTATTCTAAGCAGCAGGGTCCTATTCTACAGCAGGCACCCTCTGACATTTTTCATTAAGGGTACTTTGGGTATGCGTTTGCAGTACCAGGTAGTGAAATCAAGCAAGACAAATTAAACCTGGATGTTTTCTATGAGCTGTGAAGAGTCTAGTAAATGATGTAACAAAGAAAGCAGAAGACTGAAAAGACAGTGGGACTTCCCTCAGCCTTTTCTTACAGAAGGCTAGTCATCAGGTTGCAAAATGTGAGCCTGCCAGGGGCCAGCATTTCTTGGCTACTAACAGCCCTTAAGTGGTTTCTTCTCAGTTGTGACAAGTAAGCTCCAGAAAAATGCAAGAAAGACCATTACAGTTGCCCACCCTTGCCCCTCACTGTCCCAAAGTGTTAAGAACATCATAGGAACAAAAGCATCCTTCCGAAACCACTGTCTTTGATCCTCCTAGTTCCTTTAATTTTTAAGACTAACTTTGATCAGAAACAGGAGTTGTGTGAAATGAGAAGGGGGAGGTGTCACATCCTCTCTAGAGGTTATTAGAGGGATGGGCACAAATTTTTCAGGTATTTGGAGGGGATGAAGATCATTCAAAAGAATGAATGGCTTAAGGGGGCATCCTCCTGTCATTGGAGTAATTTGTGCCAGGATTATTTACTGTCATATATCAAAAGAGGGGATTTTTAGGACCCTCCTTCTTTTAGAATAAATGGTGTTTTTCATATAGAATGAGTTCCTCCATGATTTTAGAGAGGGCCCCAAGAGGAAAATCAGAAAAGAGGAAGCTTGGCTGGGACAGTTAATGTCTCATACATTTACAATGCTCATTTGACTGTGAATGTTTACAAATCTAAATGATCAGATTAGTTTTTAATATTTCTAAAATTAGCAAGTGTGGGTTTTTTGCATTCTAAAGCATCTCTTTCAACATATTTCCAATCTCTTTTACTCTATGCAAGCTCCTTTCCCATTGGCCATCTTTCAGTTCAGTCTCAGAGCAGTTACTAAGTCATAATATAGCTTTATCATATATTTTATCATTCTATCATTCAAGCACTCTTTGGAAAAGTCAAGACACTTTGATAGAACACTGGATCACACTCAATCTTTTGATACCCCTCTAATAAATATGGGCTACACAAGGCAATGCATAGTGACTAGGTAGACCAGAATGTCCAAACCTTTCTCAAGTGCGTTATACAAACCACACCGTCCTAGTTTGCTTTCTATTACTGTGAAAAGCACCATGACCAACGAAACTTGGAAAGGTAAAGGTTTATTTGCTTTCTAGATTATAGTCCTTCGTTCATGGAAACCATGTCAGGAATTCAAGGCAATAACTTGGAATCAGGACCTGAAGCAGAAACCACAGAGGAACTCTGCTTATTGGCTTGCTTTCCATGGCTTGCTCAGCCTGCTTTCTTATATAATTCAGAACCATCTTCTTAGGTTAGCAAAGCATTTGAGTATTGTAAGCAGGGCTTAGGAAGCAGTGTTAGTAGAAGCAGAGAAGACAATAAAATCTTCTTTTGTAAGTTGTCTTGATTATGATATATTTCTTATCAATAGTAAAGTATGAAGACACAAATCCAGACTCAAAATGTTCCAAAGTAAGTTTTTACATTTTGTTATTATTATTGAAATCTTTGGGTGTTTGGGCATTAATTGGATGTGTATTTCAGGATCTTATTCTTTGATATGATCTGCATAGGGCTGATACTACAGTATGTCTGTAGGTATCTTCCTCTACTTCAAAATTCTTGAGTAATCTTAATATTCTGCTTAATTATGACTGGACTTAACCCATAGTTGTCTTTTTTATTTTTTGAAGGTGTGTTTTTATTTTTATGAATGTGTGTATATATTTAAGAGCTAGAGAGGGAGAGAGGAGAGAGAGAGTGAGTGGAGAGAGAGAGAGAGAGGAAGAGAGAGAGAGAGAGAAAGAGAGAGAGAGAGAGAGCAGAGAGCCCATAAGACAACTGTAGAACCCCTGGGACTGGTGGTTATGGGCTGCCTAATAGGCTTTTGAGAACTTAACTCTGGTCCTCTGGAAGAACAGTAAGCATTCTTAGCTGCTGTACCATTTCTCCAGCCCTCAGCTTTCCAGTGTCCTGCCATCTCAATAGTTTTGTCAAAAAGATCATTTTTGTTGTGGATATTATGATAATTTACACTTTCTATCTGAAAACCAGGGTTTTGTTTTTAAAGTTGCTTTTCCTTTTGACTGTTCTCATATTTATAAAAAAAATTTAGGACTTCTCTGATGTTTCTACAATAGCCTTTAAAATATGAAATTTCATTGTAGACCCTATGATATATGATACTGTTATTTATTATTTCCAAATATGTTGTTTTTCAAATAGATTATATGATTTTTTTCTCCAATTAAACTATTTTTCCCTTTGAGATTCTTTTATGGATGATAGACTTGGAACTAGATTAAAATATATTAAAATGAATTACTCATTTTTAACTAGCCTATGCAGAATTTATTTCATATAAAAACAAAAGTATGTCAGAATGAGAATGATGATCTTTTCTCCAGCACCTGCTTGTTTTCCCTGCCTGTTCCTCACCCTCTGCATAAATGCGTTCAGTGACGTGGACTGGGGAGTTTTGAGCAGATTATTCCATGGTTGGGCAGGAGGTAGTGAAATGCACCTCCTTGGTGATTTCTTAAGTAAAGTTGCCTTTCCAAGGCTAGTTTCCCAAATGCCTTTCTGGTCTGCGCTCAAACAGACCAGTGAAGTCTGCTTTTCCTTCATAGTGGACAATCCCTCTTCTCACCATGGCATGCAGTTCTTTGTAGAACACCCTCTTCAGGGTCATAAAAATTCAGCCTCTTCAGGGGATGCATTCAATATTGTGTCATGAGGGTACTTAAAATATAGTAATGTTTTAATCCTCTTAAATACTTTGAAATACTTCTCACAAAAGTCTTTTGGGGAGCTTGAAGGAAATTTACTAATAGTTTAGCCTTTTATGAAATTTTCATTAGTAAGCCTATGCTATATTGATGAAGTAATAGCAGCCCAACCCCCTTACAGAAAACTGTCATTCTATCTCTTGTACACACAGAGAGAAGGGGGGGAAGGGAAGAGATGAAGGGAGGGAGTGAAAGAGAGAGGTGGAGACAAAGAAACCAAACTGAATTGATGAGGATACATTCCTCTTTTTAAAACTTTGTAAGGGAGGTAGGGTGTAGTGAGCTAATGGGAATTCTACACTGATAGTAGGAAAGCAGCCTTGCCTATCTTCATCTGATAGCTCTGAACCAACTATATCAGCTATCAAAACCTTAGTTTCTTACTGTAGAAACAAGGTCCACTATATTCATATTTTAGAAAAATAGAAGCAATTATCACAACACTAATATAAAGAAAGCCACATATGACTGCATTTTTTATTTACATTAATATGGGTTATCACATTTAATAGCTCTGGCTGGTTGTTTATAACACAGCTAGATTTGTAATCCAGCTTTACCATTTAAACGATGATTTGAGGATGTCACTTAATCTTATGGCGCTTTGGTGTCTTCTCTGCCAACTGAAGGTAATAATGATACCTACATTATAAGAACAGATGCAGAGGCCACAGAAGGGGACCCCACCTGCTATCAAAGCTCAAAAATATTAGCAGTTTGCGATTATCCTAACTGACGTCACAGGTTCTGTCCAGTTCATTGCCACTGCTTTGAGGAAGCAAAGAACGTCACAGGAGGAAATTGCATTTAGATCATAAATGGGGTGATCCGTGAGTGGTTACAATGCATGCTAAAGAAGAATCAAATGAAAAATATTTTAAAACAAATAAAATTTAAAGCATCTCCACCTCTCCTTCTCTTTCTTATTGATGTAGGAAGAGCCACTTCAGAGATCCAGAAGATAAAGATACACACTTGACTTTTCCATCAGCTTCCCTCTCTGCAAGTGAAAGGCAGTGCCACATTTATGAATAAAATATGAAACTAATGTATAAACATGTATCACTTTGGGAAATTAAAAGGTATGTAAACAGCTTGTGTCTCACTGAAAATAAAAACTACATATGTTAAGTGGAACATATATATCACACCCCCTTCGCCCAAGGCTCAGGGATCACTGTAGAAGAGAAGGTGGAAAATAAGGGAGTAAGGCAACAGATGACTGACTACAAGAAAGCATTGTCCTTAGAACATAGACAGCGGTACATATGAGCTCACAGCAGCTATGACAGCATGGACAAGACCTGTGCATAGTGAAGCCAGAACAAATCCCAGTGTGGAGAGGGGAAATAGGCCTGGAGTCCTACCCCTATTGGCGGTGCTATTGGCAACTGGTAGCTGCTAGGAGAAGAGGAGTCAGTCTTCTCTAACATTAAGACCCTGGTTAAGTTAATCATATTTTAATAGAAGGCCACACAACTAAGAATATTTGGGCAGCACAAATGGTCTTGATGGATTAAAAAAAAAAAAAAAGACACAAAATTGAATTTGTAGAGAAGGGGGTTTGATTTGTGAGGAGCCAAGGGAGGGATGTGCAAATGATCAAAATACTTCATGTAAAATTCTCAAGTAACCAACAAAACACTGTTCAAAAATCACACTCACACATGTAAAGTGTACAGCAAATTACAAAGGCCAGGAGCTAAAACACATCCTCATTCAACTTTGAAATCCTATCACTTCCATTCACAATGGCAATAATTTTTTTTGCAATGATTCTAAAATTTTAATGAGTCCTTGGAGCCTAGTTAAAAATATAAAAATTTGAGATATTCATTTTTAACTACTTCATAATCACAGCTTCCTGATATTTATGCTGCTTTTTGTTATTGCAACTCTTTTCTCTATTCTAAGCTTAGGTATGTGCACCACAAGTGTGTACAAACTGTTACAGCGCTGAATAGAATACCTTAGACAAATTTGTTATGAAATTTATCAACCTTACCATATTTATAATGAACTCATAAGTTAATACCTGTGAGGTAAGGAGACTTAAGCAGTTAATCTTCACTTCCTGCTTGAAGAAATTGTATCGGTTGAAAGGAAACACAGAAATCCATTGCTAACAGTTAAAGTATTAGTGAAGGGATACACAAACTTGCACACATTTGACTCAAACCTTAGGCACACTCCACAGTTATCCTCTCTATCCAAACTAGAGGCTTATCCCAGCCACCCCAGTGTGTTTTGTGCATCTCGAGGCTTGATGCTCATGGCCAGCCAGCATCACATCAGAACATAAGGTCTGCTCACCTGGGAAACTGAGACATACTGTGATCTGGAAAATCTTCAAAGAGCTGGCACTGCTTGGGAGAGGATTTTCATGATGAAAGCTAATGAAAATTGTACTTATTGTACTTGCTATTTATTTTTGTCATTCGTCCAGAAAACATGTCACTGTATTTATTCTGCTATCTTATTTTCAACAACTATGAGTCTTATTCATAGTAGCCCAGGAATTATATGATTTTAGTCAGTTGGCCAGTTTTGTGTTTTGCATTTTATTTTGTTCTTCTTGTGAAGGGGATTAAAGTCAACTCAAGTTACATGAATTTTGAAATCAGGGTGAAATGGATTTGAAACCCTGTTAAGATACCTGACAATTAACATAATTTTATAAATCATACCTCTTACCACATTCAGGAAGTGTTCAGCGTTATCTCAATATTACTAACAAAAGAACAGTCTCCCAAGTCATTATTCCTTCAGGAGGTCACATATCTGATTCTTTTATCTATACATTTACCTGTTACAAGATACTGATGACTATTAGAAAGGAAAAGGGGTAAATAAATTTCTTCTGACTCTCCATAAAGCATTTGAGCTGTAGAACTTGAACAAAGAGCAAAGCAATGCTGGAGAATTCCCCTCAACACCAGAGGCTGGACTTCATGGCTGGGCCAGAAGTCAGTCAGTGGCTCTGGCTTTGTTTTCATTATTGATCCCTACTTCTCTTCCTACTTCATAGTTCCAGGGGGTAGATCTCCACAGTGAGGCATGTTCATTTAGCATGCCCAATATTTATCAGATCCCTTCCAACATGGTGCTTACTAAATTATATTCCTGCATTTTTTCTGCACTATTACTCATTTAATTCTTATTACTATCCACTTTTTATTCCCATCTACATTTTCTAGATGAGGAAACCAGTGATTAAATTAAACGTTAAATATGAATGTATAAGCTCATCCTGCAAGGTTAAGAACCATGATGGTTTTTATATATTTTGTGAGGTTTAATTATTAATTTAACAAAACTTTTTTTGATGCCTGTATTTTTTTGTTTCTTTAAATTAGAAACAAGCTTGTTTTACATGTCAATCGCAGTTCCCACACCCTCCTGTCCTCCCCTGATACCCCCACCAACCCCTATCTCATCTCCTTTCTGCTTTCCAGTGAGTTTACTTTTAAGGCAACTGAAATGGTTTCAGGTGTCTTGTGAGATACAACATTCTAGATACTTAAACAGCAACAGGTAGTTTCAGCCACACAATGATGCACTTGGGCCAAAACTTTATGTCTGTCATGATCAATAAAAATCAAAGATGTCTAAACACAATTTGAATTATTCAAGCCTATTTTATTTTTATATAAGGCATTATAATACAAAAGAAGGCTAATGTTACTGAGGGGGGAATCTTGCTCAATAGTTGTTTTGGTAAACAATAGATAAAAATGAAACCTTTACATTAAGGTTCAGGGAAAATAATGGAAGGGGAGGCAGAAAAATTGTAAGAAAGAGGCCAAAGAACCAGGACAACTTGCTGGACACTATTCTAAACATGACAAAGAAGTTGCATTATGCTATCTAAACAATATGGCTGCTTAAAGAAGATCTGAATAATGACACCACCAGCTGACATGACAGTGTGGACAAGGGGCATTTTACAAGGTCCCATGCCTAGATGAAGAGTTATAGTAAATCAATAGTTACGAAGAGAGCAAAAGTAACCTTTATTCAGGAATGGCTCCTGTATAGTTTGTCCAATCCAAAGTGGTCAATCCTAAAGAATATATGTATAAATTGTGCTAAATACAATCAATAGGAATATATATATACACAAAATATCCATATGTATATATACATATATGAAATCTTGAATTTGAGTGTGAGTCAGAGAAGGACACTGGAGCAGTTGGAAGAGAGAGAGGCAGGGGTAGAAATAATATACACACAGTACTCATGTATGAAATTCTGAATACATTAATACAAAATAATAGGTAGATAAGGTTATTGTCCCTTAATCTTGTCCCTTAATCAAACCATACGTGAGTAAATGCATGGCAACAGAACAAATGGAGGAATGATTAATTCCACTTTATAAAACTATACAAGATTATAAAACTATACAAGATTATAAAAGACCATATTAAGTCACTGTCGTGAGTAAAACCATCCTGTCCTCTCTATGCAACTGGGAGACACTCTACTCCCAATTTTGGTTTTCAGTATTGTGACTTGCTGAATCTACTCATCTCTTCAGCCTTAACTGTGGACTGTTATCACTACTCACCATACTTCAGTAGCTCTTATTTCGTTTAGCTTCTGGGTTTCCTGTCACAGGACTATTGTGTTTACTCTTCTCTGTTCTGCCAGTGCCCCTCCTCCCAACTCCTCACAGGAGTGGCTCTTTCTCAAGGCTGAGAGCTCAGCTTGAGTATGATCTTTGAGAGTCCTTCTAGCACATCCCCAGCAGCTTCTCTACACCTACTGAATTTCTCTCTCAAATTCTTTTCTACTATTTAGAATGTATAACTGTTTTAATGGTTGATTTACTTCTTTCTGATCTCCCCCTCCTACTTGTGTGTAATTTCTTGAGGACAGTCATCAACGGTATACTAGATCACAGCAGAGTTTCTGAAACATGGTGTGAAGTCAATCAAAGTCTGTTGACTCCAGAAACAAGTAAGAATAAATGGACTAGGCATACTTATTATAACCATTTCTTTCAAGTTATTTAGGAGAGTCTCATGCTGCATAGTTTTTATTAACAAACTGAAATTTTCTTCAGGGTCTTTTGGCTTAAAAGTCTAAGAACTGCTACTAAAAATTAATGAAAGAATAAACCTACAGGCTTTTATTTCAACTACAGAACAAGCTCTAAGCACAGAGGTACTCGAGAAAGAGAATCAAAACAAGCAATAGGGAACTATAAGTATAAGCAATGAGATCTGAAATAACTCATGTGAAAGAACCCAGTTACCATTCATCATACCATAACTGTGTCAGACATTCCCTGTGATGACAATTCAGGATGAGGCATATATCTTTATGAAAGAAGTCCTGTATTATATTATATATAAAGGCACATCTCCAATGAAAGGTATAGGAATAGTCACCCACACCTCAGCAATAATAATAATAAATCTGATATTGATTCCTCACAAGTATATTATGATTCCTTACCCACAATTATACAGACACATTGGCATGGAACATGTAATAAAAAGCTGAGTTTTGCAGATGGACCAGCAGACTCATTGAAAATGGCGTGACTGACCCTGTTGTCACTAGCTTCACTGCCTCTTGTACCTTTCATGAGGCTCTGTGTTCTCTTCATGATAAGGCTATTCTTAGAGTGAACTATATACTGAGACTTCTTTCAAAACATATCTTCAGAAAAAGATGGTATATACAGTAGCATAAGTACAACTCAAAATCATAAAATTCTAGAAAAGAAAAACCAATAGTGGCAGAAAAGAGAGTCACGGTTACCAGCAATTGTTAGGGAGGATAACTATTAATGGAAAGAAGAGGAAGAACCTTCTCAGAGTGGTAGAAACAATGGATTTTCAATTCTGTGGCAGATGCTCTCAACTTCAGCTATTGCTAGAATTCAGCAAACTATACACTCAAAGACTTTTGCATATAATGAGCTAAAGAAAATATATTTATTTTCCCTCTTATTATAATATGAAAATTTTATTGTTGAAAAGAGAAAATTAATTACCTATGCTATGGTTTTTTAGCACCAGAAGTTTATGTTTTAATGGTTACTCATCAGTGTGGCCTCATTAAGAAATGATGAGACTATTTGGAGGTGAATACTAATTGGAGTCTTTGGGTCACTGAGGGCATATCTTGAAGGGAAAACCAAGAACCCAGATCTCTCCTCTCTCTTTTAACACAGTTATGTGGTAAGTGACTTTGGTTGCCATGAACACCTACCATGATATTTTGGCAAAGCAAACAATGTCAACCAGTCAAGAACTAAAACCTACAAACCTGGAAGTTACAATAAAATACTTCTCATTATAAATTGTTTACCTTAGGTATTTGTGACAGTAACAGAAAACTGACAAAACAAAACAAAACAACACAAAAAAATCCTACTGTGGATTTTGGATATTTAATCAAGTATTTTTAACATCATAATTCATATACAGCTTGCTATGATTGTATCATTAATTAATGTATAATCTTTTGACTATTCCAAAACATATTCAATGCCAGTAGACAATAATCAGCTTGCTTCCATTTTAATGTTATCAATACTTCTATAATGAATGAGTGATCATACATTTATGTGTACAACATTTTGGTTTCATTTTAAAGACACAATTTAAGCCAAAGAAAGACTACACTTTTCATAGATATTTTCACACTGTCTTATAAGAATGTATAAGTTCACATGCGCTTCAGCAACAAATAAGAAAGAAAAATCTGGCACTAGGGAAATGTTCAGAGGTCCACAAGGATGACCCAACTCAGAATCTAAGCAATAGTGGAGAGACTACCTTAAATGCCCTTCCCCAATAATGAGATTGATGACTACTTTAAATGCCATCATAGAGTCTTCATCCAGTAGCTGAAGCAGAAGCAGACACCCACAGCTGAACAGTGAGTCAAACTTCTCGAATCCAATTGTAGAGAGGGAGGGGTCAAGATCATTCTGGGGAAACCCACAGAAACAGCTGACCTGAGCAAGAGGGAGATCATGAACTCCATACTGACAGCTAGGGAACCAGCATAGGACTGAATTAGGCCCCCTGAACATGGGTGTCACTTAGGAGGCCTGGAAAGTGATGGGGCCTCTGGCAGTGGAACTAGCATTTATTCCTAGTGCACAAATAGATTGGGAGCCCATATGGGAGACACATGGGGGAAGGGCTTAGGCGCTCTCTCCCAAATGTGACAGACTTTCATGATCACCCATGGAAGGCCTCACCCTCCCTGGGGAGTGGTTTGGGGTTGGGATTGGGTGGTAGTGAGGGGCATGGGCTAATGGGAAAGAGAGGGAACTTGAATTAATATGTAAAATAAGATTTTTTTCTAATTTAAATAAAAATTTATATAAAAAAGAATTAGTAAATTATTGATAAAACTGGGAATCTAATTATTTTTACTTCTGACCAAGTTGATAAGAGAAAAATAAACTTATGTATTTCTATTTTGCAACTTACAAAGCTCCATTTCCTTATGGTCATTTTAAATTCTACCAAATGATTTTTTTTCCAATTAGAGTTTAATTTTTCTCATCAATTCTTGAATGTTGTTTTTATATTAAGGATATTATCCCTTATCATAATAGTCATTAATAGCTTTCCATTCATCTTTAATCTTTTATATTTTTATATTGAAAGAAAATTTTAGCAATTATGTACTTGACATATGTTCTTTGAAGAACTGTCATTCCAGCTTGTTTAGATAAAAGCTTGAATGTATGTGCGTGTTTTTTAAATATCTGCCATTGAGTTTTAAATATTAGATTTCCTTACTTGTACTTGACCAAGCCAGCCACAGCCCATATTTTTATTCTTTATTACAGGCTCAACAAAGCACTGTTGTAAAAAATTTCCAATTTCTGACTTTGAATATAAAGATTTTCTGTTCAATGATAAAAATTTGTGATCTACCCCTCACAGCAGCCAGAGGTTATTAAGAGCATTTTCCTCATTCCCAAATACTATTTACACAAATGAAAGAATCCTCAGGTCTTAAAACATTTTCATCTTGGCCTGGGTAAATCAAATCCAGTATCACGCCATGTGTCAGTCATCTTCATCATAGAATTGACTGGCAAAAGTGAGTGAAGTGCTGTTTCTGAATAAATGTAACTTAAATTCCTGAGTCTGTTGGAATCTCAGTCTCTAGAGACTTTGAAGACTTGTGCAGACACCGAGTCCTCTGGATGGAAAGAGAGAAAACAGAGAACTTGCGTTTCTAGAGCTACCAACTTGGCACAAAACCAAATAAGGACAGACTCAGTTTGAGAACTCATTTACCACTCTCAACAGAAATGGTGAAAAGACTCACAGATAAAGAACTCAAGAATGATTCTCACAAATACAACCTTAAAAGAATGAAACTACCCAAATCCAAAAAGGGCTAGATAATCAATTATGATCATCTTTAACATAGCTGAATTATTATATTAGTACTTCCTCAAGCATTCACTAGGAACTAAAATTTATTTTGATCTTAAAGCACAGAAATTCCTGTAAATGGCATTTTCTGTTGGCACCTTTCCTGTAAAATAGTCACACATTCTTGCTTGCCCTTGAGCTTGATAGTTCCCTTACTTGTACACAAATTCTTCCATGTGTTACTTTCAATTTTGTGCATGGGGACAGAGGAGAGGGTGAGAAATGAAGCCATGAAGACATCATTGCATAGTGTAGACCACTCTGAAAGCCAAAGCAACTGAATTCTTGAGTTATCCCAAGGCCTAGCAGGGTAGACATGGAGCAGTTTCAGTCTGATCCTCCGAGACTTGGGATAACAACATAAAAGTAAATGTGGTGTTGATGTTTTGTTGAGTTAATAACACAGCTAACATTGTTTTTAAAATTTAAGACCAATCCCATAGATGTTCCTATCCATTTCAAATTTGCCACAAATAAAGCATGTTCGATTACTTTTTTGAAAAAACTATAAAGTGACTATTGTCAATTACTCAATGCAGAATCTGTGTAGCAACACAGCCTTAATCCATTCAGAGCATTGCCAAATCACAGATATAAGAGGAGAGTTCTACAGTGCTATGGGAGTTTACTCTGTGAGACAACTGGACCAAATATACCTGAGCATATGCATATTTTCAGGCAAAAAAGAAAATACCAGAAAATTATAATATCTTTTATTCTCTTAGTAGACTAAAAATCATATTGCCAATGCTTTTCATTATTAGTACAAATAAAATTGCTTGAAGACCAACAGAGGTATATATCTAAAGGTATGACTCTTTATTTGCCATTCTTACAGCATGGCCATGTATTTTATATTTTATCAAATTTATGAGGACAATATTTAAATGTGACTAAATTTGTATTGACTGTTCCAGATAGATAAATGTGTTAACCCAGCTAATGCTGAGTGTTTGCTATGCGTGTAATCAGGCAAAATCTGATAATACAAATAGATTAATACACAATGCTCTTAAAGATGAAACATCAAAGTAATTTAGTTGAGGGAACAGGAAATTCACACAGCGTAGAAAATGAAAAAGCAAAAACTGGACAAAGAACTCATCTCTCTAGAGGTGAAAGCACAAAAGTCTTTTTTTTTTTTTTAATTTAAATTTGAAACAAGCTTTCTCACATGTCAATCTCAGTTCCCTCTCTTTCCCCTCCCCTCCTCCTCTGTCCTCCATCAATTCCCTATCCCATCCCCTTTCTGCTCCAAAGGGAGGGTGAGACGTCACATTGGTGATCTTTAAAGTTTGTTATATTATTTGGAGCAGGGCCTAGGCCCTCCTGTGTATCTAGGCTGAAAGAGTATCCATCTGTTTTAGAATGGGCTCCCAAAGTCCATTTGTATACTAGGGATAAATACTGATCCACTACCAGAGGCCCCATAGATTTCCTGGGCCTACTAACTGACACCCATATTCAGGGGGCCTGGGTCGGTCCTATACAGGTTTTCCTGTTATCAGTCTGGGGTCCATAAGCTCCTCCTTGTTCAGGTCAGCAGTTTCTGTGGGTTTCTCTAGCCTGGTCTTTGCTCATCCTTTGCTCATCACTCCTCCCTCTCTGCAACTGGATTCCAGGAATTTGGCTCAGTGTTTAGCTGTGGGTGTCTGCTTCTGCTTCCATCAGCTACTGGATGAAGGCTCTAGGATGGATGGCATATAAGGTAGTCATCAATCTCATTATCGGGGAAGGGCATTTAAAGTAGCCTCTCCACTATTGCTTAGATTCTGAGTTGAGGTCATCCTTGTAGGTCCCTGGACATTTTCTTAATGCCAGATTTCTCTTTAAACCTCTAATTGCTCCCTCTATTATGGGATCTCTTTTCTTGTTCTCCTCTATTCTTCCCTGACTCAATCTCCCTGCTCCCTCATGTACTTCTCTCCCCACCTCTTCTCCCCTTCTCTTTCTTCCCACTCCCTCTCCCCTCCCCCTTGCTCCCAATTTGTACTCAGCAGATCTTGTCCCTTTTTTCCCTCTCTAGGGGACCACTCTTAGGGTGAGAGCACAAAATCTTTAGCTACTGACTCAAGAAAGTTTTATCCTGTCTAGGATAAAATAGAAGCAGTCATCAAAAGCCTCCCAACCAAAAAAAAAAAGCCCAGGGCCAAGAGGTTTCACTGCAGAATTCTACCAGAAATTCAAAGTTAATACTAGTACAAATAGAAACAGAAGGGTCACTGCCAAACTCTTTCAATAAGGCTACAATTACCTTGGTACCCAAACCACACAAAGAAAGGAAACTACAGACCAATCTCCCTCATGAACATTAATGCAAAAATACGCAATAAAATACTGGCAAATCAAATCCAATAACACATTAGAAAAATCATCCACCATAATCAAGTAGGCTTTTTCCCAGGGATGCAGGGATTTCTCAACATATGAAAATTCATCAATGTATTCACTATATAAACCTATTGAAAAATAAAAACAACATGATGATCTCACTAGATGTTGAAAAAGCCTTTGACAAAACCCCTTCATGATAAAGGTCTTAGAGAGATCAGGGATAACAGGAACATATCTGAACATAATAAAAGCAATAATCAGCAAACCAACAGCCAACATCAAACTAAATGGAGAGAAACAACACAATTCCTCTAAAATCAGGAACAAGACAAGCTATCCACTCTCTCCATTTCTCTTTAATATTGTACTTGAAGTTCTAGCTACAATAATAAAAGGGGATTAAGGGGATACAAATTGGAAAGGAAGAAGTTAAACTTTCACTATTTGCCTATGATATGATAGTTTACATGAGTGACCTGCAAAATTCTACCAGTGAACTCCTACAGCTGATAAACACCTTCAGCAAAGTGGCAAGACACATGCTTAACTCAAAAAAAAAAAATCAGTAGCCCTACTATATATAGATGATAAGTGGGCTGAGAAAGAATTCAGAGAAACATACCTTTACAACAGCCACAGACATCATTAAATTTCTTGGGGGTAACACTAGCCAAACAAATGAATGACCTATATAATAAGAATTTTGAGTCTGTAAAGAGAGGAATTAAAGAAGATACCAGAAAATGGAAAGATCCCCCATGCTCTTGGATAGGTAGGATAAACATAGTAAAAATGGCAATCTTGCCAAAAGCAATCACAGATTCAATTCAATCCTCATCAAAATACTGATACAATTCTTCACAGACCTTGAAAGGACAATATTCAACTTTATATGGAAAAACAAAAGACCCAGGATACTCAAAACAATTCTGTAAAATAAAGGAACTTCCAGAGGCATCAGCATCCCTGACTTAAAACTCTATTATAGAGCTATAGTCCTAAAGACAGCACACACAAAAAAAGACAGGTAGACCAATGGAATAGACTTTAAATCCCTGATATTAACCCACACACCTACAAACACCTATTTTTGACAAAGAAGCTAAAATTATACAATGGAGAAAAGAAATCCTCTTCCACAAAAGATGCTGACATAATAGATAGATCCATATCTATTGCCATGCCCCAAACTTAAGTCCAAATGAATCTAAGACCTCAACATAAACCCAGCCACACTGAACCTCTTAGAAGATAATGTGGGATTTACTCTTGAATGAACTGGTACAAGAGACCTGAACATAACACCAGGAGCACAGACATAATTAATAAATGGAACTTCCTGAAACTGAGAAGCTTCTATAAGGCAAAGGACATAGTCAATAACACAAAATGGCAAACCACAGAATGGGAAAAGATCTTCACTAACCCCGCAACTGATAGTAGGCTGATCTCCAAAATATACAAAAAAACTCAAAAAGATAGTCACCAAAACACCAAATAATCCAATTAAAAAGTGGAGTACAGAACTAAATAGACAATTCTCAATAGAGAAATCTAAAATGGCTGAAAGACACTTAAGAAAGTGCTTAACATCCTTAGGCATCAGGGAAATGCAAATTAAAACAACGCTGAGATTAGAACTCCTGCCTAGCAACACCAAGATCCTGAATTACATCCAAAGATAACAAGAAAAGTGAAATGCTTTTAGAAACAAATTGGAGCTGTTAAGACTATCAGGAGGAAAACAAACCTTACCAACTGAAAAAATAAACATGAGATCTTCAGTGATCACTAACAAACTTTTCTATGATCTATAAGCTGGGGATAGGATTTCCCCAGTAGAGTTGAGGTCTGCAACATGCAGAATGTGTTCCATAATGCATAGAGTTAATTTTGTGATGTGGCTTCTCCTTAAAGCTTTCCTTCACAAAGGATTGAAATTCACACAGAGACAAAGAAGAAAAAGATACTATTTCAGAGAAATCAGGGTTAAATGTAACCATTTTCCTGACCTTTTACAGACAAAAGCTACTCCTTTTGATAGTGCTTCTCTTGTAGAGAGAAGATCAAATAAAAGTCTGGTGTTCTAATAAGGATCAAGCGAACAGATTAACTTTTAGCTTAAGCACTTAAATAAATATTCAAGACAAGCTTGCCTGAGTTCAGCAGTAACATGGAGAAATGAGTTCTGAGGACCCATTAGAGGGATTATAGACAATAAATCTAGCAATTATGCCAGTCTTGACTCTGCTAAACCAGCTGAGCAATTACAACTATCTTATCTATTTCCTTGAATAAAAGGTAGTCATTCTCTTATTTCTCTTTAATTTTCCAAATTCAACGCAAAGCTTTGAAATTAAATCCACACCTGTTTCTCATTTTGATATACCACCTAAGGACTTAACATGGAAATGACTCCAAGTTTCTGCAAAATATTCAAAAGGAAGCTCCAGGCTTGGATGACACATTTTAAATATTCTTGGTAAGTAGTATTTTACCCTGTTTAAAAAGTTTTAAATATGTGTTGAAGGAACTTTTACAATTTAAAATAGAAATCGGTACTTTGCAGAGAGAAAGTATTATGAATCATGAGAGAAAATGAAGCCTAGCCATAAGTCCATTCTGAATCCTGCACACCTGTCCTCTCTTCCTTCAACCCCTCTACTCCACCTACTGACTCCTGGGTATTTGCACCACCCAGAATATTGATGGCATGCATCTCAAATAACTGTGTACATTTCTGATTGTTCTCATATATGAATAGAATTTTCAAAGTTATTATTTAGTTTTCTACTTAGAAACATGAAAACACTTTTTTAAAGAATTTGTTTAGTTGGTTTATGGCTAAAGGCCACTGACAGTGGAAGACCCTGTGATTAGCATACTGAAAAAAATTTTAAGATCCAGAGGATGAGGATGTGGTGAAATTATGCCTTATGGCTAGGACAGGGAAGCAACATTCATGAAAACTTAACAACATAGCTGCCTATAAAAGAAGATCCAGCAATTCCACTGTTGAACAATTATACATAATTATAATTATGCAAAAGATGCACAATTATAGCATGAGGACATTTGCTCAACTATGTTCATAGCAGCATTATTTATACTAGCCAGAACCTAGATGCTCATCAACTGAAGAATGGATAAAGAAAATGTGGTACATTTACAAAATAGAGTACTACTCAGTAGTAAAAAGACAACAACACCTTGGAATTTGCAGGCAAAGGAATGGAACAAAATGGAACAAAAACAAAAGCAAAACAACAACTAAAAAAACCCATCCTGAGTGAGGTAACCCAGATCCAGAAAGACAAACACAGTATGTATTCACTCAAAAGTGAATATTATATGGAAAGCAAAGGATAAACAGGCTGCAATCCACAAGCCCAGAGAAGCTAGGTAAAATGGGGGACCCTAGCAGGGATGCACACGGAGGGCTCTAGGAAGGGAAAATAATCAAGATCTCCTGGGTAAACTGGGAGCAGAGGGGGTGGAAGGCAGGGGGTAGGGGATGGGAACACAAGGGATTAAGAAGAACAAGTTGGGGGGAAGGGCAGAGGGGAAGAGGAATAAAAGAAATATCTTGATAGAGGGAGCCATTATGGGTTAGAGAGAAACCTGGTGCTAAAGAAATTCTCAGGAAACCACAAGGATGACCCTAGCTAAGACTCCTAGCAGTAGTGGAGAGGATATCTGAACCGGCCTTTCCCTTTAAGCAGATTAGCGCCTTAATTGTCTTCACAGAACCTTCATCCAGTAACTGATGGAAGCAGTTCCAGTAACCCACAGCCAAGCACTGGGCTAAGCTCCTGGAGTTCAACTGAAGAGAGGAAGGAGAGATTACATGAGCAGGGGGTGTCAGGATCATGATGGGAAAAACCACAGAGATAGCTGACTCCAGCTAGTGGTAGTTCATAGACTATGGACTGACAGCTGGAGAACCAGCATGGGACCAGACTAGGCCCTCTGAATGTGGGTGACAGTTATATGACTTGATTTGTTAGGAGTGGGGGGTCTATCAGAGGCATCAGGACCTATTCTAAGGGCATGAACTGCCTTTTTGGAACCCATTCCCTATGGTGGGATATCTTGCTCAGCCTTGACACAGGGGGTAGGAGCTTGGTCCTGCCTCAACTTAGTTTGCCAGACTTTGTTGACTCCCTGAGGAAGGCCTTACCCTCTATGAGGAGTGAATATGGGGAAACTTGGGTTGCTATGGAAAATGAAAAATAATTTTTTAAATAAAATAAACAAGGCGTCAAGGGAAGAAAAATAAATCAGAATGATTTCAACAACAGTGAAACAGTGAACATCCCACTGTAGATGGTAAAGATATCACCATGAGGCCCATACTAGATCATTCCTGAATTGGTCATCTCACAAGAGGTGGTCAGCCCAAGAAACATACACATGTAGGCTACTTAATGGTCTCAGCAGATTGTATTTATATATTGATTTATTTATATGAGTCTGTAACACCAATGATTAAAGAATAGGGGTCCAGAATTTGGGAGGGAGGCAAGATGAGCCATAGAGAGGGTAGGAGGGAGGTTGGGGAGGGGAGAAATGATGCAATTATATTTTCTAATCTAGTTGCTCCTACACTACTGAGACTTCTGTCAACTCTAGAATTGCCTTTGCATCCTTTGAAAATGAGATCACCATGACTATGGTTGCATACGTTTGTATTTGCTCTTCCATTTTGTTGGCTTTATGCCCATATCCTTTGCTTTGCAATATATTTTGATTTGAAGAAAATAACAAAAAAGAGGCCCTTTCATTTTATGGCATCATGAACTTGGTTGTAGATTTTTTTTCTTTTTAATTTAGTTTTTCCTGATCTCCAGAAGAGACCTTTCATTGTTATTGGTTTTGTTTACTTCTTTGATACCCTCACTTGATTCCTTGGATATATACTATTTTATATTCTCCACTTGATCTCCTTTCTCACCATAATTCATGATCTAAGGGCAATAAGCAATGTCTTCAACAATTAAGATTATGGGAAGAATACATTAGATGATGAAATTTCCTGTTAGCTAGAGGTGCATTGAAATGGGTGAGCAGCAAGGTATTATCTCAAGTGGTTCGCTGCAATGAAAATTTCATAACTTATGACGCTCTCAGGAACAATCCAACCTCAATGCTTGAGGCTACATAAAAAGTAATTGAAAACAATCCTCACTTGTTTTAATTGATAATTTAGGAAAACCACTATAATATTTGTCATTCCCCAAAAATGGAACAAACTACTTTTCATATCTGGAAATTTGTGCAAAACCCAGTCAGTGGAGGCAGAGATAAAGGAGGCACTGAAAAGAGTAGTAACAGCAGCAATGTATGAAATTATAAATCATTTGTAATCATATGTTAGTTGGAAGGAACTGGTCTACTATCCCACAGGAAACATTATCTTATATTAGAAGAATTTTCTTTACCATAGCCTAGAGCGGTGAATAATAAAAGTAGCAATTAAATACTTATGCTGTGCCAAGCACAATACTAGCAATAATATGCCCCCACCCAACAGTTGGTATTCATTTAGTCCAGCTATTCAATTGACAGCTCACCTTCTTTTGTTACTTATGTTATTATCATGGAGGATAGAAAAATAAGGTGTTGGTTTTCAGGGTTCCATTCTAACTAGTGTTAGTCAATAAGTGGGGGGAAATGATGGTGGTATGGGAGGAATCTTTCTTTTAAAAAGAGAAAGTCCACAATCCTTGTTACGCCCCTCACTGAACCCCATTCTTGCCCTACCTATGGGACTATGCTACCTTAGGATGTACCATCTGATTCTATATCGAGAGTCTGGATACCAGGAAGGGGGAGCTAAAAGTCAGATAGAAACCCCTCAGCCTAATAGCACCATACATGCAGTGGGAAGCCAAGTTATCTCAGGTCATCAAATGCGTTATTTTATTTTATAACCCACAATCGGTTTTATGTTGCCAGTAGTGGGATGTGTCAAAAAAAAATCTCTATAAAATGAATTGTGAGTGAGATTAGCATTACTCTCAAAGCTGCCCCACTGGGAAGTGGCAGAGCCACATTTGGACCCTCACACCATGCATTTGGTGTTTCAGTCCCTACATGCAACACATTTCTGTTCTGAAGGAAATGTCATGAGGTTTGAAAAGCTTATCTCCCTCCTCCTCCTAATTTGTTCTAATCCTAGCCTTTCTCACCACTTTCTTTCCCTCAATGTAACATACTAGCATTGCTCCAGCTTTGGAAATTCATGACATTCAGGAATGTTTGAAAATATTTTAATGGCACAGTATCTTTTAAGCCAGTAGAAACTAAACAGTCCTCCATGGTTGCTTCAAATTGACCCTCTTTTTTTTTTTTTTTTTTTTTTTTTTTTTTTTTATTTTACATATTGATCCCAGTTCTCCCTCTTTTCCTCCCCCTCCCTCCCTCTCTTCCTTCCTCTCCCTCTCTTCCTTCCTCCTGACTACCCTCCCATCCCATTATCCTCCCCCCAACTCCATAAGGAGGGTGATGCCTTCCAGGAGGGATCAACAAAATATGACAAGTCATTTGGAGGGGTTAGGCCCTTCCTCCTGCCTCTAGGTTAGGGGAGTATCCCTCCATGCAGAATGTGCTTCCAAAGTCCTTTTGTGCACCAGGGATACATCCTGGTTCCACTGCCCAGGCCTTCTAATTGAGACTCATGTTCAAGGGGTCTGAGTCAGTCCAATGCTGGATTCCCAGCTATCAGTCTGAGGGTCCATTAGTTCCCCCTTGTTCAGGTCAGCTGTGTCTGTGGGTTCCTGTAGCCTGGTCTTGTTCCCATTTTCTTATCACTCCTCCCTCTCTACATCTGGATTCCAGTTCGGTGCAGTGTTTAACTGTGGGTGTCTGCTTCTGTTTCCATCAGCTACTAGATGAGAGCTCTATGATGGCAGATAAGTAAGTCATCAATCTCATTATCAGGGAAGAACATTTAAGGTAGCCTTTCTACTGTTGCTCAGATTGTTAGTTGTGGTCATCCTTGTAGACTCTCTTTTGATAAGATAAAAAGTTAGATTATTGAATTTATTTTTAAAAAGCAGCTACTAGTTTTAAATATTTTATATTAGTATGGATTATTACATTTTGATACAATTTTAAGGTTATTTTTGTTACAGCATACTGTACATACATTTTTATTCTTGTTCAAGGTATTGTACCCAAACAGCTCATCTAACAATGTAATGCAAATTTCTACTCCTTAAAATTATTATTATAAACTATTTAGGATAATAAAGTAATGCGGGTTAGCTAGCCACCTATTACAAATGAACTTATATTCATATTATGTAAAATTTCAAGGTCAAACAGAGATATATTTTAGATAGACATGTCATCTTCAAACACTTCAGAGATCTACAGAATATGGTATTTAAGATGTTTTAATAACATACAGTCCTTTTTAATGGCAATGACACATGTCTGCTCCTGGCAGCACCAATCTACATTGGAGAAGATGATGGGCATTGAAGAAACTCCATATGGAGTTTATTTTCTCTATTACAAAAATAAACCACTGGGCAAAAAATTGCTCTTGCCTCAACTGCTGAAATTATGCTATCCAAATTGGACAAGCAGGACACAAAAGAAAATGACTACAAAATCTTGCCAAGACAAGGTGGGACAGTCCTTGTAGAAAAGTCTGTTGAGTATTCTTGGCCTGAGGCTGAAGATGAATGCCCCAACATTACAGAAGAACTTTGGGTGACTTTCCAGGCAGCCAGCTATTTCTGTTATTTCTCACATTTGTTGGAAGTTGATTCCTTACATTTTCTGCTTACTCAGTTAATATTATTTCCTTCTCAGGTCTCTGGGGGAGTTGAAGACTAGATAGTTACAGTTACAGCTCTTCTTGTTTGCTAGACTTAGAAAAGAAACTCACTAAAGAGGTATGAAGTGAGCCGTGAGTTGGTGCCACATGCCTTTAGTCCAAGCACTCAGAAGGCAGAGGGCAGGCAGATCTTTGTGAGTTTAAACCCAGCTTGGTCTACAGAGCAAGTTCCAGGACAGACTCCAAAGGAATACAGAGAAACCCTGTCTCAAAAAGAAAAGAAAAGAAGAGAAAAGAAGGAAGGAAGGAAGGAAAGAAGGAAGAAATAAATGAGGTGTAAAGTGGATAACATTGAGACATGGGAAGATAATTTTGATAAAGCAAATTGGAATAGAAAGTGAATTAGGTAAAACATTTTGAACTCACCAAGATGGGATAGATAAGGAATATTTTCTCTGAATTTGTCAAATGCAAATGAACTAGACATGTATTTATTGCCTTATGCACTGTATATATTAATTGTACTTACTGCATATAATTTTTCTTATATTAGTCATAACCTTTTTTAATTTAGAGGAACAAGAAAAAATGTAGTATTTTGTTTGTGATACAACAAATAAAGTTTGCGTGAAGACCAGAGTGCAGAGCTAGCCACTAGTTAGCCATTGAGGGCAGGCAGTGGTGGCACACACCTTTAATTGCAGCACTTGGAAGGCAGAGGCAGTCAGATCTCTGTGAGTTCAAAGCCACGCTGGTCTACATGAGATTGATTCCTTCTAACAGAGAAACGGAGCCAGGTGGTGGTGGCTCACACCTTTAATTCCAGTACTCCGGAGTCACACACCTTTAATCCCAGCACTAGGGAGGTGGAGACAGGAGTGATATGGCTGGGCAAAGAGAGGAATATAAGGTGGGAAGAAACAGGAACTCATAGCATTCAGTCTGAGGATTCATAGGGACAGGATCACCCCTTTGGTCTGAGGATCCAGTAGAGGTAAGAGGTCTCTCTTGTGACTGGGCCCTTTATTTCTCTGACTTTTTAGCATTTACACTCATACCTGAATCTGGCTTTTTATTAAGATTTATTAGAACTTGTGCTGTACTCTTTCCTTTCCTCCTTCCTACTTCCTCCCCCTTCCTTCTTTCACAACAGAACATCTACTGTGCCAGGCATTACTATAAGATGATAAGACTATATCCAAGCAGTTTAGCCACAGATACTTCAGGAAATATCTGTATTAGTAGACTGCACACATGCACTACCGCACACTGCATACTTAAATGTAAAAGAATATTTTTAGAAGAATAAAGCAGTAAGCTGTGCCTGAGGAAACACTGGGGTTCCCAGAGGGGTTTTTCAGATCAGACATCATCATAATCAAATCAAATTTGTCTCTATGTTCAAAAGTGGCCAGATGACCTTGATATCTAGTTTATTTGTCAATTGTTCATTCATGTTAAAAATATGGGGAAAAAAAGAGATCATGTGTATCCTGGTTTTCCCAGATCACTGAACCAGTTGTATCTGGCTTGTAAAATACAGAATTCCTCAACAAAGTGAGTGAGCTTATTTTCATGGTCTTTGGTTTTTGGTGAGCTATATTGAGGCTGAATTCTAGAACTGTAAAAATGGCTCAGCTACTAAGAGTGCTTGTTGCATGACCCCAGATACCATGAGTTAGGATCCCAGTACCTATGTGACAAGCCAAGAATCTTGAAAATGCCAGTAACCCATGCCCTCTTACAGGCTCCATGCTTAGATGTACATACACAGTTGCATGCATGTAAATAAATGAAAGTCATCTTTAAAGCTTAATTCACAACCATCACCAGTGTGCTCATCTTTAGAGAAACCTTTACAGACCACATGTAGCCAAGTGAGGGGCTGGTGTCCTCATAACTTAAAAACATCAGGAGCATATAAAGCAAAGACAAAAATGCTGAATGTATATGAAAACTGGATTTTGGTAGTCACAAACAAAACTAACTCAAGAGGACTGTAAGAAGCCAGAGCTATTAGTTTTTCATTTAAGGATGATCATGACTCCTTTGTCCACTGACTCTGTGTCTATTCTTTTACTAATAATATCAAAGTAATATTCTTAGAAAACTCTTAGTCCAGATTATTATATTTCCTTGTATCATTTAGTAGGCTAAAGGGGATTTTCAAACAAGAATGTCCTGAATTAGTGTGGTAATATGTACAATACAGGAATGTCTAAGTCTGAAATAAAATAAGACACCATTGAAACTCAGAGTCCCTGAACAAATAAAATTACTATTAGTTACAATACATTTTATTATATTTCATACAGAGACTAAACTACCTTTTCCAGATGCAACATTAACTCATGCATATAGTTCCATTAGTTGCCTTGTTTTAAGACCTCAATCATTTTGACATCAGCTTTTGATTTCTTATGAAATTAACCTGCTTGTTCTGCATGACCATCTTCAATATTTTGTCCCTGTACATGATATGTTTTGACGGCTTCTGAAAGTCTGTTCATTCAGTCTATAATGTATGCAGAGGAATATCTGGATGTCTTTATAATCAAACCTTCATGTTATATAAAAATGTGTGAAATGTTGAGTTCACATAGGGCATAGGCTTGTAGTAAAGAAAGAAGAACTCTTTTTCTGCCTCTCCTATTCATGACTATGGAGTAGGCTTAAGTCTTTCTGGATCCCTGATATCCTACTGCTCAAGTGAATGTCTTTGGCTAGATGGCTTCCCAAAGCCTCCTGTGCAGGGTGACCAACCAGCTTCTCGGCCATTGCCTTTCTTATGTTTTATTCTCCCCTGGCAAACCTTAAAGTGAGAGCTTACACACCAGGAACACTCAGTAGTTGTTTCAGGAAGCACAGAAAGAAAGTGATAGATTGAGACTAGAAAAGAGAAAGAAGCAAGGGAGTGTGTTCCGAGTGTGGGAATTCTTACTGATGGGCTACATGGGGACATGATGTACAACTTGTTCTCCAGAGTTATTCCCTCAAAGGCAGGCAGGTGAGGATTTCTGTGTCAGTGCCAATCAGTGATTGGTTGTGAGCTTCTGTGACAGGATCAGGAGGTGGTGGCTGTGCTTCCAATTCACCTACATTTCCAGCCTGCCACATAGTGTCCTCAGGCTAGAAGGTGCTGTAAGGTGTAGATGAAGATGGGAGGAGTTATAAAATGGCATATGTGTACTGAAATGGCCTGAAGATACAGATGGTCCCTGATGCTTATGCTAGTGTCCCACCCTTCCTCTAATTTTTGTGGCAGTTACATGACATAGTTAATGCTTCAGATTAGCTCCGGTGGCAGATCCTCTGGGCATCTTCCCTGATGTCTGAGCTCTGGTAGCATTTCCATACAGTATTAGTTGCGAAGCTCACACATCTACCAAACTCAAAGTTCTCTCTATCTCTAGCTTAAAGTCCGCCTACATCTATTTGATGGATGCTGTTGAATAAGTTTGTGGTTCTTTTGGAGAAACTCAAATAAAATCTGTTTTTTATTTCTCTAAGGAAACAAAATGCATAAATTACTGAAGTGTTTGTGCCAAATAGCTATCCTTGTCTCTGTCTATTAAACTGTTTAGACATCTAAAACAGCACAGTAGCTGATGCTCACATTTTAATGTTACTATCAAATTCATAGCAGCAAAAACTTCGTGAACAAAGATGTTTAAAAATTCATTTGCTCATAGCAACTCTAACAGGCATATTACTGGATGTGCAAGTTCTACAAAGTTCCATGCAGCACGGCTCTCTTCTCCATGAGTCTTCATGTTTTCGTTCATATGGTTAAACATATGCCTATGTATGTACACACATTTCAAATACACTTTTTTCTGTTTTGTGATATATTTTAACAAACTGATATGCCATATAATATAGTCCCTATTTTATGGTCAACCCTATGAATAAGAAAAGAGTGGGAGAGTTCCAAATTACTCAAGGTTTGTGATTCTAAAACCCTGTGTTTTCTAGTTTTGACACTGTGCCCCAGCACCATCATACTCCATCCCAACAGTTAGTTTAAGGAGATCTGACCCATCGCTATGATTTCATCTTAATCTTACCTACTCAAAATAAATAAATAAATAAACCCTTTCCAGTTACCTTCCATCCAACTCTTTGCTCATGAACATCCTGACTTAGGTCTGGCTCTGCATATACATCCACTATGTCCTCTCCTCTTTGATTCTTGGGAATCAACAACTCTTTGCTTCTAGTCCATTGTTAATAATGGATGCAATGCTCTGAAGATAGGCAGAATACCATCAGTCTTGAGGATTTTTCTTAGTGGGAAGTAAGATTTCACTTTATTTTTCAATTGGGCCAATTAGCTTCCTATGAGCTCCCTCGTGGATTGTTCTAATTCTAATACATTCTAATGAGCATTATTCTCAGGTTATATATAAACCTCATTTGACATATCTGCTGGAAGAAGGACTAGCAAAAGTCAGCCTGAACTGCTGGTCAGTCATTCTGACATACAGTTTAAACTGTGCCCTTGGGCAAAAAAAAAAACATTAAAAGAAAAATTAGCAGCAATAATCTTAATGATCCTAGTAGGAGTAAAATCAAGCACTGTAAGAGTTTTTCCTTAAGCTATACTACATTCTAAAAATAAATAGTAAGTTCTTTATAATTTGATGAGGTGAAATTCTATATGTGGGTATCCATGGTAACCCAGGTTTGAGCTATAAACACTAGTGCCACCAGAAATGTGTAAATCATATGAACAGATATAATAAGACAAAATAAAGTTTCCATAAATATCTGTTGGGTAATAGTTCAAAAAACTTGACAGCAGATCATAAATTATGAAGCGTTTTAAGTATTATTTTTAGGAAAACCAGAAAAAATGTTTATTGATGCAAATATAGTGAAGGCAGAGTAGTGTCAAGAGTCATATGCTCTCTCTTCTATAGTAAGGTCAAAAGGGTTGTGAAAGTATGAGAAAGCATGCATTGCCTCAAATAACAAATAAAACTTCATCAGGAAATCTGAGAGAAGTGCTTCCCCTTAGACCTTAGATATTAGCAAATGTCTAGGGCTGGAAGACTGGAGGAGTTAAGATGGGCATTCTATCAAGGGTTGTTTTTCACCTTGCCTTTTTCCAGTTATAAGCATAACTTTCTTTAAATGGGAGGCTTTTAGGCTGTGCTCTATAATGCTCTTAGAAAGCAGTAAAATTGAATCGCTTTTACAGAGACTCTGAAGCCCTAATTAACTGTTCTGCAGTCTTACTTTGCTTTGCTGGCATAACTGGACTTTGGAGGAAAGGAAATCTGAGTTCTAAGAAGGGACAATGCCAACATTTATGGTGTCTCTCTTCCTATGTAGAATTCTACTTTTATTTAAATGTTTTTTTTTCTTTTAATGCAGAATGGTTCACTCTACTCTATGATTATAATTTGGGCATATAACACTCTTTTTCAGGCACATGTTTGCTATTCTGTCAATTCTCTAATCCAAGACAAAATAAAATAAAAACATCTTCCTATCTTTGTGTATTTGAAAATGGAGGAGGTATGAACCAGCTCTGTTTGATGTTCTAGGCTTCTCCTGGCACGTCCTTTATTTTAAATGCATCTACACAATGTCATATTGGAAAAAAACCTCAATTTCCTTAGGCTTACAAGTGAGAACAATTCAGCTTCCAAGCCAGCCCTGTGTTGTCCTCCCTTGCTGTCTGGTCAAAGGCCCCAGATGGCCTTATGCATTTTAGCAGCTGGTCCTGTACTCCTCACAATAAATAATACACCACAGGAGAAAGACAAGAATTTGACTCTTCAAGAAGCAGTTTGCTCCTATCTGTTTGTTACTAGCTTGTTAGAATGTTATTATAACTTTAATATGTGGGGTTTTTTTCTGTCATGATTACCCAAAAAATAAATTTCCTTCCTTTCCATTACACCATCTGTGGCCTTGTAGTGGGTTCCTCTGAGAGTTCAAAAAGTTCCAACATCTACCTTGAGTTACAAAGTAGCCACAACCTGCTTCCCACTTCTGGAAAGAGCTGTTCTGTCCTAAGGACAGTTGGAGCTGTGTATCTATCAAGCTATCTTCAACTAGTTGGCTAATTCATACCCTATGAGGCATTACTAGCTATTATATAGAAATGAAGCAAACCAATTCAGGGACAGATCCAGAGATGCTGGACTACTGTTCTTGGAGGAACATTCCCTCCTCTTCCTGTCTACCCTATGCTCCACATACATATTCTGAACATTGTGGGATGTGTGGCCATGCACAACATGGTCCTTTAAAGTTATATAACAATCCAACTCTGTCAATAAGGGTAAGGGAAGAATCCATTGTTGTGGAATATTTAACTATGTAAAGATGTGCTACATTTGTTTATGCTACAGAATATTACTTTAACTGTGTAAAGGTGTATTACATTTGTTCCTGATGCCTTTGTTAATGATGTAAAGTGATGGGAGATGTCCTTCTGTATATATGTTTCTCTTTTTGGTTGATGAATAAAACACCGTTTTGCCAATAGCCAATAGAGGTAGGAAAATAGGCGGGGCTAGAAAACCAGGAGAATGCTGGGAAGAGAGACAGATAGGCCTCTCAAGGAGATGCCATGTAGCCTCCAAAGGAGTAACAGGTCTAGGCATTCTCTGGTAAACCAAGACAACATGGAAATATATAGATTTATAGGAGTGGGTTAATAATTAAGATGAAGATAGCCAATAAGAAGATCTAGCCATTGGTCAACAGTTTTATAATTAATATAGCATCTGAGTGTTTATTTGGGGCTGAAGTGGCAGTGGGACCTGATGGGACAAGAAAACTTCAGTTACAGTAAAGATGTATTCCATTTGTTTATGCTGTATTTATTTAATTAAGCAAATATGTGTTGCTATTACACCTTGTCTTCCTAAGGTACCTGGTTGGTCTAATAAAAAGCTGAATGTCCAGTAACTAGAAGACAGATAAGTGGGCAGAGACAAGAAGAGAGCAAGAGAGAAAGAGAGTGATCCAGCAAGGGCCAGAAGCCAGGCAGCCGCCAGCCAGCCATACATGAGAAGCGAAAGTAGGACATACAGAAAGGTAAAAAGCCCCAAGGCGAAACATAGGCAAAGAGAAACAGACTTAAAAAAAAGAAGAACAAGCATTCATAACTACTAAGTAGTCTCTGTGTCTTGATTTGGGAGCTGGTTAGTTTAAAAGAAAAAGCCCGCTACGATCCATCCTTTCCAGTTCCAGGGAGATTAATCCTCTCCCCTCAGGAACCAGGGAAAAGAACCAAGGGCTCTGGAACCCTTGAGCCTGCTGCTTGCTTTGCAGAAGACCCACTTTATGCTATTTCTTCTAAAGCAAACTTTTTTTCTTATCAACAGGCTGCGAGGGCACTCTCAATCACTTGCTTAGTCACCAGGAAATTGGAAGCCTTAGCAATTGTAGAGACCCTGTGATAACAGCAATAGCCATTTACTTAGCATTTTGGAAAAAATAGTATGCTTTTTTTCCTGAAGATCTTAATAGCTTGCAGCCTTTCATAATTTATTAATATGTCCTCACTGAACAAATATTTGCTCTAATACTATCTCATGCAAATCACTGCCTCTAATCAGAAAAATTGAGCAAACATTTCTTGCCTTTCAGGAGTTCACAATTTATTATAAACAATAATTATGAGAATAATGAGCATATGTGTATAATTATTACAGTATTCTGTGCCAGGCATCTTTCTAAGTTTGTTGCTTACATGACCTCATCTAGACCTGCTGAGAACCATTTACATCACTCTTGCTTTACAGATACTATTAATAGCTTGTCTAAAGTCACACAGTTAATAAGGCTCTGGGCTATTTGATGTCTACAAATTCCAGGTTTATAAACACCTTACACATGCATTTAAAATAAACAAAGAAATAATTTAATTTGCTCTCCTATTGAGTAAGAATACATCCAGAAAGAAAATGCCAGAGGTGTGACCTCCTGGTCATGCACACAAGCCAGCCCCTGTCTTCTGAAAAATGACACTGGATATTTATCAAGCTCCAAAGTCAGTAACTGCCAAATACTTCACAAAACTCCCCACCAGTTTCAGATACTTGCCAAGCCTTCATAGATCTTACTTTTGATTTTAGGAGTAAAAAGACAGGATTTTCTATTCATCTGGGTTTCTCCAGTTGATGATACATAGCAAATGTTGAACTTAAGAAAAGGAATACAAATATATGCCATATCTTGAGCTATACCTTTGAAAACAGGAAAACTTAGCAGCTACTATGAGGTTTTATAGTGTCTGGAAAAGCATGGGTTAATTTGATCTTGTTTTAAAATAGCTGTGTTAAAAATAGACCTTGGCACCCTTAAGACATAAATTCCATATGTGTACTACATAAAATACATCTGAACTATGGTTTAGGTAACTATTTCTTTTTAATATTTACAGAAAATACATTTCTAGCCATCAAATACTCCTTCCCCTCCATCACAGTAACAAAATGGGAAGTTATTAAGAAAATGTTAATGGAAATCAAACTCAGCTTCTTGTCCTCACAGAGATCTGGGCAGAGGAGCTTTCCAGACCAAAAAAAAAAAAGGACTCTCAAGGGATCCAGACAGGACGCTGAGGGATCCTTTTAAACCAATCTCCCCTTAGAACAGAAATCAGGTTAAGACAGCATTTTGGAATTCAGCCTATTTAAAGTGCCCTAATCACAAAACAGACTGAAGAATTAGCCTCATCTGTTGTCAACTGATGACATCGCACAGGAAGTGCTGCCTGCACTTCATCCTGCTGGGAGAAGCAGCAGGATGCAAAGGCCACTCAGGGAAGCCTAATGGGGGTGCACTTTTTGACCATCATCTCCTTCCCTAGGATTCTAGAAGTAAACACCCTTTCTTCCCTATCTTGGCAAAAACTATACAGATAAAGAGGCACTTCACTGAGGAACCCAAAGCCTATGATAAGAAATCCAGCCAGCACACTCTCAGGGTAGCACAAGCTCCTTCTCACAGTAGTACACATTCTTCCCACACCAGCACACACTCCCTCTCACGGTAGTTCACACCCTCTCTCACATTAGTATACACTCACACTCACAGTAATTCACACTCCCTCCCATGGTGGTACACATTCCCTCTCCAACAGTAAAAAACTCAGTGCCGGATATCTGTGATTCACTCAGAATCTTCTAATCTTCACTTTTCCACTTTGACTTAGGCTGAACTGTCTCCAATAACCTCTCACAATGTGAGAGGCCTGAGAGTTTCTCCATTCCCCCTTCAAACCCTGTAGCTCTCAGGTTGCCAAAACCACCACCAACCAAATGACAGACTCTTATACATTACCAAGTCAGGCTATCAGCTTAAGATGCAGGCTTTGCCATCCCCACCCCTATTCTGAACACTAGCTCTGTGTGTTGACCCAGAGGAAATCTACCCAGAACATTTCACCTCAATAATGTTGGTTTCTTCTTAACTGCTGCTGATCTCTCAGCCCCAATCAAATAGCTCAACTGTCCCAGTAAAGGTTTCATATTAGTAGTTCTGGTCTCTTGTTAATCACAGTCAATTCTTCAGCCCCAGCTGATCAGAAACCATAAATGTAATCCAAAACACCATTCAAATAGTCCTGATAAAGTCTTGGAGAGACTCCCAAACTTCTGTTCAAAACTTTACAAGCCAGGCTTCTAGTATCTTCATTACTTTCAACATTCCTATCTTTCAAATTCTCACAGAACAGCCTATCAAGCTCTAAACACTAGATGCCTATCCAAGGCCAAAGTTCAAAAGTCCTTGACTGTCCTCCTCAAAAGTAATGTGGCCAGATTTGTGCCTGCATTATCTTACAAATTCGGTCTTAATTTTTTTCTACTGCTATAACAGAACATTCTGACAAAAATCAAGTTGGAAAGGGAAGGGTTAATTTCATCTTACAGGTTATGGTCCACCATGAAGGGAAGTTGGGGGCAGAAACTCAAGGCAGGAACCCACAGAGGCCATGGAAGAACATTGACTGCTTAATGCTTTGTTCCTCAGGTTCACATTCAACTACTTTTCTCAGGAAAGACACTGCCTATAATGTCATTGGCTGGGTCCTTTCACATCAATCATTAATCAAGCAAATGTCTCCACAGGCTTGACTACAGGTCAATCTGGTGTCAGGTTGCCAAGAAAACCAATTGATACATGGATAAAAATCTAAAAGGTTGATATATATAAGTGAAGATTTTTTTCTACCTCTAGTGGGAGTGTAAATTGGTAAAAGTGCTAGGAATTGACAAATTTGCCCATCATTACCAACAACAAAATAAGGTATTGACCTAAAGACTTGGAACTTTTGCTGCGAGAAATTTATTCTGCTGTGTTCCTATGATAAACCAAGCAGCACATTCATGGTGATACTCTTTGAATTGTTAAAACATTAGAAATACAGAAAACACTCTTGGGCATCTGTAGGATGTTAACTACTTTCCATAAATCCCCATGAAGGCATATTATGAATTCACAAAGAAGAGCGAAGGTACTCTGTATGTATGAATACACAGCGAGCTCCACTTAAAGAAAGAATAAATATATAGTGCTTCTAGGTTGGCAAAGGCATTTGCTGAGCTCCTGTTTGAAGTATCTGTGAGTTTTCACTATTTCCTGTCAACAAGTGAAAAATGCAACAGGTGAAAACATGCATCAGCAAGTGAAAAATGCATCAACAAGTGAAAAATGCATCAACCAGTGAAAATGTATAGTACAAAAAGCATATGGTACACCTCTCTTTCCTTCTCAGAATACACAGAGGAACTACAGCTTGTTTTTCCATAAATCTATGTCATAGCTGATTTCATGATGAGGGCTTTAGAGATCTAGAAAGAAATCATAAATAAACATTTGTCACACATAAGACTGTGAATTTCTTGTTGGTAAGATTTTATCACCCCCAATTTGTTCAGAAGTAAACTGTAAGGGGAATGATTCTTAGACTTACTGCTTAGTAACTAGACTTATTTTTCAAGTTAAGTCCACTGCTAAAACACAACTCTCTATGGGAGTTACATGCCATGGGTCCTCATTTAAGGGCACTAAACGCCACCTCTTAAGATGCAATGACCTGAAAAACTTCTGCAGAATTAGTCATTGTGAATAAACCAGTCACTAAAATGCATCCAACCCAAAGGCATCTTTAGGACTGAAAATATAGTTTGGATTAAAAAGCTCTAAATTTCATTAACCTAGGTCATTAACATTTAGTGAAAATAACATAAATATGTGAGAATTTTATTTTTATTTATTATTTTCAGCCTGTTAATATTTCAAAACACTGGCATACAAAGAAGAGATCCAGTGGGAGAGAAGTAAACACAGTTTGCCCTCATATTGATCTACTCAACACAGCAGAGCAAGCTTTTATCACTACTCAAGAAGGTTGAGCCATCATGGGGCTTTGATGAAGTGCTTAGCCTGCTGTATTAGCTCTTCTTCCCTTCAGGGCAATGGTTGCCCTGTGAATGACTGTGTGCACTCATCCTTACATGTAAACAGACCCTTTTCACATCAAGCATTGAGCATGACAGAAGAATAAAACAACTATGGGTTTACCTGGCTGAAAGTATTCACTGGCAAGATGGCTGCTGAGATGATAATTAAGGTCAGCAGAATGTTCAACTTTGAGAACTAAAAAGGATCCCCAGGAGCCAACAGCCAGTAGTGATACAGCCAAAGTAGCATCCATGTGAAGTTCACTTATTTTATAACACTGTGAGTTGACATTGCCAATGGACTGTGGTAAACACTGTCCCACTGAGCCCATTAAAAGCAGTTCCACAAGAGCAGCATATAAAGTTGCATGCCTAGGTATTAGGAACAGTGTTTGACACCTCGCGAGTATTCTATCTTAATTACTCTTTCCAGTTAATTGGGCGCGAGGCTGGACCAATACTATGCCAGTAAGTGTCACATTGATTTTAAGGGTAATGTTTAAATGTTATCATATAAATGTCCACTCTTCCTTAATGTTGATGGCTTGGTACATACCCCTGTTCCTTCCACCCTAGTTCCTATCTCTGAGTAATTCTACAGCTGAGCCAAAGCAGAATCAGAGAAACCCCATCTGTCTCTTGATCTAAGTGCCTGACTCCTGGCCACAGAGTGAGACATGTGCCCTTAAGAACTGACCTTCCCAGGAAATCCATGTTTTAATGGCTGATTTCCAGTGGGAATGTGAATCCTATGTCCACAAAATGTGAGCCAATATGTATGCTTGCACCTTCATTTTTCCCTTAACATAGCAATCTGACTTGCCTATAGATAATCTAATATAAGACATATTCCTTGGAAATCTCTTAAGTGTTTTGTAGTTTGAAATGTCTATTTCCTGAAGTTAGGCTGTGTTAAAACATTAGAGGAAGGATTTTTTTTGGTTCAATGAGAGTGAACTTTTAAGGAGTTGCCATGGCAAAGTTCAAACTTTATGCAGTGAAGTGTAGTTTAGGATCCCAGAGTTAACCAAATAAAGTAATCTAATTTGGGTCTATACAGAAAGACGTTAGTTTTGAGCTGCTGTTCTTCAAATAACCACTCATGCTTTATATCCCTGACCTCATCACATTTTATACTTATAGCATAAAGTAGGAATTTGTAAAGACACTTCTAGAATAAGCAGAAGAGACATCCATAGGCAGGGAGGCAAAGCACAGGGCTGGACTGCAAATCCCAGTGGGTCTAGACTCCATTCTCCTTTCTGGCTCAGTCTCTTCCTGTCTGAAATGAAATGGCCACATTAATTGATCTGCAACATTTTTTCCACTTAAAGACAACTTGGATCTTGTTGTTTTGCAGGTTAGCAAACTTCACCTGGCAGCAGATCAAAATGAATGAATGTATGTATGTATGTATGTATATATGTATGTATGTATGTGTGAAATAAAATCTAACTGGCCTCCTCCTTCAGCAGAATTTAACTGAAGAAACCTTCCACATCCCTCAATAAACACAGAGATTGTATTACTCCAGAAGCGAGATCTCTTTGCTATTATTCTAGGAGTTTGTTCTAGGCGCCAATATTATTTTAGAACCTATCATTCTGAATACGTAGACAAAAGACTGGGGCTCCTGTTATGAAATATTTTAATCACTTCTGACTTTCCAACTTCCATTCTCTATGCAGGAACTTATTATGGACCAACTTCATTTTATGCAAATAATACCAGACCAGGGGCAGAGCTGTTAGAATGAAAACCTTACTGGCAGGAGGAAATATTGGTCAAAATGTAAGCAAGTTGAAAAAACTCTGAGGCCAAGCGGACCTTGGCACACTAGTGGCTAAACTTTTACTTGGCAGTTTAATATCTGTAACTGTTTTGTCTTATAATTACTTCCTAGTCCAAGCATATTAAAAATTCAAGTAAGGGACATGCTTGAAGCCTGTCCTCTGATCATCCATGTCCTATAAGACAAAGCTTGCTCTAAAAGTGCATCCATGGCATTGAAAAGATAATCACGCTAGAATCCTATTACTCTGTAGAAATTCTGTGGGGAAGGCTGATGCCCAATGAGTGTTGATGGCCACCACTCTGGATGAGTCTGTCCTGCTAACTCTGTTCTGCTGGACAGACTATATACTGGTTGGACTTGCATTAGTCTAGTGTAGTAAGAGTTTGAGAAAAGCATACAGTATGGGAGTTGAGAGTGATTTCTGGTGTCTGGGCTCTGCTCCATTGAGTGCTAGCTCATCAGTTATAACATGTGCACTTTGTTCTACAGTCCTTCATCCTTTTACATAAAAAGTAGGAAACTACCAGTGGTAACTTTTAGTTGATGGATATATAGGCTTGTCACTGAATTAGGCACCTGTCATCTGGTCAGTGAATACCAGCTTTTCCTCTATATGAAATCTAAAATATAATTTTAAGTTTTCTTGATTAACACATCTATCTATGTATCTATTGTGGATCTATGTAAGTATGTATGCTTGTATGTATGTTCTGTCTGTCTATCATTTCCCAGTGTGTGTGTGTGTGTGTGTGTGTGTGTGTGTGTGTGTGTGTGTATGTGTGTTGAACATCGGGTGTATTGTAGTGACCATCTCCCTAATCCCTCAGGTATAACTTTTGATTTTTTAAATAAGAATATATTGCTACTAAACTGCAACAAATATAACTCCATATAGCGATTTTATCAAAAACTTTTGTTATGAGTAACAAAGTATGTTTGTATTCTAAGTTGTTCATAACTGTACTTTGGAAAACTTGATATAAGTATTCTTCAGGACTTTTAAGAGAGTTGCAGACTTATTTTTAATATGAAACAGAAGATGTTTATCCTGTCAAAACCTTTCAGATTTGAGAAGAAGAATGTTTAGTATCATTGTGTTTGTAAAGTAGTTTAGAAAAGAAAAGCTTGAGAACTCAGTGTAAGAATGGGCATACTTATGAGGGAAACTTGAAAATGCCTTTGACTTTCAGCCTGGTCATAGCAGCTTCCGTGGGAGTTGGGTCTAGGAATATCAAAACCCAGTACTATTTCCTCAAAATACACATATTCAAATGCTTCACTTATGCATTTACTCACAAGCATGGAGGAGTGAGACCATACCTGTCTGCAATTGTCCACACAGACACACCCTGGCTTTTTGAAATTCCACATTTATTTCCCAAACATTGGGAGGAAATGAATAACAGTACATTATCAACCAAAGCATGACACCTACACAATGCTGAGAGAACATTTTGGTTTTCTGAGCTAACAAATGTTACAGTTCCGAAGGCAGGGAATATTTTTACTAAATAAAAACCAAAGTCTCACAACTTACAAAGAATGAGAAACAAATTACCACAAATGTGTCTATACTGCTGTCTAAACACCTCCAAAAGAATGATTTTTATTTTGAAAAATTCTAAAGGCTATAGCCCCTCAATTGGAAAGCATGATCACATCTAATACTTTTAATCCTATAGTCATCTAAATATACATGTAACATTGTTTCCGAACTCTTATCTCTTTCACAAGGGTAGGGTGAAAGTAAATGAAAGACACTAGATAATCTGATTAACTGTAAAGGCAACATCAACTAAATCCTCAATCCTAAGCAAAGCCATTCTGACTTGGTATTCTAAATAAACATATAGACACTAAAAATTCTTCTTCAAGTTCAGTAATTCAGCAGACTACTAGCCTCAAGTGCTTTGCATATTCCAAGGAAATAAAGATTACAGTTTTGATGATAGTTTGCATGCAAACAATGTTAAATAACAACAATAACAACAACAACAAAACAAAACACCACTGAGTAGAAGGGATACTTTTTTTAGTTATTCTTTGGTAGGTGTGGGGAGCCAAGTAACTTAGGAAGAGAAGACTCAAGCTGAGGAGCACACAGACATATTGTTGAAACTGAAATAATTAAATTATGCAAAAGCTAAGAGGACAGATTGTCAAAAATGTCTGTATTTGACACTGCAGAGCACTTGCCTGGGTGAAATGAGGTTAGTACAGCTTACAAGAGATGGGTAATGTGCATTTCTTATTGAAAACCTAATTATAACATCAAACAGTAAGATAGTCTGTGCAATCTTAAAGTCATGACATATCTTTAGCTATTAATTCAAGATATAGAAATATTCATTGACTGTATAAATATTCAGCTGACAAAAGCTGAAGTCCTGTGCAATCTAAAATACATCCTTATTTAATTTTCCCTGCAATGCAGATACAACAGTCCTCATTTTATATATCAGTACTAAAGGCTTTAAACTAAAAATAATTTCACCAAAGTTATGTGATTTGTAAGGGGCAAACACAGCATGTCAAGCCAGAACTTTTAATTCTTCCATACCACTTAAATTAGTCTAGAATGACCTATCTAGCAAAGGCAAGCACATAGTTCTTATCAACCTGCTAAACATTTGTTCCTTCTACTGGAGTCTAATTACATACTTTCAAAGTATGGAGAAAGGTTGAAGACAATTCAATCAAGTTAAAACCACACAGCTGATGTTATAGTTAAAATTGAATAGGAATATAGCTTGAGCAGGATTATTTAACCTTCACTGGTCTCAGAGGCTTTTCTACAAAATGAATAGAACTCCCTTTTACAGAACCTATGAAGGCCAAATGTTACAGATCAGCTTGTTAACAGAAGGTCATGCAAATAGTGAAAATAATTCATGAGCATGGCTGTTAAGATGGTTGCAGCATCTGATTTGGTAGACTTATTAATGTGGATGATCCTCCTTGATGTGGGCAGGCATTACTCAGATCATGTAGGGGATGAATAGAAGAAAAAGGGGGCAGAAGAGGGACTTCATGAGCTGCCTGCCTGCATGAACTAAGTAAGACACTGCTTTGGTCATGGCCAAAGCACTTGTCGTTGCCAAGCCTAAGAAGTAGGCTGGAATTTACACTACAGATCTTCAGGTCTTAATAATAGTAGATCACAAGATCTCTTAGCCTTTACAAATGTGAGTCAATACTTTGTATTTATGCACATATATGAAGGTGTGTGTGTGTGTGTGTGTGTGTTCCCATGAAACCAATATAGAGCTAATTTAAGGATTAGGGAAATTACAGTGAATACAGAATGGGTCATAGAAATATACTACTAATATACCCTGAACATACAAATATGTGTTTCTATTGATACAATTACACATCTGTGTTTTATGTTATATGCAAAGCTTATAAACATATTCTTGTATCCATCTATCTGTAAAGTCACACTATATATGACTTCTTTCCTCTTAACAAACCTCTTTGAATATCTTTGGACTAAAAATTATTTTCAGTAAAAACAACTCACACCTGCTTTGTCTAATGCAACATGGGTATGATTCAACTGGGAACATTTAACAACTTGAAAGATCGCTTCCTTACTTTCTGAAGCTTATTAAAGTCATCTCCATTCCAGAGATTTATGAGGCTGAATAAAATTTTGAAATATTATAGAGACCATCTGTTGGCATACTCCTCATCCCTGGCAGGGAAAGCTGCACAAAACACTGGCTGTATATCTCCTATGTGACAGCAAAGGCATGGAGCTAGAGAGTTTGGAGGTCTCCACAGAAGAAACAAGAAAGTCCATGAAACTTTGTCATACTTCTCATTTCCATTCCCAGGCCTGCCATGTGCCTCTTCCTCCACATCTTTGTAGGGATAGAGCTGTGTCCACACCTGTAGAACTGACCATGCCTTTTGGGCGTGGTCACAGGTGTGGACATGACCAGTGAAAAGGAAGGTTTCAGGTGCCCGAAGCCCCTTTGGGTGACAAAGAGCATCTGGAAGCTTCTTGTCTCCTCAGAGCAGGAATGCCACAGCAGTTACTTATTGCTTTCCACGTAAGTTATTTGCTAATAAACTCCTCTTTAATTTACTGGCCTGTTGAATCCATATATCCATGCCTTTATATCTGTCACTGCTCTCCCAAAGACTTGACCAGTTTTGCTAATGTGTGTGTGCAATTCCTGAAGACAGCATCCATTACTTTGGCTTTGTAACTCATTTTCTGGAGCATTCTTCCTCAAGATCTCTGAATAGCTTTTGCCCTCATCATCTCAAGTCTCTGCTCAAACATCACTTTTCCTATGAATAATGTTTGGTCCACTTGCATACATTCCACAGGGAACTTGTAATTTTTCTTACCAGCTTTTTGATCAAGTAATTTGTCATATTCTAAAATCATTTGTAATTTTTCTATTACAGTACTATATACCATTTGTCTTTTTTGCCTTGCACATATGAAGCTCTGAGTACCTGCTGAATGTTGGTTTCAGAATAAGCTATGCCTTATAAAACTTTTGGTTTGCCTAGCATCAGATGTTTGCCTCAAACCAAGAACATTATTTATCTTGGATTTTTTTTAACACTTTTAAAATTTTTTTCAGCGATGAGAATCAAATCCGAAAACTCACACATATTTGACAAATGCCATACTACAGGTTTATACTCACAGTTCACTCTGTGTTTTATCCCAATGCATAGTATCAAAAATAGTGTCTAAACCTGTTGTGCTGGCTAGTTTTATGTCAACTAGAGTCACCAGAGACAAGAGAGATTCAATTGAGAAAATGTCTCCATTAGATTGAGCAGTAGGAAAGCCTATAGGGTATTTCCTTAATTCGTGATTGATATGAAGGACCCAGACAATTGTGGGTGGTGCTGTCCCTGGACGGATGGTCCTGGGTCCTTTAAGAAAGCAGGCTGAGAAAATGATGGCAAGTAAGCTAGTAAGTAGCACTCATTTGTGACCTCTGCCTCAGTTCCTGCCTTTAGCTTCTTACCCTGTGAGTTTCTGTCCTGACTTCCTTTGAGGATGAATAGTGATATAAAAGAGTAATACAAGTAAACACTTTCCTCCCCAAGTTGCTTTGGTCATGTTGTTTCATCGCAGCAATATCAACCCTAAGACACCTGCCTTCCACTTGTTTAAATCCAGCCTGTCCTCAAAGCCTGCTCAAATTTGCCTTCATTTCAGGCCTTTTGTGATGTCACTATCAAATCTTCTTTCTTCTTTTCCATCTCGTTTAGACTTCAGTAGTGTCCAGAATGAATGTGTCTTTCTCAAGCTATTTATGAAGTTGCAGCCTGTAAGCCAACTTTATTTTCTTTGTAGAACCCTGCAACAATTTTCAGGCCTCCTAATCTAATCTATAAGATTTAGCCAGTTCAAAAAAAAAACTAACTTAGACATAATCAAACCTTATATGCTGTACAGAAGGTATTTTGCTCCTCCAACAGTCAATGTAAATATACTTAGCCTGATCAAAAGTGGTTTTGAGTGACTTGTCACTGATCTCAGAAGTGACTCTGAATCTCAATAATCTCTTTAGAGTATTTGCAAAAGTAATCACATTTCTCTATCAAACAAGTGACACAAATAATTTTAGAGATATCATTACTTGTCTTGTAAACATCTTACCATTAGCTTTCATAGATTGTGTTTCTTGAGAAGAAATCTTGGCAGTTTTCATGGACCCTTCTTCACCTCTCACTTGCCTTTGGTTTGCTCTCAATGCTCCAACACAGCATCCTGCACTAGGTGACATTCAAACATAACTCAAGTATCTAAGCCCCATGGCACTAAGGGCTAGGGTGCTTTATTTTATTGACCTAGGACACACAAAACTTTTAGTCAGCATTGGCATGCATATGTGTGCATTTTGTTAAGAGGGAAGCCTGATCAGATTCAAGGGTCCAAAATCCCAGAGAGATTAAGAAGCACCAACTTGACTTTCTGCTCAGGTTCCTGAAGATGCCCACAGCTTTGTGGGGAATATTAGAGCACTGATGGGTTGAGAACCCTCTCAATGTGGTGTGACTAAAAAAGGACAACTTCAATACAGGTTCAAGACATGGAACATGCTGAGCATCAGGCACAATGCAGAGGATGGAGTGAATAGAGGAACCTATTGTAATCCTAACTGCAGACACTGGTTACTTCAGGAAAAGGCTTAGATGGAAAAAAGATGCTAGAGACAGATTATTCCAAGAGAAGATTCTCAGTCCTTTAAAACCTTGTGTAAGTGTCAGGCAAACCTAAGTTTACTCTATTCTCATTACTGAATTTCTGCAGATAACAGAGGACCTTTTAAAGTAATTTAATTAAAAAGAAAGTCACTGAATGGAAGATTAGAAAAAAAGATTAGTTCTAATAAAATATCATACTTGTTATTTCATGTCCCAGGTCTACCATACAATAGTAATTGACATTCACAAAAACCACTGGGACATGGCATTAAACCACTGTGAGGAAAACATAACCACACAGAGCAGTTGCTTTTCTCTGTGCTATATTGTTTCCTGATCTAAAAGTGGGTATACACAATTCACATAGTATTAGCTGAAATATACAATTAGGAAGAACAAAGAAAAAATTTAAATGGAAATGAAATAGTTTGAAGACGTTATTTGAATTTTTAATTGAGAAAATGTTCTAGAACCATAATTTTCTTCATGCATTTCATTTACTCAATTATATATTACTATTCTCCAATCGTTCATTGATAAGCAATGATATATTGGGGTTTGGTTCTCAGGAGGTAGTGAGTAGGGTTTAGACTTGAAAAAGAAACAGGCTATTCTAGGGACCTGCTTTAAACACTAAGGTATAGATATATGTGTGCAAGATGCTATAGCTACAATAAGAGGGACAATAGGATGGGCTAGGGTTAAAAAGAGGTATCCCAAGAGAGGGGATGCTTCACATCCACCTCACAGATCAGGCACAGAGGCTTGAAGGCATTCTGAACAGTTTGTGTGCAAAACATGACTGCCAGAGTAATTGATACAGGTCAGATGTCAAAGATTAGAGGGAGAAGCAGGGGCAAACTTGCAAGCATCCTACATTTATGCTAAAGAGATAACAAAGCATCAGATATGTGAAAGCAACTTTAACCCCTAGGAGTGACATTGGAATGATGCATTAGATGCTCACTGGGGACCACAGTGCACAGGAGAGTCTGGTGGGAGTTAACATCAGGAAGAAAGGAAACTCAAGAGCAGGTACAGGCCTTTGTATGGGAAGATGCAGGGCTGTAAGGACACAAAGAAGATAGTGGAAAAATAAAGAGGAAGAAGGAAGAGGAGGGAGAAGTTGCACTGAAAACCATTTACAATTTCAAAGACAGGGTTGCAGGGCAGCACGTGACAGAGCAGACCTGAACAACTGAGGAGGCAGGAGTCAAGGCAGCCTTAAGACCAGCATTCTAAAAGATTTTCATCACTTTAGTAGCAGGCTTGAAAGCCACTGCACTTAAAGTCAGTTTTTCAAAAGCCAGTTCACCAACCAGTTCTCTGTCTTTACTTTTTCTTTTAACCATTCGATATGGTTACACAGAAGTGTGTTAGTTGAGCCAGTCTTACTAGCCTGTGATTTGTGAGTACCTGTGTCAACCAGCTTTCTTATTCTTTTTTCATTCTATAGTTATAGTTTCACAAACATCAGCTTGTTCTAGAACCCTGTTGAATTGTACACAGAAATAATGGAGGTGGTTTCCAAAATTAAGCCCATGATGGTTAAGTTGCCAAAATTCAAGGCAAGCAAAAATGCCATATAATATAGCTAAAATGATTGTTTGAACTAATTATTCATCTAGAGAAAAATCACACGAGGACAAAGTAAATGAAGCACACTTATTTAAAATATTTTATCTGGCTTTTTAAAAAATTGTTTACTACATTTTAAGGACACAAGAATGACTTGATGAGAGTAATACTTACATATGATTTTAATATGCCCCATAGTTGCACACATTACAAAACTTGGTCCCAACCTGGCAGTACTGTTTGGGAAATAGAACATTTAAGACAAGTGCCATAGTTTGTAGAAGTAGACCACTGTGGAGAGAGCCTTTGGAAGTTACAGCCTGGCTTGGCTTTGGGTTCCTTCCAAACTGCAGAACAAAAGTCACAGTGATATTGCAGGATGTGTGGGACTTTTCAGCTGTCATGTTTCTCTGAACCATGAGCCAAAACAAATCATTTCCCCACCACTTAAATTGATTCTGTTAAGCCAGGTGATGGTTGCGCACACCTTTAATCCCAGCACTTGGGAGGCAGAGACAGGAGGATCTCTGTGAGATTGACTCTCTGAGCCTTTTATTTTCCAAGCCACAATTAAAAGTCTCCCCACCAAAAAAAGTCTAGGTCAGATGGTTTTAGTGCAGAATCTACCAGACTTTCAAAGAAAAATTAATGCCAATACTCCTCAAGTTATTCCACAAAATAGAAATGAGAAACATTGCCCATTCATTTTATGAGGCCACAGTTACCTGGATACCAAAATCATATAAAGTCTCAACAAAGAAAGGCAATTACAGACCCATTTCCTTTATTAAGATAGAATTTAAAATACTTTAAAAAATAAATAAAATACTTGAAAACCAAACGGAAGAATATAAAAAAAAAAAAGAAAATCATCTACCATTCCACCATGATTAAGTGGGATTAATCCTAAAACAGGCAAAATGATGGTTTAACATCTGAAAATACCGATTTTCAGAAATATCAGAAAATGTAATCAATTATATAAACTAAGTGAAGGAAAGAAAAAACCCACAAGATCATTTTATTAGATGTATAAAAAGCCTTTGATAATATCCAACAGTCCTTCATTATAAAAACCCTGGAGAGATTAGGGATACAAGAGTCATACCTAAATATAATAAAGGCAGCTTACAACAATCCCACAGCCAACATCAAATTAAATGTAGAGAAATCCAAAGCAATTCCATTAAAATAAGGAACAAGACTGGAATGTCCACTCTCCATATTTATTCAATATAGTACTTGAAGTTCTAGCTAAAGGAAAAAGACGAGGTATTAAGAGAAATCTGTCCAGAGATCTACTATAATGATCCCAACTAACAATCTAAGCAGTAGTGGAGAGGCTCCCTTAAATTCCCTTCCCCTAGTAGCTGATGGAAGCAGAAGCAGACAACCACCGCTAAACACTGAGCCAAACTCTTGGAATCTAGTTACAGACAGGAAGGAGTGATGAGCAAAGGTGTCAAGACCAGGCTGGAGAAACCCATAGAAACTGCTGATCTGAACAAGTGGGAGCTCATGGACTCCAGACTGATATCTGGGAAACCAGCATAGTACCAACCCAGATTCCCTGAATGTGGAGTTAGTTGGGAGGACTGGACAGTTTATGGGACCTCTGGTTGTGGGTCAGTATTTATCCCTAGTGTACAAATAGACTTTGGGAGCTCATTCCACATAGAGGGATACTCCCTCAGCCTAGACACATGGGGGAGGGTCTGGGCCCTGTGTCCACATGATATGACAGACTTTGAAGACTCCCCTTGGAAGGCTTCACCCTCCCAGGGAAACAGAAAGGGGATGGAATGTGGGTTGGTAGGAGGGACAGGGAAGGACAGGAAGGTACAGGAACTGGGATTGATATGTAAAAAAAAAAAAAAAAAAAAAAAAAAGACAACTGAAGTAGATCAAGGGGGTACAAATTGAAAGGAAGTAGTTAAAGTATGGTTATTTCCATATGATATGATAGTATACTTAAATGAGCATAAAAAGTCCACCACAGAACTCTTACAACAGATAAATACTTTCAGGGAAGTGGCTGGATACAAGATTGATTAAAACAAAATAAAAAAACAAAACAAAACAAAAAAATCAGTAACCTTTCTAGATACAAATGACAAACAGATTGAGAAAGAAAGCAGACAAACACTTTCACAATAGCCTCATATGATATGACATAAAATAGCTAACCAAGTAAGTGGAAGACTTGAGTGATAAAACCTTCACATCTTTAAAGAATGTTAAGAAGATATCAGAAGACCTAAGAACGCCCATGCCTATGGATTAGTAGGACTAATAGTAAAAATAGCTATTCTACCAAAAGTAATCTATACAATCAAATTCCTATAAAAATTCCATCACAATTCTTCATTTCATAAACCTTGGAAGGACAATTCTCAACTTTGTAGGTAAAAGCAAAAAGAGAAAAAGAAAAAAGAAAAAGAAAGGATAGTTAAATCAATTCTGAATATTGAAAGAACTACTAGAGGTATCAACATCCCTGATTTCTAGTTCTACTACAGAGATATAGTAATAAAAACAACATGGAATTGACATAAAACATTAACAATGATCAATAGAATCAAACTGAAGACCCAGACATAAATCCCCACATATATGGAAACCTGAATTCTGATAAAGAAGCCAGAAACACACAATGGAAAAAAAGACATTATCTTTAATAAATAGTTCTAGTTAAGCTAGATGTCTGCATGTTGAAGAATGCAAATAGATCCATATTTATCACCCTGCACAAAACTCAAGTTCAGGTGTATCAAAGACATCAACATAATACCAGATACACTGAACTTGATAAAAGAGAAAGTGGGGAATAGCTTTGAAGGCATTGGCACAGAAGATGACTTTCTGAACAGAACACTGGTAGCATAGGCACTAAGGTCAACAATTTATAAATGGGACCTCATGAAACTGAAAAACTTCTGTAAGGCAAAGGACACTGTCCATAGAACAAAATGCAGCTTACAGAATGAGAAAATATTTCTGCCAATTCCTCACGCAATAGGGGACTAATATCCAACATATATAAAGAACTCAAGAAAGTAGATTATCAAAACATCAAATAACCCAATTTAAAAATGGGTAAATCAGGGTGTGGTGGTGCATGCCTTTAATTCCAGTACTCTGGAGGCAGAAGCCCCCGAATCTTTGTAATTCTAGTCCACCCTCATTTACAAAGTAAGCTCCAGGACAGCAAAGTCTGATAAATCAAAAAAAAAAATCCAAAAACAAAAAGAGAGAGAGAGAGAGAAAGAAAGAAAAAGAAAAAAAAAGGAAGAAAGAAAAGAAAGAATTAAACATGGGGTACAGAATTCTAAACAGATAAATTTCAAAAACTGAGAAACACTTAAATGTCAGCATCCTTAGCCATCATATCTACTAATCAAATCAAAACGACTTTGAGTTTCCATCTTATACCTTTCAGAATGACTAAGACCAAAACACAAGTGACAGTTCATGCTGTTGAGGATGTGGAACATGAGGAACACCCTTTAATTGCCCATGGGAATGCAAACCTATACAGTGACTATGGAAATCATTATGGCAGTTCCTCAGAAAATTAGGACTGGATATCTCTCAATACCCAACTATACCAGCCCATGGTCGTATACCCAAAGGACACTGCATCTTACCGCAGGACATTTGCTCAACTGTGTTTGTTGCTGCTTTGGAAACAACCTGGATGTCCCTCAGCAGAAAAATGTTGTAGGAATGAATTCTACTTTATAAAATTGTTGTTCCTTGAGTTATAGTTTCAATGGTGGTCTTGCATTTGGCAATAGATAGCTCAGTAGGGAATTATTTATGGAGATGTCTGTGTTCTTTCTGAGGAGTCTCCTAGAGGCCATGAAAAAGAACAGATCTGTACATGCCAGCAAAACAGTGTTGGAGATGAGCATATAGGACTGTTAAATGTTTTTTTTTGTTTGTTTGTTTGTTTGTTTTTTGGAGGGGGGACATTCATCTAAGGTGAGGTGATATTGAAATGGCCACAGGATTGCTTTAGTAAACTCTTATTTTGTTTTGAGATTTATTACCCAGGAAAACCAATTTATTTCTCTAATTAACTTCTTCCTTGTGAGCTTTTACTCATAGAAAGACAAAGAATTTTGATTAGCAAGTAATTGATATGGTCCAGACACTGCTTTGCCTTATAAATTGCTAAAATAAAATCATTCTACATTCACTACACTCAGAGATAAACCAAATCACAAAGATAATCATCTCTAGTACAGAGAATTTTCTAAGAAGAAAAATAGCCCAAAATCTTAACTGATTGCTGCCACTGCACTGGATTATATAATTGTCATGCCAAAAGGGTTTGTCTCTACCAGCATTTATATTTTCTTCCCCCAAATTAAAATAAATCTGGAAAAAAACACTCTGGGAAGGTATGTCAGAGGGAAAACTTTGGAGGAGATATAAATTTTTAAATTTTAGGCAAGCAAAACTGCAAGAAATGGCAGGAAGATTAAGTTGAAATATCCAGTAAGCTTCTGAAAAGGAACATACAATTTTGGAGTGAGATTTGTTGGAAGATTTGTTTGGGAAATCATGAAAATACACTTAATGGGTGAGCTCAAAAAGAAACAATAGTGAAAATCAATAGGAAAAACTCAAGACACTCACATTCAGACTCAAAGGGTAAGAGACATGCAGCATGTAAGAGGAAGAAAACCAGGAAAGAAGTGCAGATTCAGGTGCCTGGGAGCACTTTAAAGGGGAGCTGCTATAAAGACATCATGACAGGGCTGTTCCTGGAGAGAGAGAGAGAGAGAGAGAGAGAGAGAGAGAGAGAGAGAGAGAGAGAGAGAGAGAGAGGGTTGATTGCTCTGTTGTCAGAACAGGGCAAATCCTGCTTGGTGAGCTAGGAGGAAGAAACAGATCTACTGAAAAAGGCTGAGAAACAGGAAGAAGGAGAGGGTCGTAGACAGAATTCCCTGGAGGAGGGAGGCATAAGGAGAGGATTGGGAGGAAAGAAATGATAAACAGAGCTGCATAACCAAAGATATAGAACATGTCCCTTCTAATGTAGTCATCTTGAAATACCTATGGGAGTGAAGGAGGACAGGAATGTGAGAGGAGAAAAAGCAAGTCCTGATGGCCTCTGGGGAAGAGAGATTAACATTGCACAAAGGGAATCTAGATGATGCTTCTTCAATGGCCAGACTAAATGTGTGTGGCTCTGTGATAGCATTGTTTAATTCTATACTTTTTCCTACCAAGTTGAGCAGCTGAAGAACCAAAGAGGGAGGACCTGAGCCAGTGCACTCCCAAGCAGTTCAGCACATGGAAGAGACTCCAAGGCTGGCCAGCAGTCAGGAGAATGAAAAGGAAGCACCCACAGCAGAGATAGCAGGCAAAATCAGGGCAGCATGCAAGGGGCCAGGGAGAGGGCAGAAGCACTGGAGTGGTGGCAGTGGACGGATGGCAGGCAGCACAGGCCTGCGGGGAGATCTCCAAAGGAAAGTAATGACTGTCAGCAGGGTCTGCGTGTCCATTGCTGGTAAAGAGCTATGCCTTCAGCAAAGGCAGAAGCCAGCGATGGAAAAGAAGGATTGGCATTGAAAAACACGAGCACCAGAGCAGAAACAGGAAACCTTGCAAGGCAATTGATGGTTTTATGCAATGACATGGAAAAATAGTTCTTGAATGAAATGAGTACCCAAGTTTTCCCACAACAGGGTTTTCAATCGTTCATGCATTGGATCAACCCATTTTGTTCTGTATTTTTAATACTCAACTCAAGAAGACATGGCTAATATTCTGTATGTCATAAAATGTTCCCAGCCAGGTCCCAAATTTTCCTTGTCTTCTGCTGTTGTTGTTAATATTGTTTCCTCCTGTTTTCTTAGCTTTAGAACCAAAGTACTCAGACAAGATCATGGTATCCTGACAATGCCACACAGAGTTATCTTACACAGACTTCTACCAGATTTTTGTTTCTGTTTAACTTGCCTCCTTTAGGCTATGAATCACAATATAAAATGTTTTTATAGCACAAAGAGAAAGAATCAAAGGGAGGGGCTGAGAAAGGGCAGAAGGGAGTATGAAGGAATAGAGGAAAGTAAGAAAGAATAGAACAAAAAGTAACTTCCCATGAGCCATCTCTTTCTGAAAGAAGATTCTTCATATGTGAAGTGAAGACATAATCCTACCTCGAATAAGCACTTTTGAGGTCAGTGCGGCTTGGGATCTAGTTTCCTCTACATGAGTTTTGTATCACACAGTTGTCTGGCAGAAAGACTAATAAACCTACAATCCTTCACCACGGCAAGCACAGCAATAGCAAAGTTTAATTTACAGCATATGCTTGTATTTATATTAACAGAATACACCTTAAGGAGATATTTGTAGACAAACCTGTGCTTCACAAGTTGAAATTTAATCGAAGGAAGCATGATATAGCACACATAAATTCACTGTATATTTGTAGTATACAGTATACAGATATTATAAGTGGAGTAAAATATATCTCATAGTAGTTTTGTACAAAACCTTCCAAAGAGAGTAGATCATTTACTGAAAAATGTTCAAGTGAAACATGGAGTTACAAACAAAATTTAGTTACTCTCCCTCCTGTGAGAAATGAAACTATTTAATTTTCATGTTCAAATTTGTCATGTATTATTACCCAGTGAAACTCGCATCCAAACAAATTTTAAAGTTGTCCATGTCAAAGACTTTTAAGGGTTAACAGCTCTATGATGGGAATGTTACACTTACAAAGCATTACTGTGAAGATGCGAATTTCCACTGTGGAGTCTTGTAGGGGTGTATTTTCTTTAGTGTATAATCCTTATGGCCCTGACAGTTAGACAATTCTAATTTCAAACATGACTAGTGAGGCTGATTCCTATCGGGATGCAAATAATCATTTGAAGAGAAAAATAGCAATTGTCCAATGTTCATTCCATTTGTAAAGACATTTTCCAAGTATACAAAAGGTACAGACACTCCACAGTGACATCCATTTCACAGCCATGAGCTCCTTGTCATTCCAATCTGCTGCTGGAAAGCACTGTCTCTTCAGTAACTGACAGGCACAGTTGCCCCTCCTACTGCAGAGGAGTTCATTCTTTGAAAGGTAACTAACCTATTTAATTCCCCCGTGACTCTCCAGCTGCCATAGAACCAAGATTCTCCAAATTTACCTTAACAAAAGTTATTTATTTTTTCTCGTGTTTGGTATTTTGCCTGCATATATGTCTGTGTACTACTTGCATTTGGACCAGATACTCTTGGAGAACAGAAGGCATCTCCTCCCCTGGGACTGGAATTAGAGAGTTTGTGAGCCACTATGTGGGTGCCAGCAATTAAATCCTGCATCCTGTGGAAGAACAGCCATCTTAGCTGCTGATCCATTTCTCTAGGCCCTCCAAAGTAACTTTTATTTAAAATTTAAAAAAGTATTTTAGAGAATAGTTTTAACTTTTTCTTAATTAAAATTTCAGGCACCAGGGTAGACTTAATTTAAAAAAATAATTCAGAAGACACTGAACCCTGATATTCTTTGTCTTCCAGATCTTTCTGGTACTTTGAAGAACTGAACTGCCAACTCATTCGGAAAGGAAGGGGGGATGCCAAAGTCACAGCCCTAGACCCAGTGAGCCTGCATTCAATGGGGCTGGCATGTAAAAGAGTCCGCTGAAGGTCAGCCTTCATCTGATAGAACTAGAATCCATGGGCTGCTAAAAGAACCAAGGAAAGGAAACCACTCCAGCCACAGAAAGAGCTCAGCAGCCCCCATGTTGCACTGATACCAAAGAGCTTTGTCCTCACTTCCTCCCCTCCGAAAGAGCCCCCACTCAACCCATGCTTCTGCTCTTGTCTGTGCCTTACTTTAGTGGGCGCCAAATGCAACTGCGAGTCATGCACAAATGGAAGATTGAGTATTTGTTGTTGAACTGAGATAGCTTACCCGATTCCGGACAAACAAACTGCTGAAAATTAAAACCTACAGTGCAGAATGAAACTACAAAACCGAATGGCTACAAGAGAGGCCAAGCACCCAGAAACTCAGCCTTCATGGTTTTTTGTTTTTTGTTTTTGTTTTTATTTACTGAAAAGGCAGGATGCTGATTTTGCCAAGGGCTTTGGGATTTGCAGGAGCCTAGACAGAATTTAGAGTCAGTGTACCAGAGTTCCTTTTGGGGGAATTTTCCATTGGAGGAATAATTTTTCTATAAATAGTCTGTGAAACAAAATTTTAAAATCATAATGAGACTTCTCTAATCAAATCTGCCTCCTAAAATCAGAAATAATTTTAGTGGCTCTCTTGACAACAGCAGCACAATCTGCCACATGACCTTAATGTGCCTGGGACTCAGCTCATCACTGTAGGAAATGGTTTAGCTGAACTGCCATTTTGGAAATTGTCCCGCTCTCAGAAGAATACAATAGATTTTATATTACACAAAGAAAGGTGATAATTAATTTACCTTTCTTAGAGAGAGATATTTTCACCAAATGTATTCTCAATTCATGTTCATCTAAAAAGGAATTTAACCTACACATAATTTTGTAGAGCATGGGTCATAGCCTGACCCCAATTTAAGAAAGATGGCTATACTTTGTGAAGCTACATATGTGAAATAAATGCTAGTATAATGACTTTACCCTTCTTTAAGACACCATTACAGGGTACTCCAAAGCCAAATTAATTTCTGTAAATGTCTTATTGGATATGAGGGCAAGAAGGTAGAGTGGGCATTCCTGTTACTGACCTTGTAGGAGATCGTTCTAAGGTTGTCTGAGACAGTCTGGGCCAAGTATGTGTTGCTAGAGAAGTTTTTAGGATTAAGAAATGATTACAGTAAGGTGCTTTAATCCTGTAGACACTGAGATTGGACATGTTCTGACATTAGTTGAGATACTTCAATCAGGCCCTCACACTTAATAAAAGGCTAATAGTTCTCAAAGCAAGGGCCTGCTTTCCACTTTCAGCTTCTCACACGTTAGATCTTACAGTTGCAGAATAAAGGTACTATTTAAAGGATGGTTCAGCACCATGAGAACTAAGTCACTGTAACAAACAGATCATGAAAGCCCTAGAATATTTATTTTCTTTTTGATGATTTAGTTGGGTTGAAGGGACTACCCTTATTTGGGGAATCTAATACTTAAAAAGAATTCATTTCCAAAAGTTAATGCAGTTTTTAAAAATGCTTTATTTTTTTATGCTTCCACTTTATAACGTAGGAAAATTTGTGTACTCCCTGAGGACAGAGGAGTCATCCCGGTCACTTACCACTCACTCACAGACACACTTATGTGGAAACTGCCATCCAATCATCACAGCTCCACACAAGTCCTACATAGAAAAGTATTGGTGTTTTCAGATTCTTTAATTTCTGAGGTCATAACATAATGGCTTCATTTTTCCCTTTCCTTTCCTCCCTCCAAACTGTCCTTGCTATATCTCTGGTTTCTTGCTATATATCTGGTTTCTTTTTTCATTAATTGCATTTTGACTGGATGGGATTTTTATTTCCAAAATATTTGTTTCTATAAAGAGTAATGGAGTAGGAAGTTGTTACTTTTTTTTTGAATTAGGAGAGGGTGGAGTTCCTTAGGCTACAAGATGAGAAATAGGGCAATGACCTTAGGTTAGCTCAGTCTATTAAGATAAAGAAGCAAACTGAAGGCTTGTGGCTGAATACAGCTGCTGGTAACAGATAAATAGATACATAGCATCTACTATGTGGCTGTTTTTAACAATTTGTTTTCCATTTCTTTTTCTTTATTTATCTGTTTTAAGACAGCAACTAACACACTATGTAGACCAGATAGGTCTTGAATTCACAGAGATCTGCCCTCCCTTTCAAGAACTGGAACTAAAAGTGTATGCCACCATGACTGGTGTTTATTTTTACTTTTAGTTACATGCATGCATGTCTGTGTATAGAAAGGGGCAGGTGAGTGCTTGCACTCTCAGAAGTCAAACAAGGATCCCCTGGCATTGAACTTATAGGTGGTTGTAATCCTCTGTCAAGGATGCTGAGAACCATGGCTGGTCCTCTGCAAAGGCAGTGCATGCTCCTAACACCAAGAACATATGAAATATTTTGTAGTTACTAAGTGTTCCCTCTGTGGTACAATTATCATACATCTATAGCCGAGGCGTTCTTGGATCTTATAGAAATGATATTGATTTATTTCAGGAACACAGAAGCCATCTTTTACATTCCTCATAGTTGCTATCTATTATCACTTGTTCACGTGGGACTATTAGGATGAAGTGAGTTGAACTAGACCTGCATTTGCTTCAAAATGTGACCCAGGTGTCCTCTTAGTGTTCCCTGCACTACCAGCATAAAACTATCTGTCTTTTTTTTTTTAATTAAAATGACTATTCCACAATCATTCCATCAATGTGGGATTGGATGCACTTGAGTCTCCCCATGGTAACGAGCTACTAATGTACTACTACGCACACTAGAGGATGGATACCAAGGTGTCTATATGAATACTATCCATAAAATAGATGTTTAACTTATTTTCTATTAAGACAATATTTAATCAGACACATGTGCCTATGAAATAAAATGTTATTGGGGTGCTGTGTGTGTGTGTGTTTATGTTTGTGTGTCTGTGTCTCTATATATCAAACACTTCTGATCCACCAATCAGAATTATAGGAGCACAGAGCCCAACCCTTGACTTTTCTTCCTCAAACAGTGCCTGAGAAAAAAGTAAGGCCATTTATGTGTATGCCTCTGAGAACTTGGTGACTTGAAATCCTTGTCTATCTGACTAACTGAGGTGGCATATAGGTCTCTTGATATATTTCTCTGAAAATATCTCTTCCCTTCAAGAAGACTGAACTTTTTCCAGACTGTATAGCCAATTAAAAATAAGCCTTGAGATCCCCTGAGATCATAATGTACTTAATCATCTATCCTGTGCATGGTTAACCTTCCTTTAAAACAGTGATCCCCCTCAAGACCCAGCAATACCACTCCAGCATATACCCAAAGGAAGCTCAATCATATTACAAGAACACTTGCTCAACTATACTCATAGCAGCATTATTCATAATAGCCAGAACATGGAAACAACTGAAGAATGGATAAAGAAAATGTGGTATATTACACAATGGAGTATTACTCAGGGGGGAACAAACAATGACATCATGAAATTTGCAGGTCAATGGATAGAACTAGAAAAAAAAAACATCCTGAGTAAGGTAACCCAGACACAGAAAGACAAACACAGTATGTATTCACTTATAAGTGGATATTAGATGTAAAGCAAAGCTGCATTCCACAGTTCCAGAGAAACTAGCTAACAAGGAGGATCCTAACAGGGACATGAATGAGAACATAAGGGAACTGGATACTTGAGTTGCAGGAGGATAGAGAGGGAGAGCAATGAAAGAGATATCTTGATAGAGGGAGCCATGATTAGGGTTAGTGAGAAACCTGGTGCTAGGGAAATGTCCAGAAATCTACAGGATGAGCCCAGCTAAAACTCCTAGGAAGAGTTGGAGAGGGTGGCTGAATTGGCCTTCTGTAATCAGACTGGTGACTATCCAAACTGTCATCATAGAACCTTCATCCAGTAAGTAATGGAAGCAGATGCAGAGATCCACAGCCAAGCACCGGGCTGAACGCTGGAGTCCAGTCAAAGAGAGAGAGAAGGGATTATATGGGCAAGGAGAAGTCAAAATCATGATGGGGAAACCCACAGAGACAGCTGATGATTCCAGTGAGTGGGAGCTCATGGACTACTGACTGACAGCTGGGGAGCCTGCATAGGACCAAACTAGGCCCTCCGGATGCAGGTACACTTGCCTTGTTTGGTCTGTTTGTGGGGTGTAATGGACAACTGTTACAGAGTCCAGAAAATCCCAGATAAAGGGAAGTTGGGTCTTTACTGGGGAATCACCCACAGGTAGAAAACTACCAAGGTCTTCTGCCCTTAGCTGCTGGATACTGCCATCCAATTCTGAGCACCACCCAAGAGAGCCACTGCCTGCTCCCAGGCCGCACATGGGCCAAATGGACCTGTACCTCAAAGACTATTGGCTAAAAGAATTCTCTCAACAGTGGGGCCTCTGGAAGGGGGGACCAGGATTTATCCCTGATGCACAAACTGGATTTTTGTAGCCCATTTCCTATGGTGGGATACCTTGCTCAGCCATGATGTAGCAGGCAGGGCCTTGGTCCTGCCTCAGCTTGATATGCCAGGCTTTATTGACTCCCCACAGGAGGCCTTATTCTCTCTGAGAAGTGAAAGGGGGTGGGGGATAGAGGTGGGAAGGTGTAGAAGTAGGGAAAACTGTGGTTGGTATGTAAAATGAAATAAAAATTTTTAAAAATTAACTAAATAAAACAGTGATTCTCAATCTGTGGGTTGCAACCCCCCAGGGCAAACCTCTGTCTCCCAAAATATTTACATTATAGTTCATAACAACAGCAAAATTACAGTTATAAAGCATCAATGAACTAGGTTTGTGGTTGGGGGTCACCACACCACCTCAGCATTAGGAAAGTTGAGAACCACTGCTTTAAGGTGACAATGCAGCCAATCTTACTAGGCCCTGGTTTGCCGAGCAACCAGCTTTTTACAGCCTAAGATAAATATATAGCTTTAACTTAAATTGTGTACTCTTCCATGCCCCTGACCCAGAGTAATATATGCATACGTTTGTGTTCTGGTAATCATTTGCTGAAAGCAGCCAATAGATTGAACCTTAAACAAAACAAGTGCTCCATAAATATTGGAAGCAGGACGTGGATATGGACTGAAAATGTCAGTTTGCTGCTCTGGGTCACTTGAGGTCTGGAAAGTTATTTCTTCCCTTGTAAAAGTTTGTTAAAACATTTCTGTAAGGAATCCATTGGTCCATTCCCAAAGTCCTTTTGTTAGAGAAAGACCCCCCACATACACACACCAGCCAGCAAGCTCAAACATATAACAGACACAGGCACAACACACAGGCAACAGGAACAGACAGATCACACAAACACAACAGACAGAAAACAGAGAGGCCAGTAGCTACAAATTATAGACAAATGGAAGACACAGGAAAAGAAATGGAGAATTCAAATTTGGGATCACTCTTAAACAATTCCACAGGGAGTTTTGACCTTCATTACTTAATACCATACTGACACATGTCCTCTCTGCTGTGACATGGCTAGACACCACAGAAGCAATGGTTTTAACTTCATCTATATTTACTTAAAACCTATAAGGGAGCTAGTTTGATCTAAAATACCACTTAATTGACAGCTCTTAATTTTACTTTATTAAATCCAGCATAAACTATAAAATAGCATGATGGCTTAATGATGCTAGTGAAAACATTTATTGAAAAATTTGAAAGCACATCAGCTAATAGACTAACTTAATTCATCTCATCTCCCACAATGTATAAAAAGGTCAGTAAGTAATTTGGTAGTCAGACATGTCAGACAAGACAGGGCATTGTGAGGGGGGCTATAACAAACACAAATAAGTTTAATTAACTCTCCCATAAGCCAACATTTAGGTAAAACTTAAACATCTGTGGTAAACAGCCCTAACCCACTGCTATGGACAATAAAATCCATGGTCAAGGCTACAGCATCTGCTCCTCACTGTAACCACATATAATGGGTGTAAATTTGATGACTATGAACCCAAAGCAAACATGACTAAGACATGACAAAGAGAAATATGTAATAACTGTACTAGGCACAGAGAGCATCTGAGTTATTTCTCACACAATGCCCTCATTAGGAGGACCTAAATACATCCCTATAGAAAAGTGTCTTAGAGGTAGGCAAATGCCTGAGCATGCTCAGTTTCAGGTCATAATTTAAGAGAGTAAAGCAGCAGACATACTGAAGACATGGTTAGATCAAGGCCACAGATCTTGTGTTTGAAAGGTTAACTGGTGAACAGGATGCCTCTGGGCATGCTCACCTGGTGTCATAACATTTAGCTGAAAACAAAGGCAAGGGTATTTTGAAGTTGCATTGACATAAGAGTATGCCCTGTAGATGCCAGGCTGGCTTAGTGGCTGACATCTCTGCCCCTACCTCTTCACCGGGATAATGAAAGTTGAAAAACAAGAAAAATCTCTCACTTAGACCAGATCTTTTTCTTGGAAGCTCTCCTCAGTTGAGATGCCAGGGGCTTATCTCCCTCTAGACATCCAGCACTTTGGTAAATCCTTTCTTCTCTTCTGTGCTTTAATTTCCTGCCTTATTACAATTATTGGCTCCTTCCTCTCCTGGAACCCAGCACGACAACAGTCCTAGGCAAGCACATTTGCACTGAAAGCTTTGTGGTAAGAGTTGCATACCAGCCTGCTCTTTTCCAAACTTTGTTTATTAATTTCACCCTAATTCTACAGTTTGTATCAAAGATGGTTTTGTTTTGACTATCTTCACCTTCAAATACAGAATTTGGAATATCTTACTGTAGGTAGTAGCATTTAGCATACTAATAACATATATAGTAAGGGTGAAATGAGTTTCTTACTGTCCTCCATCCGTGAGCATGCATGTCTAACCCAGTTAAACTATAGGTACACTGCAGAAATAAGAAAGAACATGTTTCCTTTATAAGAATGCAAACCACAGAACAGAGGATGAAATATAATTAGCCCCTGTCAGCTTTACTCAAATACTTACTCCTATATACACGAGAACACTAGAGCTAATCACCTAGTATACTACCAAACACCAGCAACCAATAGCTCTGTAGTTTTACCATTAAGTTATCTCTCCTACCCTCAGCAGGATAGGTCCAGTCCTGCCATCTAACTGGCTTCAGTACAGACAGGCAATCAGCACTTGGCATAGATTTCCAGACACAGCTGTTGGGAATACACATCCAGATGTCATCAGCATGCAGAGAGCAGAGAAGCCAAGAAGACCTCTCACATGGACATGGATCAAAACACATGCAGTGGTGGTATCCATCAAGGAGAGAAGTGGGGTACATGCTTAGCAAAAGCATCAGGTCTAGACTGCTGGCCAAGAGAGTTAACTGGCTTGTCTAAAATATACTAATTTCACTGTGATCACTGTTTATAGACAAGCCACACTATCATGGCAGTGACCCAATTTTGTCTTCTCTTTGCTTGCCTTTCCAATCATCAATATTATCAAAATCTTGAAAAACAGAAGCAGCCCGGGTCCCCCCAGGATTTGCTGGTCCTTGGTTCCATCCACAACTATTTTCTACATTGACATTCTCTGAGCAGATTCCAAGTGTGCACAGAGCACAAAGATGATCTTCTTGCTATGAAGTTTCCACTCAGAACCAGCCTTGGGCAGCATCATGTACCAGGCAAAGTTCTCAAGGGCAATGTCAGTTCTTCTGACATTCACTCAAGTCTCTGGCCCATTAAATACTCTCAGGGATGATCTCAAAATAACCTTTCAAGCTCACCCAAAAGAATTTGCATCTAGGCTCATTTCCAATTGAGGGGAAAATAGGTTCAATTATTTAAAAGAAAAGTAAGAAACAGTTTACGAATACACAGGTATCATCAGAGAAATGGGTGACCCAAGATTGGTGAGTCTGAAAGTACACTGATGGATAAGTCATCAGCATGTTTGGAGAAACTTTGTACCTGGACTCTTAAGTGTACTGGATTCTTAAGTGAACTTGAGGGAATACTTGAGGACAGCACAGTTGTCTGGGGGAAGTCAGGAACTCTAATGGAAATTGTTTGCAACCGATGCATGAAATGAAAGAGGAGACATTAGGAATAAAAGAGTCAAGGCACAGCAACTCTTTGTACAAAACTCCAGTATGTAAAACATCCATCTATTTCCACCAATGAAAAGAATAATCAACCCTTAATCTAAAGCCAATGTATTAACTTGCAGAAATCTACAAAACTCTAAATGGTGTTCTCATTCAGAGGGGGGACAAAAGCCCAAATAAAGCAAACTAGAAACATAAAGTGAGGAAGCTTTTTTGGAAGTTGGTAAATCCTATCTTTTCTCCTGATATGTTTGTCAAGGTCAAGAATAAGCATAATTATAGCACAGGTTCAGCTTCTCCAACCCGTAGACTAATCATGGCATACCACACAGGGCAACTCCTGTAGCATCTGATGCCCTGTTGTATTCAGAAAGGGGACACAAGGGACTTCATGTTATTATGCATCCACTATCCTGTACCAGGCTCCAGGCTAAGTGTTTTATGTGTGGCTTTGCTTTGTAAATACAGCTATTGAATATTAGTCTACATACTTAAAAAGTCAAAAAATGGGTTCACAACAACATGCCAATGACCCTTTAGCTTGCTGGTACCCCAAGATATCAAGATCTTCTGGCAGAGAATGGGGCTCTGCATATAAAAGCAACATACCCTCATAGTCATAGGGCTTGATTCCTAAGGTTGTCTTATGTGACCATGAGCTGGATAGTAGAAATATGTGGTCTTCGAGTCTAGAGGACAATAGTCCAAATTGAAGCTGAGAGCAGATCCAGCCTTCCTGTCTCCTCACAGCTCTGGCTATTTGCTGACTGCCTTTGTTATTTCTTGATTTGTAACTGTGAAGCTGTCGTTAATGTCTCCAGCAGTACATGGCATTACAGCAGTGTGTCTCCATCTTCACATGACTGTTATTGTACATGCTATGAGACTAGGTGCCCATTCTACCCTAGTGAAACCTCATCTTACCTAACACATTTACAGTGACTGTTTTTAAATAGCGTTCTAAGCTACTAACTAGGGAGTTACGCCTTATGTATATCTCAGTTTGGGGAGGAAGATGTGTTTATGTTGTAAACATGTGGGAAGACCAGTTTTTTAAATTTTATTTCTTTATTTACCTTTTATGTGTATGGGGTCTATCCACCTATAAGAAAAAGTGTACACACCAGTTGGGAGGACAGAAGGGGATGTCAAGTATCCTGCTCTATCATTTTTCATATTTCCCTGACACAAAATCTCTTGTTGAACATAGACTCACTATTTTTGGTAGACTGGTAAACCAGCACACTTTCAAAATCCACCTGTCTCCATCCCGCCGCACTTGGGTTACTGGTGTTAAGTGGCAACACCCAGTTTTTACATGGGTTATAGAGATTCAAACCTAGGCCCTCATACTTGCAAACTAAGCACTCTTAACCACGGAGCCATTTCCCTAGCCCTGAGTAAAACCATTCTTAAATGTTTAAGTTCCTAGTTTATTTAGTATAATAGAAACCACTTTTGAGGTTAACAAAAATCATAAACTATTTGTAAACTGTAATATAAAAATGAATGTAAGCATATTATAAAAGCTGCTAAATCTTTTTAATCTCATGCCCATTCTGTCTTGTATCACATGGTTAAATCCTATATTTATTCTAATGTTCTGTCTCAAGGTATTTAGCTTATGAATTAGAAGGAAACAGATTAATGTCCACAGAGCAGTCTCTGCTGAGAAAAATGCAGAAATGAATCTTAGAATTAGGAGGAGACTGATGGAAATGGGATGTTAGGATTTTTCTTCCTTAGAAACTGCAAACAGACTATGCTTTCCCTTTTCATTGTATAATTTTATTCACTTTATCAAAAATCAGGTTCCATAGGTGTGTGTGTTTATGTCTTCAAGTCAATTCCATTGATCCACCTGTCTGTTTTTATGCTGTTTTTATTACTATAGCTCTGCACTGGAGCTTGAGTTCAGGGATGGTGATACCTCTGGAAGTTCCTTTATTGTACAGGATTGTTTTAGTGGTCCCAGGTTTTGTTTTACCATATGAAGTTGAGTATTGTTTTTTCAGTGTCTGTAAATAAATGTGTTGAAATTTTAATGGGGAATGCATTGAATCTGTAGGTTGCTTTTTGTAAGATAGCCATTTTTACTATCATAATCCTACTGATCTGTGAGCCTGGGAGATCTTTCCATCTTCTGATATCTTCTTTCTTCAAAGACTTGAAGTGCTTGTCATATAGTTTTTTACTTGCTTTGTAAGAGTTACACCAAGATATTTTATATTGAGGCTATTGTAAAGGGTGCTGTGTGGTGTTATATTATTTATGATTTATTAACGCTTGACTAAGGATTCAGAAAGCAAAGTCAGCCACAAGCTATAGAAGCCAGACACAAACCTTTAATCCCTACAGTCAGAAGCTAGGAGGTGGTGGTATATACCTTTAATCCTAGGACTCAGGATTAAGAGATAGATGGGTCTCTGTGAGTCCAAGGTCACTCAGACCTACATAGCAGTGAATCAGTCTAAAAGAGAATTATAGCCCACACCTTTAATCTCAACATTAGGGAAGTATATAAGACAGAATCAAGGTCTCAGGTATTCATTCTCCAGCCATGCTGAGGATATTTTACAGTCTGAGGCTTGGTGAGAGCTTGTAGAGAAAGAATCAGCCCCCTTTCAGTCTGAGGTAGAGGTAAAAAGCTAGTGGTCTCTGCTTTGCCTTTCTGATATTCAGCTTGATGTTTGAACCCTAATGTCAGTCTCTGGGTCATTATTTTTTGTTACAGTATTGATTCTATGATTTCTTTTTCAGCCCATTTATTGTTTGCTCATAGGAGGAATACTGATTTCTTCTGAGTTAATCTTGTATCCAGACATTTGACTAAAGGTGATTATTAACACAAGAATTACCTGGTAGAGTTATTGGGGTCACATGCATATTATCGTATCATCTGTGAATAATGATACTTTGACTTCTTCTTTTCCAATTTGTATTCCCTTGATTTCTTTTAGTTGTCTCATTGTTCAAACTAAAACTTCAAGTACTATATTGAATAGGTATGAAGGAGAGTGAACAACCTTGCATGTTCTTGATTTTGGTGAAATTCCTTTGAGTTTCCATTTAATTTGATGTTGACAATAGGCTTGTTGTATATTGCTTTTATTATGTCAACAAATGGTACTGTTCTAATTGAATGTTGGCGTGTAGAAGAATGCAAATAGAGTCATTTATGTCACCCTGCACAATAATCACATGCCAGTGGATCAATGACCTCAATATAAATCCAATTACACTGAGTCCGATAGAAGAAGTGGGGAATAATCTTGATTGCATTGGCACAGGAGACAACTGCCTTAATAGAACACCAATAGCACAGACACTAAGACTGACAATTAATAGATGGGACCTCATGATACTGAAAAGTTTCTATAAGGCAAAGGATACAAAACAGATAGCTACAGAATGGGAAAAGATCTTCACCAACCTTACATGTGATAGAGAATTGATTTCCAAATATATAAAGCAAGAAAACTAGATATCAACAAATCAAGTAATCCAATTAAAAATGGGATAAAGATCTAAACAGACAATTCTAAATAGGAGAATTTCAAATGGCTGAGAAAAACTTAAGATGTTCGAAATTTGTATACATAAGGGAAATGCAAATCAAAACAAGTCTGTCAGAATGGCTAAGATCAAAGACACAAGCTATAGCTCATGCTGAGAGGATTTGGAGCAAGAAGAACACTCTTCCATTGCTGGTGGCAGTACAAATTTATACAGTCACTTTGGAAGTCAGTATGGTGGTTTCTCAGCAAACTGGGAATCAATGTACCACAAGATTCAGCTATACCACTCTTGAGCAAATACCCAAAGAAAGCTCAATCATACCACAAGGACAGTTTCTCAACTATGTTCATAGAAGCTTTATTTGTAATATCTAGAACCTGAAAATAACCTAGATGTCCCTCAACTGAGGAATGGATTTAAAAAAAAAAATGTGGCAGAGTTCCAGAAATCCTGTATAAGATGGGGCGAAGGTATTGTAGGAGCCAGTGGGGTCAAGGACTCCACACACACACACACACACACACACACACACACACACACAAAAAAAAAAAACAACAACAACAACAACAACAACACAGAATCAATTAACCTGGCTCACAGAAACTGAACCCACAACCAGGGAGCCGGCATGGTACTGACCTAGACCCTCTGCATATATGTGACTGTTGTGTATTTTTGTTTGTTTGTTTGTTTTGTGGGACTCCTCTAACAGCTGTCTTCAACTCTTTTATTGACTTTTGGGACCCCACTCTTCATACTGGGTCACCTTGTCCAGCATTAATGCATGGGGAGATGCTTAGTGTTACTGCAACTTAATATGCAATGTTTTGTTGACATCATGGCAGACCTGTCCTTTCCTAAACAGGAACAGACAAATGGATTGGTAGGTACAAACAGAGGGAGGGTGGTGGAGGGACTAGGAAGAGAGGAGAGAGGGGAAACTGGCCAGATTGGAAAATTAACCAATTAATTAATTTAAAAGGAACTGGAAGAAACTGTAGGTGTTATTACAAACACATTAGGAACAATTAATGGTTATATTTTAAGAAAAATATGTGTAAATTATTTTTCTTATATTGTTTTTTAATACATGAAGAAGCATATGAAGATGAGCTACCAAATGTCTCTCTCATACTCTGTCCATTACATGCTCATCTATGACAAATCTGAGAAAGCCATACAATTTTAAAGAGGACTCAAAACCATATTTTCCACTAATTAAAAATTCTTCCTATGGACGGTTTCGTTTAAAGCATAACACTCTACCCCATGAGACTGTATAACTCTAGGCCATGTCTAATTAACAGAGTCTGCTTTATAATTACTCACATGCTTGAATGCCAACAACTAGGTCACTATATCTTTAATATGAGCTCTAGATTAAACAAGTCTTTGGGTACCATAACAGTGCTACTACTGTGCTTGGCTCAGCTCTTTTTTGTCGATCAGATGAAGTTAAATTTTACTTCAACATACATTCAATTAGCCTGTCATTGCTTCACCATTTCAGAGAAGAGATACACCATAGTAATTTTTCTTTATATTTTTCTTCTATGTACGTTACATGTAGATGAAGAGTTTCTCTTCCCTCTAGGAAAATCTTCATCATGGTACCAACAGAACCAAGCCCATATCTTATATCCCATGGCATCCTCCTGAGTGCCCAACAACTTATGCCCACAGGCTGGAAGAAGATCTGGTGGGAGCATGTTCTGTCATAGCTCTTTGCTAACATATAAACTCTATACTTGTTACTCTAAGGAGGTTCTGTAGACCCTGGAGTGGGATGCCTGGATGAAGCAATCTCAAAACCAAAGGACCATCTGAGGTTAAAACTGTAACAAAATTTACTTTTAAAACCAAAGATGATTTAAGTAGATAGTTTCCTTAAACATTTAAACAATATAGAAGAATCTTAGTTGAAATTTAAAAGCCCTAGCTGTGTGGTGGTTGTACATACTTTTAATTCCAGCACTGAGAGGCAGAGGCAGGAGGATCTCTGTGTGTTGGAGGTCACCCTGATCTATAGAGTAAGTTACAGAACAGGCTCCAAAGCTACACAGAAACTCTGTTTCTAAAACCTGGAAAAAATTAAAAGCCCTTGTTCTATTACCCAATGCTGGAAACTCCTAACATTATTCCTTCATACATTATCCAAAAATAGAAATCATACACAGATACACACTTTTCACAACACTCTTAGAGTTCCTAGGGTGAAAAGACACCATGACCATGGCAACTCTTATAAGGGAAAATATTTTTTAAAAAAATATAGATTAATATCATTTAGTTCTTTTCTATCATTTATGTTTTTTTTTAATTTGAAACAAAGTTGTTTTACATGTCAATCCCAGTTCCCTCACCCTCCTATCATCCCCTATCACCCCCACCAAATCCCAGCCCATCCCCTTCCTGCTCCCCAGGGAGGGTGAGGCCTTCCATGGGGAGTCTTCAAAGTCTGTCATATCATTTGGAACAGGGTCCAGGCCTGACCCCATGTGTCTAGGCTAAGAAAATATCCCTCTATGTGGGATGGCCTCCCAAAGTCAATTCTTATATTAGGGATAAACACTGATCCATTACTAGATGCCTCATGGACTGCCCAGTCTTCCATACTAATACCCACATTCAAGGGATCTGGGTCAGTCCTATGCTGGTTTCCCAGCTGTCAGACTGGGGTCCATGAGTTTCCCCCCTTGTTTAGGTCAGCATTTTCTGTGTATTTCTCCAGCCTGGTCTTGACTCCTTTGCTCATCACTCCTCCCTCTCTGCAACTGGATTCTGGGAGTTCAGCTAGTGTTTAGCAATGAGTGTCTGCTTCTGCTTCCATCAGCTACTGGATGAAGGTTCTAGGATGGCATGTAAGGCAGTCATCAGTCTCATTATAGGGGAAGGGCATTTATGGCACACTCTCTTCTATTGCTTGGATTGTCATCTTTGTAGATCTCTGGGCATTTCCCTAGTGACAGATTTCTTGTTAAATCTATAATGGCTTCCTCTATTATGGTATCTCTTTCCTGTTCTCCTCTATTCTTTTCCTGTCTCAATCTTTCTGTTCCCTCATGCCCACCTCTCTCCTCCTTTTCTCCCCTTCTCTTTTTCCAAACTCCCTTTTCCCTCTCTCCATGCTCCCAATTTGCTCAGAAGATCTTGTCCTTTTTCCCTTCTTCAGGGGATCATGTATGTCTTTCTTAGGGTCCTCCTTGTTTCCTAGTCTCTTTGGTGGATTGTAGGCTGGTAATCCTTTGCTCTTTTTCTAAAACCCATATATGAGTGAGTACATACCATGTAAAGAAAAACATTTAACTGGAGCTGGCTTACAGTTTCAGAAATTTAGTTTATTATACACATGGTGGGAAATATGGCGGCATGCAGGCAGACTTGGTGCTGTTGAAGGAGCTGAGAGTTTCACATCTTGACCCAGAGACATCAGGAAGTGAACTGGCTTGAGCTTCGGATACCTCAAAGTCCACCCCGTAGTGTCACACCTCCTCCAACAAACCACACTGCCTAATAGTGTCTCTTTCTGTGAGCTTTTGGGGGGCCATTTTCTCTCAAACCACCACAAACACAGAAATACTTTCTTCTCATTTTTTATGATGTCTTTGTTTTCATACACATTTCACTTTAAAATAGAGATATGGAAGGGTAGGCACATCCCACAGTTTTAAGGAGTTAATTACTATCCATCTATGTGCTAGACTACAGTGGATGAAGACAGTTTGCTTCCATGTTTTCCATAAAACAAATGCAATTAAGTCCTTTAACTTTCCTGTGGACATAGTGCAAGTCTGACTGAAAACAGATTTCTACAGGAGGCAGATTAAAACTGTGCACATTTAAAAACTTAGAAATATCCCAATGCTTTCCTGAAAGGTGGTGTAGTAGTGTGGGTGTGCATGCTCTGCATCCATTTAATAAGACTAAGCATCATCACACACACTAATATCTTCCTTTGACCTGGAAAAGTGAAAGGATTTTTTTCTGAAAGTAATATACATGCAATATTCCTAAAGTGACTGTCTGTGGATGGATAATATGCTTTTCATATGGGTTTGTATCATATAAGTAAATATTGCAAGCAACTTTCTTCTGTTTTTTATGTTCAGTCCACTAGATGATATTTTGATATTATCATAATTTTGACAATAATGTATCATCTAGTGAACTGTAAAGTATGTGGGTCTCTAAGACTATGAGAATCCTAGGAATCAAGGAGAGAGTTTGTACGTCCATTCTACACTTAAAACTTGCCCATGGCAGATGTGACATTACTGCTTCCCAGACTCAGCTGTACCCACGGTGGTCTGGGAGTCAGTATGCACATATTCTATGGCAGCCAGCTAGTTATTCCTCATATAGTATCTTCAACTTTCTTTCTTCTGCAAAACAGAAATAAATAGTAACTATTTCTTACAATTGCAATAAAGATCAAACAAGATGACATAATAACATAAGTACCATTTCTGACCTGCAATAAATGTATTTCATTGACTTTTTTTTAATTACTGTGTTTGTGGTCATGCCCCTGTGAAAAACTACATATTTTACTAATTCAAGAAGGGAAGAAACTGTGTGCATTCCCAAGCCTTGAACAGACACAGTTTCCAGGGCTTATTCGAAATCAATCTTTTGAATTTCAGTCAATAGTAACAGTCTCTCCTGCTCAGAAATTGAGGATAAAGGTCAGCCAATCCCCAAACATCTTTGCTTCTAAAAGTTCTTTTAACTCTATATACCTCTGAGGTTTCAGGGTTCTGCCCAAATCATCCACTCACTTTGTACTCTATGTTAGAATTGCAGCTCCCTTTGCTTAGCCAGGAGCATATTTAGCTGCTAATCTCAGACACAGAGTGCCAGGCTTTTCTGCATTTGCTATTTTGTGTAGAAATACCAAAGCTGAATTTTACTCCACATATTTGATGCACAGTGAAACGAGCTTCCAGTCCCTTAACCACCTCTAAATTTTCATAAGCTAGGTTAGTCAAAGTAAACTGTGCTTCAAAATGAGAAATAGCTCACTCATTTCTCAAATTTCATCTCAACCCAAGAAAAATTCTATTTTACAGTGTAAGTTCAAAATAGATCAGTTTACATGAAAAATATGTTATTGTTGCCATATTAACCAACTGTAATAAAATTGTGGTTTGTTTGTGATCTACCTGAATGCATGTTGTTTAAAACAAAATTGTCTATAAGTCAAACACTCAGTGCAAAATGCACATACACTCAAGTGTATCCTAAAGTGCTTATCTATTACACGTGCAAATTCCTTAGATGGAAAATAAGGTTATTTGCAATTCTGGAACTCTTGGCTTCTTTGGTTTAATTGTGTTATTCCCACTCTCATGATTCACTCACCCTGACCTTCATGGCTTCCAGACAGCTTCTCCCATTCTGACTCTTTATTTAGCCAAGCTCTTCCTTCTTCTTCCTTCCTGACCCAAAATATTACTACTCATCCCACAAGGACCACATCATGCTCTGCCCTTATCTCTCACTTTCTTCTCCCACAACTCTGTACATGTCAGTTACTGGGACATACATATTAAATAACTGTACATATTCCCATTCATGGAGATACTAATGTGTGCATCCACTTTTTTATCTCCAGGATAAACAACAAGTTCTATTTCCTCAAATTATATTGAATACATAGTATTTATATATAAAGGCATCTACAGAAGATATGAAAAGCAGCAGAGGATTGCTTTATTTCCTTGATTGATTTTGATGTCATTCTTGTACACATTCTAATTTCCAGATCAATTTCCCTAGTGGCCATCAAAGACATAAGAACTAGAAAGCAAAGCTTTACTTTTTGTCCCAACTTTCCTACTAAAATCATATGGACATAAGTGTGTGGGCAAAGATGCCATAGGTCTATGCCATTTTACAGTCACCTAATGGAAAAGAGGCAGTGGTAGTCCTAAGATCACCATTCAAGTCAGAATTGTGAACATTTAACATACCAAATAAAGTGGGCCAGTGCATCCTGTCCCTAAGATACTTACACGAACAAATAAATAATAAACCTTGAGGTAATAGTTCCTAAGAAACACCAGAAAGTTTTACACCATTACAATTAGAGTTCTCTCATTCACACCAAGAGTCCCAAAGAAGCTTTTGACCCAGAGACTTGGTGTCAATGAGCTCAAAAACAATGATTATTTGCAGCATTGAATAGTCAATTTACAACATATTAAAAAATATCCAAGTATCCCAGTAGAAAGCCCTATGTATAACAGAATGTGGACAGCAGAATGAGGCATGGGATAAAGGAGACAGTTAGTAGGGTAAAGGAACCCTACATTGTTAACATACAGTTCTGTACTGCACACATGCACTTGAGTGTCTATGCAGGAAACCAAGGATGCCAAGGCTTAGGAACCACATTGTCTGATGTGTCCTCTCAATCTGTAATTACTATCATCACAACACTCACAGCAAACCATAAGGATCCTCTCTGGCCCATAGCATATCTCCAACCTTTACCCCTGGTATTAAGACCATCACTGATAATGCCCTAAACATACTGGAAAGATCCATCCCACTAAAGGTTAGCTCCAACCTAGAAGAGAAATACCTTGTTTTCTGCATATGTGTTATACATGGAGATTTTTGTGCAGCTATATTTCCTATGGACAATTAGTTTAAAAAAAAAACCTGCCAAGGAGTCATTTAATCTTAGATGAAAGTGAGAAATCTGAAGTGAGACTATGATAGATCTTTTATAGTGTCACACCCTTCAAAATGATAGAATATGAGAACTGAGCCTAAGCTCACCCCCAAACTTCAGTGCTGTGTTTCTAGCTTGAATTCAGCCAGTTCCATGGTGGCCACCAAGGGACTGGGTGTAGAAAAGATCTTCCATGAACTTGTAGTTCATAGACAGTTAATCTATGCTTAGGAACTTAAGGATGGCAATGTCTTGAGATTAAATCAGAGAAAAACATTTATTTTTTAACAAGAAGCCTAAGGGACTCCATTATATGTCGCATTTAATGTCTTCTTCCAAATCTAAATTTCAGGAACGAATTGGAAATATGAAGCTTTGCTATCTGGAAGCAACTACTCAATTTTAAGATACTGATGGATGGAAACTTTTTAAAATATTTGTAACAAAGAATTGCATGTGTTCTGATCTTTTTGTTTTTAATTGGCAGTAAAATTTGTGTACATATTATATTCTTATATGTTCACAATTTGGAATGATTAATTCAGTTTCATAAACCTATCCAATTGCACACATGGTCATTTTGTGGTAAACACAATAAAATTACATTTTTAGCAATTTTGAAATGTTCATTTCTTATTTATAGCAGCCATAATTATCTACAATTAACTACTACTAAAGCCTTCTCACCTTACATGAAATTCAGTACATTTAGATCAACGTTTCTCTGCTCCTCCAATAAATTATCTCCTCTGCAAACCATCGTGTTCCTCCCCCTTCTTCATTCAGATCTCTTGATAACAGCTATGAGATCCCATTGTATTTCCCTTGTGTGCTAGCTTATTCCACCTAACATACCTCTCACCCATTTTCAAGTCTTTTGCCCCCTCTACTCCCTGGAATGCCACTGGTGGCCTCCTTGGATTCTAGGTAATAATGCTTTCACATCTCAATTCCCTTGACTCTCCCACTCACTTCTTCATCCAAATTTTTCTCAAGCTTAGTTTCTTTAACTGATTCAAATCCCAAATTCTATCTCATCTCCTCCTCCTTTGTGCAAGTGCTTCCTACAGTTCATTACTTTCCAAGTTATGTCAGAGGGTGACTAATATGCTAGTTACTATCACTGTATAGTCAACCTTTAAAGCTTTATTCATCTCCCAAAATGAAATTTAAATTATCGATTAAATCCCACAGAGCATCTGGCCATCGTGACAGAGTGTAAACTAAAGATTGAAACAAAATCAGACATTTTTGTTTTTTTTTTGTTTTGTTTTGTTTTGTTTCTCTTTCTCACCTTCTCTCAGCCATTGTATTCACTCTAGTCATCATAGTAAGAAGTGTCCATGTAGAAGGGAGGTGTGGGTTATGGAAAATATTGTAGTAAGTGATTTAGCACTGAGGAGTCACTTGCTATAACTGAAGGTTGTGTTCCTTACACTTTCAGTAGTCTCTGGAATTCCAGCATGAGTACTTGGTGAATGCAGAATCCATCACATTTAGGTGAAGTTAATATGAACAAATATATATACATACTTGTAAACTTTAAAACAACAATAATTGTTTTACAAGTGATACTAAAATGGTTGTGTATCCTTGACAAGGAATACACTGTCTATAATTTTAATACCTATCCCCTTCAAGTGAGAATGATCACATGTAGGAGGCAAGAAATACATCTATGGTGAACAAGAGGGATCACTCTAACAGATTAAGTACTCACTAAACCCTGTTTCTTTTGCAACTTAGTTAACCTCTAAGTAAGGCCCTGTTGAACCTTAATCAACAGAATTTGGCAAAAGAACCAACAGAATTTGGCTAATGATATTTCCACTTGATAATCCAGTTGACTCACAAAATTCTTCACAGGTGATGTTGACCAACTGGAGTGACTATGACCCAGGAGGTCCAGAATATCATATACTTACAATGTGGAAGCTACATGTGCAGAGCACAGGTCCTGGAATTATTATCTGGAGCACAGTCATCCAACAAGTTCATTTTTCTCATTGAACTCTGGCACCAGTGAGAATCTCACTGTTATCAAATCACTGGGTTTGTCTGCCACAGTGGCAAGATTTACCTTAGTTAGTAGATGCACATTAGAAATGAGTTTTCCCATGTACAAACAATTCTACTATATGTTCAGATGATTTTCTACACTTGGCTATGTAAAATTTATTTGGCAAAATAAACACGTTAATTTTGATTAGAAGTCAAATACCTTATGTAAAATGCCTGGAACCAGAAACATTTCAAATATTAGGTTTTGGAATGTTTTCATACATATAATAAGATATTACAAGAATGATTGTCATGCTTTGTTGACTCCCATGGGAGGCCTTACCCCTTCTGAATGAAGAAGGAGGAGGAGTGGAGGGGGGGAGTAGGGGAACTGAAAGGATGTTGAGGGGAGGAACAGAAAGAGAGGAGAGAGGGTAAACTGTGGTTGGTATGTAAAATTAATGAATAAAGCTCAATTTTTAAAAAGATATTACAAGGATGATACCCAGTACAAAACACAAAACTTACTTTTCAAGGACGATCCATGCACATAGCTTGGTGGTAAATTAATACAGCATCTGAGTTCACCTAAAATTTTGATTGTGACCTGTCACACGATGTCAAACATGGATTTATGATATTGTGTGATAGTCATAATTTGAAACTTTTCATATTTCAGATTTTCATATTCTATCTGTAACTTTAATAGCTCAAATGGACTTCAAAGGGAGTTCATGTGTAACCAAAATGCACACAACAGCAATAAAATGACCAAAAATAATTGTCTTCAGGCATTTTGTAAGCAAGTAACTCACTAAGCATTATGACATTCATATTGCAGTAAGAAACCTTGACATCATGTGTATGATTCCATTTAATATGAAGGAACAATTTAGACAGACAACACGGTTTGAAAGAATATTATGATAGCACACATACTACGAACTACTGGTGTGCACATATTTGCTTAGTTTGTGATACTTGTATGATTTCCTGAACATTTGATCTTCTTTCCTCTTTTCATACTCTATTTCCTATAGTTCTGAAGCAATGTAAAGCAAAAAATAAATTCAAAGTCCAACTTTGTGACAGTTAATTCAGTTATTTACATTTGATTGTCAGTTATTTACATTTGATTGTCTTGAGTCAACTAAGAGACCAGCCTGTGCATGCCTAGAAGTGATTATCCAGATCTAGTTAATTGCACATGGGAAGACCTGCAGGCTCTTAGTAACATGGTTCCATGGGCTGAGTTTGGACCAGATACAAAGAAGAAATACAGAATGATCTCTGCTTGCTGACTACAAATAGGATGTAGCCAGTGCTTCAAATTCTTGGAGCCCTAACCTCCCAAATGTATACATTCTATTCTTGAAGTGTGAGCCAAAATAAGCCTTTCCTTCCATATGTCGTTTTTCTCAGGTATTTTGTCATAACAATGAGGCAAGGTAATAATACAATCCCCAAGTGGATCTTTTTTTTTTTTTTTTTTACACTCTCTGTTCCTCCTGTACATTCACAATGTATTTGTATATTTCTGCTGTATGACATTTGCTAGATGCTCACTATGCTGATGGTACAAAAACAGTACAAATTATCTAGAGCCAGGCTGCAAATCAGTGCCTTGAGGCTGGCACCCACCCAGAAGCATCTGGTTTGGCCAGCATCTGTGAGAAACTGGAACTGCCTCCTTGGCTCTTGCTGATGACACACAGTCTCTGAGGGAGATATGTTTTTAAAAACATACAGAAACTTTAGAACAGAACAGGTCGGCTGAGAAAATGATCTTTACCTTTGCAATGTCACTTACAATGTCCTAACCTCTCAGTGTTTCCTATCCAGACATCTGCAAAACACCCCATCACAGGGGCCCGCTGCCTTGCTCATGACACAGATACGTATGACTGCTCCCTCCTAATATATCTTAGTAAACTGTAGACAAATACACTGTACATGGCTATACCAAAGCCCAGAAAACATGTATCATACCCCTACTTTAGACTTGTTTTGGTTATTAAGTCATCAATATATATTGAATCCAAGCCCCAACAGAGGATATAAAACTGAGTAATGATGTCTTTCAAGCAGCATTATCATATAGACATAATGTCAGTGTTGAAAGCAAAGCTCAGCTTTGGCTCAGCAACCCTTGAAGTATTACTTGACCTGGTTATGTCTTGGTTTCCTTATCTGTAGAATGGAGACTATAGTTATGTTTGCTTCCTGAGCAGTTAAGGGAATTTGTGACTTAACACAAGCACCATGTTTTAGATGATGTCTAGCACAGCACAAGGGCTTTGTAAAGTGTTGGCTGTCATTACTATTTGCCTCCCTCTTACACATCTTCGTCAGTCCAGTTCCACATGTAGCGCTAGTTACAGTTTTAAGTGTAAAAGGAGTTTTCAAAGAATTGCCTCTAGGAAAGCCAATACTTCTTTCTGCTATTACTTTCAATCTTCGAAAATGGCTCTGTATTCCAGGCATGGGAGTATTTAAGATGCCCTCTGATATTGCTTGACCTTTATGAGTTTATAAGTTTTTAAGACATTCTTTTCTAATTTTGCCTAAGTTTTATTTTTATATAAGTTTTCCAAGTGTCCAAGCCAAGGTGTGGTTTTTGTAATTTATGGGGTAGAAAGTAGATGTGGAAGAATGGAGCTTTAGAAAGAGAGTAAAACATGTGTAACAGCATTCACGCCATGCCTATTGTCCAAACACTCTTTAAATAAATTACATGAAGTAGAAACACTGGGGGCTTTCAGGGGACATGAATGAAATAAGTGTTAAACTAGTCATGTGCTTTCCCAGAAGCCTGTGCTGATACATTAAACTATACAGAATATAGTTAGAAAGGCTTCAGCTCAAAAGTAATTACTCAGCCTTCCCCGGCCCATGTCCTTGTATAGTGGGAAAAGGTGACTCATTCACACAAATTAGTAAATGTCTCTCACCTATGATTGTCATCAGAATGAACAAATTGAACTGTCTACAGATAGTTTCCATGAGAAATAACACAAATTACTGTGCTTATATGCTATGGGTTCAGTACAAATTGAAGTGTAAACAAGTCATGACCTCAGGGGATGAAAGCAAACACTTGAAGCCTTGGTTCCCTTTGCAAGAACACTCAGGGATCTGGATGCAGAATGGAGTTTAGAGATGAAGGATATTAGATGGCTGGGGTAAAGAGATGGGAAACATACAAGTTTGAAAAGTGCTTTGCAGAAGGAAACATATTTCTAATGCATCCAAAGATTTATCCATGTTACTTTGGGTATTCGATTATAAACCAGAGGCTAGCTCAGGCAGTCATTGAAATGTCCTCTTCAACTGGATGTGAGTTAAACATAGAAGTGAAGTAAGGAGATTGGAGAAGACCAGCTTCAGATAAATAGGTAATGTTATAAATTCAGACTTTCCTCAGAGGGCTATCTGCCAGAAAACTGTGATTATGAAACAGAACTTTGAACCTCTTAACAAATAGTCACTTTCAACAAGTTTTGCTAAGATGACTAAACGAAAGGAAAGCATGTACCATGCTATTGATAGTTATAGTTCTGATTACTGGGCTAGATAACATAGCCTGTGTACTTTTACCTTTATTTTAAATTCTTCCCTTAATATTTAAATTTCATACTGGATTGTATCTTTCATTTGAGCCTTTTAAAATTTCCTCCTATTGGGTTGTCTTGTCCAGGCTCAATATGACGGCTTTCTCCTTGTCTTAATTTATTTTTGTTTTGTCCATTTGGCTATCAAGTCTTGGAGACTACTATTTTCTGAAAAGGAAACAGAGAGGAAGTGGATCTGGTAGAGGGGGAAGGTGAAGGGCAGCTTGGTGGGGGAGTGGAGGGAGGGGAAATTGTGATTGGGATATATTGTATGAGAGAAGAGTCTTTTTTCCAATAAAAACAAATTTTAAAAATACTTCAACTTGTTGAGAATTTCTTACAATGTATTTTGGTCATGTTCTTCTACTCCAAAATTATCCAAGATCTACCCACCAAATTACATGTCCTCCTCCCTTTTGAAAGCCATCAAGTTCAATTTGTGTGCTCAAACATTCTTGGGTATGGGGCTTACCCTTGGGTGTTATTAACCTACCAGAGTTACAGAATAAAAGCAATAGTACCAGGAACAGATTGCCCTTTTTTTTTTTTTCTTAAATAGTAGGGTCCACAGAACCACAGACTCCTAAATATTACAGGCTATTGTCATTGCTCTTGGTTTCCTTTCAGAACTTGATGAGACCATATTGCTGAATACACCACATACTTAAGTGATAAACATGGTAAAATCAAGCTGGTATGACCTTGAAGCTTTGAAGCTTTAAGTCTAATGTCTAGCTTCCATAATTCTGAAAGGTTCTATGCATGCTATCAGAGAAGAATAATAATCATTAATTATACCCAATTGCAAATCCTGTGAGCTGCAATATTTGTCCTGACAAGATACCCACTAATGCAAAGGGGCACAAATGTTATGGGAACAACCAACCAGTTTCTGCTTGGATTTAAGGCCTGCTTCATGAGATAGAACCCATACCTGGCACCATTATTGGGCATAACAATCTGTAACTAGGTGAATCATAACTCTAGTCAAAAGCTTATTAGTATTACTTAGATAGAGGATATAGTATTATAACAAGTTTTAATGATTCATTGCTATACCCATGATTAGCACATCTCTCAGCCTCACTGGAGAAGCTTCTTTTTGCAGTATGGAAACTGACAGAGAGACTCAAAATTGGCCAATCTATTGGTATTTGCTAGGATGAGGAGGTGAAGATGGAGGGCCAGTTTTCTTGAACATTTAAAGATTATTTTTGCTTTTAAAAAATAAAATTAATGTTCTTTCTCCTTGTAATTTCTGGTCATATCCAAAGTTCTTATTTAACTTATTGACCATTACAAAGTTAATGTTACTTACACTTATAACAATGTGATAGCTAAGACAACAAGCCAAAATTAAAGACTATATTGAGTCTTTAGTAGGATGTACCCATTAAATAAATTGGCCATTATCTTTTAGCTTTTATAAAGAGGTTAAGAGATACATGAGAGATGCACTAAATACATCTGTTAATGCCTTTTGCAAACCAATTGGCAAATTCATCACCAGAAGAAAAATTGGCACTTTTAAATATAGTGCTAGAAATTTTCTAGACAATAATGAATAATGTAATCACAGAAATTCTGATTACCTCTACTATTCAAAATAAGGATGACTTTACAATATTTTTAGATTTTTCACACCATGTAAAACTATTTGATCTTTGTAATACTTCCAACAAATTTCCTCTAAAACATTATTATTTTTAAAAAAAATGAGTGCATGTATTTTCATCAGTTCCCCAATACAACTTAGCTTGACTTTTCTTTCTTCTTTAAGTGCTCCCAAATTATGTCATTTTTGTCGATGAGACTTGTTTCCATATTCCCAACCTCTCCTTTCTTAGCTCCACCCATGGCTGATGGAGAATGGCCTCTCACCACACAGGGTGTTAGCTGAGTCAATAGAATCCATTCTATATTCTTCTGTCTGATTCCTTGGAGTGGAAAGGGGAAGAAATTTGGAATTCTGACACAAGATAGGCAGGACACTGCTTACATTTAAGCTGATTATTTCATCTTCCATGTCTGTCTAATCAATAGCTGACATTGCCTCAGTTATAACTGACCATGACCATGGATCATAGTGCAAAAGAATGCTACTGAAACAGGTACTGCCACAAGAATATACATGTGATTATCTGAAAAGTTTAATGTAAGCAAAGCATTCACAAAAATCTAGCAATGTGTAGAAATACTGTATCTTGACTTTAACCCTTTGTGAAAATTTCAGATACAAAAATCACAAGAGGATGTTTCCCAGTGGTGGGGGAAGAGTGCTAGGGGAAGCATTATGAGTTAAAAAAAATAGGGACAATTGTGTGGTGGGAGATGTTATTCTGTAAATATGTTTCTCTTGTTGGTTAATGAATAAAGCCCTGTTGGCCAATAGGAAAACAAGATAGGAGGGACTAGAAGACAAGGAGGAGGGAGGAAGTAGTAGGGAGGAGATGGAGAGACCTGAGAGAACAGAGGTTGCGGCCCTCTCTCCAGTAAGATGAGACCAAATGGGAATACTTAGATTAATAGAAATGGGTTAATATTTAAGACAGATCCAGCAGATAAGAAACTAGTAACTGGCCAACAGAATTATAACTAATACAGCATCCCTGTGTGTTATTTGGGGCTGGCACAACAGAGGGCCCAGGCCTGCAGAGAAAAGCCTACTCATAACAAAAATTGTGTATGATTATAATCCAAGAATTTATCAGACAGAGGCAAGATGATCAAGAATTCAAGCCAGTTTGAACTACATAGTGATATGCTTGAGAGAAAGAGGAACAGGAGAGAGAAGGGAGGAAGAAGGAGAGGGGAGAAGATAGGAAGATAAAGTACATGACAGCTCTCCATATCTTTAGTTTCTACATCCACAATTCAACAAATGTTTAAACATTTTAAGAAGTCATAGGAGCTGTGATTGCACTGCATATGTGCATTCTTACATATCTTATTGAAAACATCTAAGGGCAGGAGCTTTCTCAGACAGGGAGAAAGGTGGTATTTCTTCCTGTCATATGAATATCAAATCAACTGGCCCAAAGAATATTGTTCTTCTATAGTTAGCAGTAGAATATTGCCTCATTCTACTCTCATTGCTAAAACAAAATACCATAAATTCAGTAGATTAAACAACAAAACAGTCTATTTCTTACTGCTTTAGCTGAAGATCTTCTTTGCTGAGTCTGTCCACCTTCTTAGACTCTAAGTCAAAGGGTGTGGCTTTCCCTCATCCTCTCTGGCACACTCCTCCCCCCCCAGAAGCTACTGAGTTTTACAGTTTGCTTTCCCTGTATTCTGTTAGACATCAACACAATGGTTCTTCCACTTCCCACTGAGTTCTAATTATATTTTTTTCAATGTGACTAAGAACCCTCAAATGGGACCCCTGATTTCCTGGTAAACCTTGGTACTAGGGTTAGGACTTCAACCTATTCATGTCTTTTAGAAAACACAATTTAAACCCTAACACATTTGATAATCTTTTATAAACTGTACATCCTGAATTATGGTGGGCTCTGGAAGCCCCAGAGGTTGGAGTTAGAGGACAGTTGGAAAAACTGAAAAATGGACCTCAAGTCTCTTCTCACATGCTTCAGCTTAGACAAAATGATTCCATCTGTTTCTAATACTGCAAGTCTCTGTAGTACTAAGTGTCTGACTTGGTTTTCCAGGTAAATAAATTCATCTTATCTTGAGAATCAGTGTGGAGTCAGTGTTTCCTTGAGCTTTCTATAGAAGAAGACTAATTAGGGAAAAAATGCTTTAATGGGAAAATACCGAGTGAAGTAAAAATAGACAATGTCTTTCTTTACAATAGGGATCCTTGGAACATTCTATGCATAAATGTCTGTTTTGAGTAGTAGAGCATGGTTTCCACATAAGCCTTGGGCCAGCATGAGAGAAAATCACCTTCTAGAAGAAATATATTTTCAAAAATAAGACTTGATGGATTCCCTGAGGTAGTGGTTCCTAACCCATGGGCCAAAACTCCTTTGGGGTCACATGTTATATGATTCATAACATTAGTAAAATTATAGTTATGAAGTAGCAACGAAATAATTTTATGGTGGGGATCACCACAATATGAGGAGCTGTGTTAGAGGTCATGCATGACTTTAGGAAGGTTGAGACCCACTGCTTAAGGGAACATAAAAATACACAGGGAAAGGAAAATGGCTGAGCAGAGTATTTCCATATTAATATCCCTTATATCAGAGATGTTATACTGTGGTAGCCATAGCCACAGTTAGCTTTAGCCTGATGTGTGTGTGTATACTAGCAGTTTACTTTTACTTTTCCATGCACGTATTCTGGGATGTGGAAAACATGGACCAAAGGTAAAGGCGAAAATAAACCAAGATACCCAATTCTCAAACAAAAAATACACTTATTTCTAATTAAATATGTCAAACCAGTGTGAGTGTCATAGATTCAACTATGTCATACTAAGTGTCATACAGAGATTCAACTATGACTGGCACACCTTTTCTATTAGTCTGCCAAAGAAATGCTCTAAGTTCTGCAAGGTGGATTGTTCTCTATGACTGTTTCCTGAGGCACTGAGCAGGACCAGAGCAAGGGCCAGGGTGCTCAGTGATAAGTGGCAATGTTCCAATAACATGTTTTCTGGGAATTATTGACTTTGGAAGTCAGGCATTTCACATGTCACAAATTGTTTGTCTTTTGAATTATTATTCCTTAGGAAGAATAATATGCCACTGGCTAATGATGATGTGAATGAAAACAATCCAGATTGGAGTTTGCTTTAAGCCTTAGTTTGTCATCTCTAAACTAGAAGCTTCATTTTATTTCTGTTTCTCATTTATTACATTTAGACCCCTGGCATATAACTCGGAAGCATATTTAACCTTGGGATGAGGTCATCAATTTATTTATTTTTTCTTCATTCCAAAGAGAGAAATGGAAGAGATGGAAATCATGTGTTATTCAGGGGGGTTACTCAGGGCACTAGGAGGTCCTGGGAACCCTTTGACAATTGTAAAATTAAAAGAAATTTAAAGCAAATTTAAAATCTTGACCAAAAATATTACAACGTGGTACATATATATCCCATGTAGCCTACAAATTCTTTTAATATTAAATTTTCTTATCCACTCATTTTGAAGTCTAGAAGAGTCCATCTATTCTTTTTTTTCCTAGTACACAAACAGAGTAAAACAACAGAGCTTGGTACAGACATCTTTATTTTGAAAGCCAAGGCCCAAAGCCCCTTGTGTTGCAATGTCTTCTATCTTTTCTTAAAATGCTTCCCTTTCTGCCTCTATATTTCAAAGCAAAATAATTTTACTTGAGAAATGAGATGCTTTAAAAAAAACTGTTTCAAAATGTCTAAGTTTAAGGTTGTGGAAATGAATAATTATGTTATAGTCTTTGTCAGAGAGAATTATCTCCCTCTGATATGATTTTTCATAAACAAGGTCTACAGCTGGCTGCTAACACTGGCAAAATGAAAAGACTGAGGAGACGAAAGGGTTTGTTTAAAAAGAGCACCAGCTGGAGAGATGAACTCAAACCACGGCTTCATGTTCCAAATGTGACACAATGTTCAGGCATCCCGGATATATTAGTAAGAAAATAGATGGACACTCCTTTAAAAGTGTAAAGCATATAGTTTAGCATTCCCAATCCTGAGTAACTGCACCCTGGAATAATGGAAATGTCATCCCATCTAAAAATATTCATACCAAAGTTGTGGGATACATAATTCTAAGAGATACAAAGAAGTAACTCACATGCTCTCAACTGCTCTAGAGACCGGAAGCATCAATCAAACTGTCCAGGCTTTTCTCACAGTGACTGCTCTCACTGTACATCAGGTTTTTTTTTTTGTTTTATATTTCATATATAATTTTTATTTAAATTAGAAACAAGCTTGTTTTACGTATCAATCCCAGTTTCCTAACCCTCCCATCCTCCCCTGTCCCCCCCACCAATCCCCATCCCATCCCCTTTCTGCTGCCCAGGAGGGTAAGGCCTTCCATGAGGAGTCTTCAAAGTCTGTCATATCATGTGGAGCAGGGCCTAGGTCCTCCCCCATGTATCTAGTCTGAGAGACTATCCCTGTATGTGGGATGGGCTCCCAAAGTCCATTTGTATACTAGGGATAAATACTGATCCATCACCAGAGGTCCCATACACTGCCCAGTCCTCCCAACTAATACCACATTCAAGGAATCTTGATCATTCCTGTGCTAGTTTTCAAGCTATCAGTCTGGCATCCATAAGCTCCCCCTTACTCAGGTCAGCAGGTTTTTTCTATGGATTTCTCCAGCCTGGTCTTGACCCTTTTGCTCATCACTCCTCCCTGTCTGTAACTGGATTCCAAGAGTTCGGCTCAGTGTTTAGCTGTGGGTGTCTGCTTCTGCTTGCATCAGCTACTGGATGAAGGCTCTAGGATGGCATATAAGGTAGTCATCAATCTCATTATTGGTGAAGGGAAGTTAAGGAAGCCTCTCCACTATTGCTTAAATTGTTAGTTGGGGGTCATCCTTATAGATCTATGGGCATTTCCCTACTGCCAGATTTCTCTTAAAACCTATAATGGCTCTCTCTATTATGATATCTCTTTTCTTGCTCTCCTCTATTCTCTGTTTAATCGTATGCCACTTCCCTTTGAAATATTTGGTGGCCTCCTCTTATTGCCAGGATAAAGCCCTAACTGTAGAACACAACACGCTACAGAATCTCCCTTACAGATAATATCTTGAGGTGTCTGTCACAAGCCCTTTTATTCCACACTGCTTCATATTCCATACCTCTTTCTAGTTGATTGTTGTCCCTTAAACTTCCATGACCCTATGTTGTCCAGCCAGAAACTCAACATTTTCAAGATCAAATGAAATTGCCTTTCCTCCTTGATACCATCCCCCGTGAATTCCCTTATCATTTTGCACTCAGAGACCTCTTTATTACCACTGTGATTCTATCTTTTCTTCCTTTTCTCCCTTAAACTTTGCAGCTTCTAGCAATCTGCCCTTTAACAACAAAAATCAGTTCAAAAGTATAGTGTCTATGAGGATAGGGAAAATAATCCATGGAAATTTAACACAAGTTCTCAACCAAAAATAATGCTTTACAAATGTGAGAAAGAATTAATATCCTTGAACAATATTACCATTCTTCCTAGAAACAAGCTTATATTTCTAGTTTACTTGTAACATATCTCAATATAGAAGTGCTTTTGGCTTGCATATGGGCCAGATAGGGAATAGCATTCATGTAAACATGCAGGTAAGTCAATGGTAAAAAAAAAATCAATGGAATCTGAGAGGTATTCATCTATGTGCAACAGTTATCACCCCTTATAGCCCCCACTCCAGGAAATAATACAAGATCGGTTGGACTCAAGTGCTGTGCATTGCACCTTTTCTCTTACTCAAAACAGAAAGTTTAAGTTCAGTCTTCATGGGATTATAGACCCACCTAAGCCCCAATTTCCTTGAAGCTTAGAAGATTTAGCTGGAGTGGATAGAATTTAATTCAATTGGCTTTGAGTTTCTTAACTAAATAAATGTTTAGATCACTACCAATAAACACAAAACTCTTTGTAACATTCTTACAACTAATAAGTAAACTGGGAGATTTAGGAGACAGATTCACTTGTGTGTGAAATAAATAGAATAAAACCCCTCAAGAACTTGGTCCCACTTTGGGGAAGAACTGAAGTTTTTCTTTGTCTAAGTCCTTCACTCATACTGTTTTAATGACTGTCCTATAGCCTTCCTTCGATTTATAATGGCAGAATGAACAGGAACTTTAGTATAGAGCAGAGGATGGAGTGGAAATTGCTGACTCTGAAGGACACTCAGTTTCTTGGGAAGCATGGGGTGTCTTCCTCGTAGGCTCGCAGTGGGAGGCAGAGAAACGTGCCCCAGCCAAGAATGGAGCATTAGTTTATAACCTGAAATGGGTGACTTTATGAAAAATGGCCCTGCTGTGAAAGGTAAGTGCTTGATGTTACACCTTCACTGTAATTATGCTTGGAACTGCTGACAGAATTTTCCTCCCAACAAAGGAGACCTATAAAATTCTTTGTTGTTCATGAACAGATGTGAGTTTATTAAAAGCAAGAGAATTTAGTTCAAACAATTGCATTGTAAATAGATTCCTAACTAATAGGAATACTAATTAATCTTCCCTAATTTGTACATATATTAAAATGAATTAATCTCACAGATACCTGCCAAGCAGATAGAATGCATTTGACGATCGTTATGCTTATTTTTCACTCATATTTGCTTACTTATTTGGGAGGAAAAAGAATCCAAGATCATAAATCACATTCACATTGCACTTGCCTGAAGGACCATAGAATGATGGAACTTGAATTTGCATAGGACAGCAAAATATAGCTATTTCCTTTATTAGGATGCTATTCATCTTACTTTGGGGCTTTGTGTTCAGGGAATGTTTACATAGACTCGAAACAAACATACTAGAGAGACAAGTAGCTAGTTAATCTTCCCTTAGGTTCAATGGAAGGTGGAGGGCCAACCAAAGGACTCAGTTGAACCCTGTACTTCATGACATCTTCCATTTAGACCCTCTTCCATGTAAATGGCTTTATGAAATGGGGGGACTTCTATTATATTTCACCTCTATCTTAGCAGTGCTGGGTAGGTAACACTAAGTACTCAATTTATGCTTGTATGATCACATTAAATTGAGTACTAGCTTACTGGCATCATGCTACTGGAAAGAACAAGTACTTTTAAATTTCTTCCTCCAAAAATATAATCTTCATGAAAATATAGACTGGAAACATTACAAATGAACTCTATGAAGTCAGTTTTGGTCAGGCCTTGCTTATGACACACAGACTCTCTCACTACTGTAGATTCCAGACCATACCCTAAGGATCATGGTCATGTTTAGTAAAGACAGAACATACAACAGTGATCTTGTCCCACCCCTGCAGACATAAAAATGTGGGGTTTATAATATAGCTCACTCATGCTACCTTAGCACTAGGGAGGTTGAAGCTGGAGTATTGTTACGTGTTTGATGCTTCCCTGGATTACACAGTGAATTTGGGATAGCCTATGATATGGAATTAGACCTTTGTTTGTGTCAGAAGTAGGAAGATTAAGACTAGGGGTGATCTTAGCTGTTTTCCCCAACTCCTTATGAACCAGAATTTGTGTCCTTGGCTTAGAGCAGCACCACATGTATAAAACATACATAATAAAACTGTACAGGTTGATTCATGTCATTTGGTAAAACACTTGACTAAAGATAAATAGAAAAATCTTTTGACATCTAAATGTTCACAGCAATGTGTTTTAGTTCAGATTGAAATCTAATTTTTTTCAATTAAATCATCTTCTTCCCAAGTAGACGAAGACTCTATGACACTAACAACACATGATCAAATAACACATTGTGGTTTGGTTGCTGTACAGATATTGGTTCATGTAATCATAGTAATACAATCAACATAATGCGTAGATCGATCCATTTTGGAATAATTTTCAATTCCTCTTGAAAGTCATAACACAATATTCTTAAATAAATGTCTTAAGGCCACATAGCTAGTAAACACTAATACCAGGATTTGACTTGAGGTTCTAATTCCCAAACTCCTGTTAGTATCCATTAAGCTATATGCAAAATCCACCAAAGAACATTACCAAGAGTTGATTGTAATTTCCTATCATCCACGTGTCAATAAACATTGACATGTTTATTGTGTCTATATCTGATGACTATACACAAGAGGCCATGCTTAAAGTTAGGGATACAAAGATAAATGCAACTAAGATTCTATTATACTAGCAAAGATAGGCTCAAATTCCAATAAATGCTACATAACTGACTCAAAATTCAATAGGAGCACAAAAATGCGGCCAACTAGTTGCTTGTCAAGCAATACTGTATTTCACACAGTGAGTAGCAATTTTTCTAAGTCGAAAAGGAAATAAAATATAGTGACTGGTGGTTTCATGATTATATTGTCACTGTGATCAAAATTTCCACCAAGAAAAAAAATTGCATTTCTGTTTCTCTGAAGCAGATCTATTTTTAAAAAGCCAACATTTGAGGAATTCTAGAGACAAAATAGAAATTTTGATTTCTCTTGATTCTTTTGCTGTATTTAAAAACCTTCCAAAGTTTTATGGCAAGCATACCCACAGACTTGCCACCTGATAGCAAGTGTCTGTGTGCTGACTAAACTCTAAGGTATTGGATTGTGGATATTGCTAGTGTTCTTCATAGACAGTTACTGGACGTTCCAGTGACCTCTGTGATATTTGAACATGCATCTAAAAGCCCTTAAGTGATATGCGTATGTTTTTCTTCTTGCTGTGACAAAATACTTGACAGAAACTTAAGGGAGCAAGAGGTGTGTGCCTCAGTGTTTCAAAGAGGTCAATCTATTTGAGCAGGGAGTGACTGGATGAGCAAAGCCACTCATAGCATGACAGCTCAAGAAGTGGGGAAAGGGACAGTTGTTGCTTTGTAATCACTCCCCCCAACACACACACACACACACACACACACACACACACACACACACACACACACACACATTTGGTTCTGTTCATGAGCCCAGCCTATGAAATGGTTTTGCCCACATTCAGGTTGGAGTATATTCACTCATGTAATCCCTCTGAGACAGACTAATCATTTGCCTTTCCTGCCTTGTGGGTGATTTTAAATTTGGTGAAGCTGACAATGGAAGCTAGTACAGTGTTAGCCTGTAATCCCAATACATAGGAAGCTGAAATAAAAGAATTCCAGTGAGTTTGAGGTCAGCATTGGTTACAGGATAAATTAATCACCAGCATGAACTGGTAAGACCCTACCTCAAAATAAAAAACAACAAAGTTGACAGGGGAGGAGCCACTATCATAGGACAGAATTACTCAGCCTCATGACTTGTAAAATATTCATAACACTGTCAGGAAAGTATAGACGCTGTGCCACATACCAATAAAATTGTATTAATAGAATTAATAGAAAAAAAAACCTGCTAATTCAGGAGAAGTACATACTGTGCCATTTTACACCATAATTTTACAGAGGATTTTTTGTTTGTTTGTTTTTTTTGACAAACGTGCTCAAACATATTTCCGATTTGCAGAAATAATCTCAGATACTGATTTAGTATTAAGTCTTCAAGTGGTACATCAGGAGAATCAGGAGCCCTTGGCAACATCACGTTGCTCCACAGAGATTAACAAAGAGCCACAAAAGTGATAGATAACACATAGGGCTCAGAGAACAAAGCAAAGGCTAAAACCTTTGATTAAGCCCCAAATTAGAAACCTGAAGTGACCTACTATTGGCTAGAAAGCTCTGCATGTGCTCAAAGCTACATTTCCCTAGGACTGATTTTACTAAACTCTCAAAAATTTCTTCTTGACTGCCCCTCAAGTACAAAGAAAAAATAATGTTCAAAATCATTAGACTCAGACTTTACGCCAGTGAGAAAGAAGTTGCTATAAGAGCCTCACTGTTTAATATACAGATTTACACACCTAGTGAACTGGATAATACCATGAACCATAAAAACTAAATCTCTTACCTTGAGTCAATCATAGTATAAAAAGAACCACAAACACTACATTTGACACCAACCATGCTTAATATGAATAATGTCTAGTATATAAAATGTTATAAAAATCCTGCCTTTGGGGAAGTAGGATAATGGGTAGTAATTATCATTATTTCAAATTTTACCTACTGTCTGGCTTTTTAAAAGCCTAATTTCTCATGCTTAGTTTACCAGTTCATCTAAATAGGCAAGTTAGAGAAGAAGGCTAATCTCAAGCCATATGTTCCCACTAGGCTTATTTACTAACTCAAAGACCAAATAACATTGTCTCAGTTGATGGCTTTGCTGAGATTTTGGTGTAGGCATTCAGGACAGTTAGAAGCAATATAAATTAACAAAGAACAGGGGCTTTAATCTTGGGAAGACCCCCAGCTCCAATCATAGCTCTGCCTCTTGCAAACTGTGTTCATTTGAACACTGAACATTCCTAACTAATTATCTCCTTGCAAAATGAATTTAGTAACACTTTGTTCATTTTTAAGAACACATAAAGAAAACACATGCCTTAGGTAGGGTCTACACATAAAAGTAGATGCCCACCGTCCCATTAAAACGAAATGCTAGCAAACTGACATCCGTGCCCTTCCCCCATCCATACCCTCTGTAGTCTGCCAAACCCTTACTTTGTTTTGTTTTCAATTCATTTTCTGAATTAATACACACAGTCCTGGGATTCCTGTGGCTTCTTCGTACAGCACTTCTTTGTTTTAATGGTCTGTCAGGTAAACCATTTTCATTACTTGCTTAGTGGGTGGTCTTTGTGTAAACTTGTATTCAAGATAATTATAAGGTATAAGACAAGCTAGTGAAGAGCATTTTTGATAGAAAGGGGACAAAAGGAAAGAGGGGGCATTAAAATAGGGTGATAGAAGTTAAAGAGATGGTGATGGGAGTTAAGAAGACAAAATAGCACATGTTTTCTCCTGAATGAAAGATGGGGGCTCAGAGAATGAAGAGGACTTGTAAAGGGAAGAGGGGACAGCAGAGGGTAATGAAAGGTGCAAAACTAAGCAAAATATAATTATTTCTATATCTGCATATATGTAAAGGTATAATGGAAGCAAGTGTTTTCTCATCAATTCAAATTAATATAACTTATTAAAATTAGATAACGAGAGCATTCTTGACATCCTTGGTAGATGTATGCAGGTGCTTATGAGTTTCAATGACTTCTGACAGAGGTCAGAAAATAAGGTAAAGTTGCATCACTCAGTTGATTTTACTCACTGCTCTATGTCCCAGATCTAGTGTCTATAAACTATGACCTTGGCCCGAATATTCACAACCCCTGTCTTTGTCTACTCAAAAAGAGCCACAGTCTTTCATTATAGCTCAGCTGTGACCCAAGCCAAAAAAAATTTATTATCTAGCCATTTACTGGAAAAGTTGATGCCCTACAGCAGGGCTATGCAAAATAATGATTCAGTGTGGTTTTAAATTTTAATGCTATATAAAATATATGTTAAATGTACACAACTGTGCTAATATTTTTAAAACCATAATTCTGTTGTCTTATTCATCAGGATATTTCATTACTACATATTTCATTACGACCTTTACACACGTGTAGGTTCTGTACTTTAATCACATTTACCCTTCCCATCCCCTGCTACATGGTCATTCTGGTCATGGTCCCCACACACACTTAGTTTGTCAAATTGACAAAGCTAGGGTCATCTGGGAAGAGGGAACTTCAACTGAGAAAACACCTCATCTATGGGGTATTTTCTTGATAAATAATTTCTTGGGGGGGCAGCTAACTGTGGGTGATGCTACCATGGGGCAGATGAGCTTGGGTGGTATAAGAAAGCAGCTCAACGAGTCATGGAGAGCAAACCAGTACACAGCATTTCTCCACGGCTTCTGCTTCTGTTCCTGTTTCCAGGTTCCAGCTAGCATTCCTGCCGATTTCCCCCAGTAACTATGATCTAGATGTATAAGCCAAATCAAACCACTCCTCTTCATATTTATTGTAGTCATGGTTCTTTTCACAACAACAGGAAGCAAACTAGGAAATACACAATTTTCCATTCTAGATTTAATATTTTATTTAATCTAATATAATACAAACATATGGAAATTGTCTTTGGGTCTTTGTTTTCATTTCAGGGAGTTGGTGTGTATTTTAGGTCTGAACCCACCATGGCTATGATGCTCAATTTACACATGTGTCTTCAGCTGGTAGGTAGCATGAGGCTTATCCATGGCATGACAAGGGGAGAAGTAACCGTAGCACCAAGTCTTGCCCATATCAATGCTCTGAATGAAGGCATATAACTTCTGAGAATTCATGAGGGGTTAAGTAAGCCCAGAAGCTATGTGAAACAAATCAAGGATTAAAAACCTGGTATCCAAAGCAAGAGGACTAGAGCATGCCCAAGGATGATGGATGAAGGGAAATGATGGCCTAGAAGATAAAGCTGCTCAAAGCTATAACAAAGTATGTACCAACTTGCTGAAAATTATAAAATTCAATGTTGGTCTCCCTACCACTTAGATTTAGGACAATCATTCTATTCTTTAAAGGACCATCAGTTATTGAAAGGCTAGGATTATGACTAATTTATCTTATATGATCAATGTTTCTACCAGTATATACAGCCTATAGAATACGCTGAAGGTATGTATGTTACTAGAAGGTAAGTTTGAGCAGTACACCATTAATAAAAAGATAATGAATGTCCCAATGAATAATTCATTAACAATGTAAAATAAACCTCCCTCCCCTCACCCTTTCATAGCTGAAAACATTTCATTCTCTTTAGGCTGCTTGACATGTATTAAAGACCAGGATCTGGAAGTTAACGGAATTAAACACCAGTGACAAACATTATGTGCATCATCTGTAAACTCAACATGTGACCCTTCATGTATTTTGTAGTTTGTTTGAGGTAAAGGGAAGCAGAGATATGTGTGCTTGGTGCTACTGACCACAAGTTACCCTCGCTTATTCATGCCGGTAAAGAGACAGACAACTTAAATGAGCAGAGTCTTTTGAACCAAGTCTCCATTAGAATCATTTCTACACTCACAAGGTGGAGTTAGCACAGACTACCATGGATCCCATCATTAGTATCCCGATCTACATACACTATAAAACAGTGTGGCTCTAATTGGATCTGAACTGAAGACCACCTAAGGCTTCCAAGATCTCAGTATAGTAAAGGCTGTTCAGTGCTTCCTAAGCCCCAGGTCTCAGAGCACATATTCCCTCCTTGGCTTGCAGGTTGTCTCTTCCTCACATTTTAAAGGCAAACTACAAATTACCCACATCACAGGCAAGAAGAATTTGTGACAAGGAAGAAAGGAAATATTCTTAATTTTTTTTAGGTTTCAGAGCCACAGCTTCGCCAATATGAGCCACCTAAAATCCCCAGCAATGATATAGGGAATAGGGTATCATATAGTATATGCTAATATGCACATTGTGAAAAGCTCAGTGACAGCTCCCCACCCCCAAGATGTCCACACTCGGTGCCCAGAGCCTGTATGTTACCCCCACATGGCAAAAGATGCTTTGCAGATATGACTCAGTTAAGGCTCTTGAGATGAGGAGATTATCCTGGATTATCTGGGTGACCTAGTGTAATCCCAAGAGTCCTTATGAGAGGGCAGAAGGAGGGTCAGAGTCAGCCAAGGAAGTTTAATAACAGAAGCAGAGGGTAAAAGTCAAAGAAACAGTAAGATGCTATATTCCTGGTGAGGAACCAAGAAATACAGGTGACCTCTTTACTCTGGAACATGACAGTACAGACTGTCCCCTAGAGCAGTCACCTAAGTAAAGCTCTCCTGATCCATTTTAGAAGATGTGACCCAGGACTTTAGAGGAACACGTTGTACTCCACTCTATTGTGCCTCTAAGTTGGTAATCATGTATTACAATAAAAATAGTAAACTAATATGTATGCATTATAGTGTTGATAGATACAAGTTATACATTTACCTAACAGACTTAAAAATCGGGTTACTTACATTTTGGGTCCATATTACTTCTTTTCAGGTATTGAACATAAAAGGGCTCCAAAGGCACACTGTTCTCTTGGATACGTCAAAGATGCCTGCTGGCTCAAAGAGTGGGGTTCAAGCAGATACTGAGCTAAGTGTGTAGAACCCAAGGTAAAGGATATGGAATCTGGATAAATCTGAGTTACAGTCTAGCAATGGACAAGTACCTAGTACTGTGCATCGTCCAGCATAACACCCTGCCAAGGTCATACTACCGAGTAGTACATGGTTGAACCAGAAGTCAAACTGAAACCAGTAGAACTAGCTTTCCCTAATATGTTCACTGCAAGAACATGTGTCAATTTTCCTTACTCCATCTATTCTTTAAGAAATCACAAGTCAAATCCAATGTGAAGGTACCCACTCTGTAACCTCTCTCCTTCTTTCTTCCTGTTCTACATTCAACTTTATCTATATTCTTCCTGGGCCTGTGCTGTGATGAGTTAACTCTGTAGCCCTCATCACACTTATCAGCTGGCTCACCGTGTACATGGCTTTCCTTCCACAAGCAGCCTGATGTTTGCTTTTGGTACTTCCCACATCTACCCAAAAGTGACCCAACTCCACAGATAAAATGAAAATACCACATGTGACTTGGAAAAGTCTTACCAGGCTTTTCATTTGACACTGCCGCTTTACTAGTCAATAATGTATGCTGTCCTTACCCAAATAGAATAGGATCAGGTAACCAATGGACCTAGTTAAAAGATAATCTACTTTTCAAATAAAATGTATTTTGTCCTTTTTGAAAATTTATTTTCAACTGATATATAAAACATGAAGATGTGGATACAGAGGGGGTATTGTGTATTATTTCCAATTGTGCATATGTGTCATAATATTTAAATCAGGTTAAATTTGTTGCCTTAATATATTTATAATTGTATGGTAAAACTTATAAAAATACTTTAATTTTGCTAGTTAGATGCTACCTATAGTAACCCTCTGTGCAGTAGAAACTTATTGCCCATTGATCAGCTTTTCTCCACCCATCCTGTGCTTGCACCAAGATTTAGCAGAAGAAGAGCAGGACCACATTATGCCAAGGACTGGCCTTTACTGTTCATTTTGTAAAAGCTATACTCTCTTATAGTCAAAAGCATATCCCTTCTCTCTGGGTTCAATTTGACAATTAAAGTTTCAGTATCAAATATTCATCTTCTAGTAAACAGCTGTTTTAATTATATGTAGATCTTGTCAACTGTTGGGTCCTTGATACAGGTAGTTTATGCAAAATTAAAAGACATGCTAGGATGGGAAGGACTCATGTTTTAATTTTCAAAGGCATCATCTACATCAAAAACAAAAGCCATCATTGCATGCATCTTCCGGGGAAGAGCTTTGATCATTTTAGAAAGTTATACAAATTCTAGGAAACTAGAAAGAACTGCCGTCTTCCATATTAAATTGAACACAGAAGTTAATGTAGGAAAAAATGTGCTTTAACTCACAGTTAAATGATTTTTAAGTGTGATTATCATCAGAAATTCTTACAGAGTTTGAAAATAGGCATTTTTAAAAAAGACTCTCCAGACAAAAATTCAGCTGGGCCTTTAAAATATCACCCCAGGCTCCGGATTTCTCTGCAGCAAAGCTCAAGTCTTTTTCTTTAATTCAGGCTGAATGAAATCCTGCTGACCCACTTTTAGATTTACCAGAAGGAAGGTAGCTACATTGCCCCTGTCCCTTTCTCTTTCATTTTTACATTTCTAATCGGTTGCTACAGAACCAAGTGCCCCCAGACCGAGTGGTTTATGATAACAATATACAGTTATTAGTGGACAGTTCCTATAGGTCAGGAACACTGTGCGAGTGTGCCTGGGCGGGGTCTCGCTCAAAATGTGTACTGAGGCTACAGCCGGGGTCGTGGGGAGCTGAGTTTCTCACTAGCGTGCTCAGCTGGCAAGGTCTGAGTTCTTTTTAATGTTAGAACCTCTATATGAAGCTACAACGTTCTTACAATGGGGCAGATGGTTTTCCTCAGAGGCAGTGAGCCATGACAAAACAAGTGTCTTCTGTGATTCAGCCTTGGCAGTCACCTAATTTTTAATCGGTTACAGACAAGAACACAGTTCAGTGTGTGAGGGAACCGCAGAAGGGCGGGGACAACAAGATGCTGGAATCACTGCCAAGGCTGTCATGGTAGCCCTCAACAACACACTGGAAGGTTCTGAAGACCCATATGTACTTTATCCTGGCTGCCAGAACAAAGCACTAAAGATTTGGGGACTTAGAAAACAGAACCCTCATCCCAAACCCCACATATACCATAATTCTGAAAGCTACAAATTCAAGACAGCCCAACTGCTGCCAGCATTAATTTCTTCTGCAGAGGATGCTTTTATTTTGTTTTCTCATCCTGTCTTCTCCAGGTCTTTCTTGTGTTCCTGTCTGGGTCTTAACCTCCCTGTGGGAAAACATGTTGCCACTAGATTGGGGCCTTCCTTAATGCCATTTTAACTTTTTTTTTTTTTTTAGACCTCATCTCATATATAGCCATATTCTGAGACATGAAAAACTACATCAACAACATGTGAATTGGAAGGATCACAGTTCAATGCATATCAACCTATTTTCTTCACAGTAGCTGTCATCCATCCTGGGATTTGTAAAACCAAAAATTCAGACTCCTATTCGGATTCCACACATCTTTTGACAATTGCCGATCTAAACTGTGAATAATAGGGCACTGCTGTAATCCCAGAATTTTGGAAGTGAAGGCAGGAGGATTGGTTCAAGGCTAGCCTTGGCTACATAAAGAGTTTGAAACTAGCCTGAGCTAGGTGGGACCTTTTCTCAAAAATAAAACTAACAAAAACTAATGTAAAACAAATAAGCACTAATAATAAGCAAGCAATTACTTCAAAGATACCTTTATAGATGGCATTGGCTCCAGAGAAAGTTCTGGCAAGTACTTCATATTTCTGAGCACAAATTATGGCTTGCCATATATGATCTTGCCCCTTGTGTGAACCTCAATCTACTCCGCACCATGCTGTATGCTCCCCACTCCACCCCAGCTTACTCCTTACTCCTTAATGTTGCAGAAGACTTATGCCCCGGCCATTTTCTCTGTAGGTATTCTGATGTCCACTACAAGACTGCCTTATTCTCTGGTTCTGAACTCTCTTCAAATCACCACTCATCAAAGAGACCTACGTGCCCATCATTCTATTAGGACCTCCCCCCTCTGCCCAGTCATTCTTGGAACTTCCACTGTGGTTTCCCACAGTACAGTTTAAGGCCAAAATTATATTATAAAATCCATTATTTGTTCCTTGCATACCATAGTGCCACAGTATATAGTGCATAATCCATACACGCATGTTGAATAAGTGAGCAAATGGTTACCAATTAAGTTAGCACATGCAGCCTGACATATGAGCCAGAGAAATAGGAGTAAACGCAGAGTCTACTCTTCATGATTTACATTTTCCAGAGTTCCTGATCACTAATAGGATCAGTTTGTTGCTCTGATGAGATAATTTCAGTAAATTACTTTAATTACATTGGATATTACTGGTAAGTGTTTGTTTTCCTCGGGTATGGAATGCTGTGATTCAGATATTCCATTTGAATGTTTAGCGGTGAAACATACAGAAAAGGTGAGAATGGATAAGCTTCCCAGAAATTCTCAATGCTGAAAAAGTTCAGGTTCCTAGAGTTGCAAAGGACTCTCTCTGTTGAGGCAAACTGCTTCTGAGCATCCCCCATGAAGACAAAATATAATCTTTATTGAAATAGGATGGTATTCACTCAGTTCTGAATTTCTTACATTGTTCATGACTTCCTTGTGTGTTGAAACTATATGTTTATTTACTAGAAAAGCATATTGTCTGTCTATGATTAAAAAAAATGGCCTCAAGTAGTGACTGTAAAAAATAAATATCCCAGCAAATTTCTATGGTCTCCAGCATAGTAAGTTAATAGGAGCAACACTAAAATGCATCCAGTGACACAAAGATTACCCACCCTACACTGAATTTGTTGATTCCTTTGTGCTTAGAAATACCTCTTGGTTGAGAACTGAACCACCTAACTTTTAGAGTTGGATGTACAAGCATCTTAATGTATAGACTGTGATAAAGCATTTTAAATGTTCCAGGTATCAACTTCTTTTTCCATAAACTGAGGTGACATGGTACCATTTGTCCTGTTTCTTCCAACCACAAGAGCCTATCATTTATCCCCTGTCCTCACTCCTCCTTTCTTCCCTATATTTGCAGAAAGAAATAAAATATAGTATGTAAATAATATTGTGTAACAACCATATTCACTGATGGCAAGAATGTGTACTTAGATTTCTATATCCTAGATTGCTTCCCTGATCTCCAAAGACTCTTCTGAAAATGAATTTTACTCTAAGGCAGATCTAGGAGATATATATATATATATATATATATATATATATGTATGTATGTATGTATGTATGTATGTATGTACATGTAGAAGATACCAAAGTGTATATTTAGATGCATATAGATAGGATGATCAACCTGGAAGAAATTATGCATGCTTCTGCTAAAGGGAGACACTTGATAACATTAAGATAAGTATGTACTGAAACAGTTTTGTGAGTTACATAAAAGATGGGTGCAGTGGTTCTGAGACTATCCCATCTATAATAGTGACTGATGCAAACCCTTCTGATGCTCTAGGAGGAAATGCTTTTCCTTTGTCTGAATAAGGGAGGATAGTATGAAGACAGTTCTTGGGTAGGCTCAATATGAGAGTTTAATAGTCTTCTACTATACCAGCATTTTATTTCAGAAAACCCCATTCATCTTACAAAATGGCTGGGTTAAAAACATGGGGATAGTATTAGGAAGTGCACATTTTATATTTTTATTTATAAAATGTTCTGGAAAATAAGTCCTATATTATAAATGTAGATGTTTCTGATGAATCTTAAAATTTTTCTTTTCAGTGTTTCAGCATTTTGATAAAGAAATGAACATGCCCCCCAGGAAAAGACAGAAAACATCCAAAAGATGACTGGCAGATTTTTATCCTTTATATTCCATGTAGCAGGGGTAGGTTATACCTCTCAAATTGCTGAACTCTCATTGCAGTAAACATGTAGCTGAAATTCACCACATTTTGAAAAGCAACTTCTTTTCTGTTTCTACCACGCTCCTCACTCTACTATACAATGATTAAGTAGCCAGGCACTCAGGTGTTATGTCACTCATTTTACTCTCAGCAATCCTGCTTTCCTTCTGTCTCACACATCACAAACAATGCCTGTCAAAGATGATGTCTGAGATTTTAGGGACTGTGCTTTCCTCCCCTGTCTGCTTCATCCCTCTCCCGAGTAAATCACAACTTCCTCTTCCTCTCACAGGGACTATCATGCCCTCCTTCCTTAATTTGTTGACACTCTTGTTTAGTTGTGGCTGTTTCCTCAGACCTCACTCCTCAGGTCTCCATAGTGAAGAAAAATCAGCCAACCAAATAAAAACAACTCCCCTTTCTTCATCCTGTTCCTAAGAAAATGCTCTTTATGTATTCTCCATGGGTAAATATTATCAATACGAAGGTGGATACAATATATATCTTACTGTCAAGGACTATCTATTTGCTAAAAGGACGTTATAAACCCAATACATTTCTAAGTGGTAGAACTTTAAACAGTGAGACCATGGAGGTATGTTTTCATGGGTATAGAGGCTTTACCAACGTAGCTTTAAATTGCCTCACACAACCATCTTTCTTCTGAAGGAAGCAGTAGGGATTTCCCATCTTTCAAGAGTATTGATGCTACCTTCGAATGCCACCTTTAAAAACACTCCAGCCCTTGTTCTAGGAATATTCTCATTGACAAAGCCTTCTACCAATTGAACATATGGCCAACAAAACACAATGGATTGGGATCCCAGTGATCTTTGGCTGAATTATTGAAGTGTGACTTCATCAGAGCAAACACATCTCTACTGAGGTGGTGTTTTCATCCCCCTTCCCTTGAAAATAAAAGAATAACGGCAGCAAAACACACCAGATATGGAATATTTAACATTTCACATGGTGAAATTTAGCTTTAATCCATTTTTTATTGACTGTACTTCCCACAGTAGAAGAACAGAACAGCTTTTCTAACATAATTATTGATAGGCTTTGCAAAGTTTTCCACAGATAAATACTTGAAAACACATAGCTCTTCCAATTTTAACATTTAGGGCACTTTTGAATGCTTGAAAATATTGCTGATTTCACTGTAGTTTGAAGCATAAAATTTATGCTTGATTTCCATTTAGCATGATGTGGAAAAATTGGTATTTTCAAAGGTGGTTTTGCCACTGGTTGTGGTAGCATATATCTTTAGTCCCAATTATTGGAAAACAGAAGCAGGGGAATCTCTGTAAGCTCAAGATTAGCCTGGTTTACACAGTGAGTTACAGACTAGCCAAGGCTATATAATAATACTCTCTCTCAAAAAAAATGGCTTTACCTATTCAGGTTTTTGACTAATTTTAAAGGATATTTTATCATATTTATTAAGTAAAATTAATTAGAGCAGCCTGTGACATTCATTCACTACATTTTCCATGTAATAATTTATTTGCCTGAGGGATTTATTCTTTTGCCAAGGATTACCTGAAGAGACCTTTATGGCATCTAAGTATAGCTCAGAAGGATAATATCGTGCATCTTGGAACTCATTACATAAATGTGAAGATTCTCTCTATGGACCAGGATGAACCTTAGATGTATCACTTCCTGCCTTTAGTAGATTTTTTTTAATTGATGTTATATCTTGTAAATTTCAAAATATTTTTCTACCTCATCACTAAATTAGTATTAGACTTTGGGAGCAATCTTATTCTTTTATAATTTTCAAAATGACTGCCAGGGGAAGTGAGGTTGGCCAGACTGGAACTTCTTAAACTTTTCCCTTGATGGCCCCTTTTTATCTAAGAACATTTGATGGGACCCAGGTGCATAAGAATATAAATATAAAGTTTTTTTTTATTTACATATCTTTTAATTATGCATGCTATGCTTTAACTAGGCAAAATATACATATAAAAAAGGCAGTGTCAAATTTCTTCCAAGTTTACTTTTCAATGTTTTTGAGAAAAGCAAGTGTTCCTGTAGACCTTTAGAATACAGCCTACAATGAAGCTATCCCAGCTAACACTTCACTAAGAAGAAACACATGAGTCACACTTTCTGGTGGCTGGATCCCCTTCCAAATAAAAATAAAAATAAAGGTAGTGGCATATAATATTTTCTGCTTCTGATAATTTTAATTATTCTAGACAATTTGAAAATAAACTCACATTTTAACAAAATATAAAGGTATCTCTTGTTTTTATTGTAGATAAAGAATCCTACAAAAGTACACAGTTGAGTCCATGAAGCACTTTCACTGGCCATGTAGATATTTTGAAATTAAATATATACAAACGTTCTTATTAAGCAATACACTGCAGGACACTGCAGAAAAGCTCATGTAATTAATGAAAGCTGAGCTTTATGAATTAAAAGCCATTGTCTTCTACACATAATTTACAAACAGTCATGCATTTAAAGGTGAATGTTCTATCTCATAGGAGCACATTTTCCCAGGCAAAGGCTGGTATACAAATATTTGTTAATGCCAAATAAATAGAATCTTCATGAATTATGTATTAATATTTAAACCTAGCAAGTTGAAACTTGGTATTTCAAAGTTCTCTCCAAGTGCAGGAAAAGCTCTAATTCCTTTGCAACTCAGTAGGGGACAGAAATTCCTAACGAATTTAATTTTTAGACATTTTTTGTGTACATATTATTTTACCATGTACTTAAAAGGAAAGCAGTTTAAAGTTTACCTGCTTATGAGATAGCATGCTCATTCATTTTTATATGGGCAATTAAATCCTTCCTTTGTATTGCTGGATGTGGATCATCTGTAGGTTTTGTTTGTTTGTTTGTTTGTTTGTTTTTTGGTGTTGATTGATATTTTGGTTTCTATCATTATCAATACTAAGATAACTGTTTCACATAAATACAAAGTACAAAATGGCATCCATAAGCTTGGCACATCATTTAAGAAACTTGTAATTTTATTTTGCTATTTATTATGAAACTACTGTCGGCATCTCACACAGCAGCTTTAAAAAACTGAACATCGTAACACAACACAATCTATAGATGTGCTAATTGGATACATGCTGAAGAATGATACCAGAAAAATATTTTAAACCATTTATTTTATAACGTGGCCACTGTATTACTTTAGAGCACACTTTTATGTACAGGAACACACTTCAGTTCCTAACACAGACAGTCTGCACCTGAGCTGAGGTGCTCCAAGCAGTACTCTTTACTGTGCCATGAACATGCACACTGCAAAATGGACATGTGTGTTCAGAAGTAAGGCTTCGGTGAAGTCACGTGAAAACTCAATCTGCTGTTGCTTGAAGTAGCTCAGATTCATTAGACATTTGATTATGATTAGTTTGTTTGGTTGTTATGCCTTTAGATAGCTTTTATGTGACCAAATTTTTCATGACCCCCATATTAGTTATGAACCACATCTTAGGAATCTTGATGAGGACATTGGCTCCAAGCTCCTTGAGGGTAGGACATATGATTTATTCACTTTTCTATATTTGGCATGCACTTTACTAGAATAAGTCTTAGATAAATGTTGTCTTGAATCAGTGAGTTAAATCATTATAGCCATGACTGTTAGCCAGCATCAGTACCATATGATTTTACTCAGCTAATCTTATCCAAATCATTATTGTCTCTTGTACAATTAGTTTATGAAAGTTTCAACATCTTAATGTTTGCATTAAACACCCCCAAAATTTAACAGTAATGAATATATCTTCCCTGATTTGAATCGAGGATGGGAGTATAAGATAGCAATTTCTCTTCTTGAAGACTTCTGCAAACAAATAAAGAAATAAATAAAAGTAAGCGGAATGCAATCCCCTAAGTGGGAATAAGTATTGACATTTGTGGGTCAAACTGAAACATTGTGTAATCTACCCATCTGAAGATTGGTCTGCTGAAGGAAATTCATACAGGTGGAATCCTTCTTATTCCATGGGCAAATTTTGAACTGAATGAACTCTTTTGTCTTCAAGCAGGATATGAAATTTTCTTTGCTGAAAATTTATTATGATGTAGATCACACTTTCTTCACTTGTCAAATCATTAGACCTTTGGTGAACCTTGGCTACTCTATAAATTATTTCTTTACAAAGATAAAAAGCTTTTAAGATGCTCCCAGTTAACTTTCAATACTCTCAGGAAAATTAAAAACAGGAAATTACCTTCAAAGCATCAGTTCTTTCCACGAATGTAAGTAGATGAAGCATTATCTATTTCTACTAAAATCAATGGCTTGCAAGTAGACCTTGAAATGCAGCACTCCAGAATTCTCCTGTTTCTTGGCTTTAAATGTGAAATCTCCTCTAGTGTGTACACCATCAAATATCCAATGTTTCTTTCTGATACTTCTGGTAGCTACTTTCAGGAGGGTCCTATTGCTGTTCTTAACAATATCTAGCCAAAACTTCAGTCATTTCAGAAATAAAAATATCTCCAGATGGAAATTGCATCCAACTGATAATTTTCTCTTGGAGTTCTGGAATATGACAAATTGAGGCTTCATTATCTTACTGGTTGGAAATTTCAGAAACTCTAAGCTACTTTTGGAAAAATAAAGTCAGAGATAGAAGCATCCTGAGTGATATATACATTTACATTTACTTACATTTAAACATTTAAGAAACAGGTGAGTTTGGACTTTGGATGAATTAATATTAGATTTTAAGAGTCAAGGGAAAATGTAGCACCCATGATTTTATCCAGGGCATTCACTTCACTAGCCATCTCAGTGCTACCCAGTGCTGTTCACCATGTTAGTGGGCACAGACAGTCAGAGTGACTCGTGTGTTACTGCTTTCTTAAGGAGATTTCAAGACAGAACTATAACCCTCATTGCCTATATGACAACCAGAGAAGCCATGTCCTTTTAACAGTTTTTAAGATCACTAGTGCAGCAGAGAGTTGTGGAAATCAGCATTCTACGTGTAAGCTAGGGTTATCTTCAAAAGTACAAGGTACTGGTTATGTACAAAGCATGGCTGTGACCACAGATGAAATAACTGGAGGACATGGAGCCACAGAGATTAACTATTCACTGCTCCCTGGGAAACATCTTCAGAGGGACTACTAGGTCTAGAGGCTGAGTCTATGACATGGCTAGCTGACTTAGGAAATACCTAGGTTTCTGTAGTAGTCAAACACCCTGGATAAACTCAGCATCACTGTGGAAACTGTGGTTATCAGATTAAATGGAGAGAAGGACCTGTTAATTTAGGCTTGACTTTTGTCAACATTACAATATGCCAGGGAAGGATCATGAATTTTGAAACAGGGATGCTTACATGTGTTGGCTACCTGAAAATTGACTCAAGCAGTATTCAATTCGGAACCTGTCAAGTCAAGATAAGCCTACCATTGCTAGAATTGCAACAGCAATTTGCAACAGCATGTTGCTTTTCATAATTGTTAATTCTGCTCCTGATACTGTGCCCTTTGTGATTTGAGCTGCATTTTGCTTTCCTTTATAGATTTCAACGATACTGCAAAGATGACTTTAAACAAAAACCATTAGAATAACAGGTAATTCCATCTCTGCAAATGCCTTGAAGTTCTTATTATGAATGCAAAGCTCTGCTAAGTGCTTCAGGAAGAGAAAGGAGGTGAGAATCTAACAAAGAAAAAAATGAAAGTGACACAATGGACATTGTGGGGAGCAAAGGGAGTAAAGTAGTGTGGTCACCCTATGGAGTATAAATGAGTCATGGAGAGCATGTGGGGTTACTTCTGACTTGTGTTTGGAGAAAGCCAGAGGCACTGAAGAGGACTGTGGAAGATGAGGACGACTCAGTAGTAGGATGGCTCAGGGTAGTTGGGGGAACAAAATGAGCAGATGTGTGACAACCACAACAGTTCCAGACATTGTCAGTGTATCCATGTGGCACCTCAAGGATGTTCCTGAGGAAGCCGGTACATAACCTCAGTTGTTTAAGATCACGGATGAGGCAAATCTATACAAATCAAGAAGAGCTTTCAAGTGCATTGGCTTCCTTCAAGTCAGCAATAGAAGACATGGGAAGGGACTATAAAGGGGTTAAAGGTACACGAATGGGCTTTTGCTTGACTAGGAGCTTCAGGAATGGGCTAGAAGGACTCAAAGGCACAGAGCCTGGGTAACTGGAAGTGCAGTGGTTCCAAAGGCCAGGAGAACACAGATCCACATGTTAAACATCACAGGCTGGAGAGGCTGTTGCAAGAGGTTGCCCAGTGGGGCAGGGGTGGGGGAGAGTTCCAGCAGAGAAGCAGAGTAAAGATGATTTAGCCACGTTATTGAAAACTGGATATTTTCTCAGTGAGTCAGGACCTCAAATTATGAGTAGACAGAGAAGATACAAGCCTGGCTCAGGTTCTGAACAATGTTTTAAGACATTTAGTTCCTTAATGGTACTTAAATGGAGGCTTGGGAAAGTGAGTACTGGAAAATGTGAATTATTTGGTTGGTTCCTTAGAGTGAGTGATCTAATCAACAATGGTAGAAAAGATAATTTCTGAAGCACAAGCTCTATCATTATTAAAAACAAGGTCAGGCATATCTCTGTGAGTTTGAGACCAGCCTTGTCCGAGACAGCCAAGATTACACAAAGCCTTGTCTGGAAAAAACAAAAAAATACAAGCAAACAAACAAAAAAAGGTTGTTTCCTCATCTACCTCTGGTAGCTAGATTTTTTTTTTAATCTTCAAAATATTTATATTTTAAAAAATTAGGGAAAAAAAGCGTAGTTGTCAAATCTAAGAACAACTTTGGTCACATTAAATTTTTATTTAATTATTTTTAAATAAATAATTACATTAATAATTAAATTAAATGATTAAATAAAATGCAAGAAAATTTTAAAGCCTGTGCATGTGTGTGTGAGACATGGTGTGGTTGGAGTATGCTGTGTCATAGCATGTTTTGTGGAGGCCTCACGATGCCTCTTGGAAGTTGGTTCTCTCTTTCTACCAAGTGGGTCCCAGGATTTGACATCAGACTACCAGGCTTGATATCAAGGGCTTTTACCTACTAAACAATCTTGCAGGCTTCAATTTTGGATTTTTTAATGGAGAAAAGTCAGTGAGGTGAGAGAGTAGCCAATGGACCATTACATATATAGTAACAGTAGCCCTTAAGGTCTGGCTCCTTCGTGGGCTTGGTACATGGACTTAAGATTGGAACTAAATGGAAATAAGAAATGCAAACAATGGTTTTTAATGAACAACAAGAACTGAATCGTCCTCATTTAATAGCAATTTATATAAATAACTGGCTTCATAGAATTTACTGGCATTTGCCTACAATTACGTCAACCTACTTTCAGGGTATGAATAACAATAGGATTTATTTTGCCACCTCCAAAATTGGCCTCTGTAAACTCCAACAGTTCTAATTTATCCCCTTAATAGGGAAGATTTAGCTGTGAGACACTTTAATTAATGCTCTTTCTGCACTTGGTAGTTAGTTCTACCATTTTAGCCTCTTTAGGTTTCATGTGCACCACGTAATTCTAGTGTACTAAAAAGCAAATATAGGTTACAGAAAGGTTACCGCTCAGAATATTTAATAAAAGTAAAAAAAAAAAAAAAATAGCAAAACTGAAACCCTACTTCAAATGCCAGACTGTTATAAAGCCGAATTTGGGGAACAGAGTCTGCTGATCTCTGAGACTCTACAATGACTTCTGTGAGAAATAACAGGAGCACGGGGGGAGGAGACAATTACCCAGACAATCCATAGCAGCTGGCAGCTCAGCGCACCAGGTGTCAAAGACACTCTGAAGTGTCCAGCTTCCATGTCCTACAGAATTGGGATGACAAAACTTGAGGAATCCACAGGAAAAGGCAGGAATCAAAGACACAAGTTAACAATTAACATCCAAAGGGAGGAGTGGTATTCCGCCTCAAACACTAGGAAGGAAAGGAGGGGAGCCTCTGATGCTGAAGGGAAAGTCATTTGGTGAAATTCCTAGCAACTGAACCTTTCGTCTAAGATAAAGTAGACAATTATCATAGAATAAAGAGAGAAAGAGTTGGCTCTGAAATGTCCCTGAAGGCCTCCAAGGGTTCTTCTCCACCTGGTGGCAATCTTGGGAGATAGTGGGACCTTTAGGAGACAGGGTCTAGTAGAAAGGAATTAGGTCATTGGGGACAAGTCTGAGAGAAGATGTTTGGGCCACAGCCCCGCCTTCCCTCTCATCCTCACCTGTGCTTCCTTTCTACCATGAGGCAGCTGTGCCCTCTGTCCCATCCCCCTACACAGAGATACAGAGATGCTACTCCACCACAGACACAATCCAAAATTGCAAGTTGGCCATTGGCCAAAACCTCTAAAACACTGAACCAAACAAAATTTTCCTCCATTTAGCTTAGTAATCTCAGATACTTTCTTCTTACAGTAATGAGATATGGGCTAGCATGGAAGACAGAAATCAATCACTTTCTGGTGTCTGGGGATCACTGTTCCACAGTTAGGAACTATGCTTCAAAGCAGGAAAGCCTGGAAGTTTAAATATTTATTTAATAGCAAATGATTCATTTTATTAGCTACAGGAATATTTAGAGGAAGTAAATAGAAAGACATTTGCGGAGACACCAAGTCTTCTCTGGACTGACAGCACAATCTCAAAGGTGGGTGGATCATTGCCCTCTGGAAATGCAGAAACCTCCAGAAACGCATTCTCACTCCTCTGGTAACTGAATTTGTTCACATTCCTCCAAACCACCAGTAAGTGTGAACAAAGTAAAGCATCAACAGTGGTCGCTTGTCAAGCCCAATCCCATTTATACTCCTTACATGTTTTCCCTTCGGAAATTCTCCCCTTTTTTGAGTGACTTAATGATAAGCCTAAGAGTTCAAGCTTTGATTGAAATCAAGTTACCCTACCACTGGCAACCTAGAAGTGAGTATCCAAGTATCGCTGGCCAAAGAGACCTGAGGGTGTTGCCTGGGGAGACTTAGATGATCTCTTATTCTTTTGAACACCCTGATATCTAAGCATGACTTCTAGGTACATAGAATGATCTAGTGATCACCTGGGGACAAGCCAGAGGACAGAGATGACAGATGTGAATGTAAAAGGAAAAGTCAGAAAGGCTATTCCTTCGACCCCATACTAACCAACCTGTGGCCAGCACATGTTACCTCATTCCTTTGCATTTTAATTTAGCTAAGAATTTGTGTCCTTATGCTGTTTTTTTATTGCTAATCCTATCTTAACTGATTTCAGGGGTCAGTGGGGGCATATCAAGCCTGTATTTCCAGCTAATAACAACTTGGTCATATGTTATTGTTCTTGACTTTCCCATTTAGCCACAACACTCACAGAGTCTTGTTGTGCTAAACAGGTGTTAAGTTCAATGACTACTACATGCTTACATAGCCAGCTGTGGTTGAGAGCCTCCCAAGCACTGGCACGTTGGGTTGGAAGGACCCTCAAGATTTTACTCACAAGCCTTGTGTGCTTTAAAAGCAGACATTTTAAAAGAAGGCCTTAGCAGATAATATGAAGAAAGACCACTTGGTCGTCTACAGATAAACATTTCATGCAGGGCTGGGACTGGCTGGCTCACAAGGTTCCCATCACCCCACTGGGTAGCTTTTTGCAGTCAGCGACTTCTGGAAAGGGAAGAGTCGGTTTCCGTAAGGAGTGTGGCCTCTGGTCCATGCCCCTGCTAAAGTGGATGACTCCTTACCCACCCACATACAAGCAGCACTGATTTAATTCCAGGTGATAAAAATGGTGACAGAAAAGGGCATGAAGCCAGGAGGGGTAGGCTAGAGTGGGCCCAGGGAAGTTTGAGGGACACAGTGGACATGATCAACATACAATGTATACAGGTGTGAACTCCTTAATGAATAGAACACGTGTTATATTAAAGGTCTTTCCCATAGGAAAGGAGATGTACCTCAGAACAGTTTATCTCTAATGGGCTTTAAGTCATCTGTGATTTGCTGTTCCACAGGAGGCTCTGAAAGCAATGCTCCATGTGGAATAAATTCTCTGACTTGAAGAGCACTCTGAAGTTCCTCCCTGTCTAAGTGCTGCCAAACTAACTCACCAGGAGCACTTTCTGCACACCCTGAAGAACAATACCTAAATGCACAATCGCTTAATCCTTTGTTTTGTAAGATGCTCATCCAAAATTCTACTAGGTTCAAGCCAAGCTAATGAGAATACAAATAAAGCCAGAAGAAATACATTAATGACTTTGAAACATTTGTGTGAATTATTCCAATCATCCCAAATTATCAGTTACTTTGGAGAGTTGATGAGGTTGTATATTCTGTAAGAATGGTTAAAAGTCAGAGGTTTTCGTGAACAATGAAAATATAGAGTCCTGTGCTTTAGTACAGGAAGTACAGTTTGAGGATCCCTAATGCGAAACTACAATATAATCCAGTGACGGGATGCTACTGTGAACGCTAATATGAAGCCTTAAGACAAAGGCATCACTTGTATCCACTCAAATAAATACATTAATTATTGACATATATGCACACAATCCTCTCATTGATTTTAAAGAGTCCTATATGGCTTTTATTTCCTTTAAATGAAGATTTTTTTTCTTCTGGTTTAAAAGTATAGCTAGGTTATAATGAAAAAATAAAATCATGATTAATATTCTTCAATGAATTGTTCCAAACATCCTCTCCTTAGAAGACATTACACATAATTGTTTGGGGAGGTGGGGTATGCTGTGAGACAGTGAAAATTGCGGAACAGAAAACAAAGCATCTGGACATAGAAGGAAACAGGGAGTCACTGTGCTCTTGAAAACAATGGAGTGATGCCATCAAGTGGCAGAAGGAAGAATTCCTCGACAGAGAAAGGGTTTTCTCAGACACTGCCACCTGGTGGCCATATTAGGGAATTGTTTTAGACTCTGGTATTACTTAATAATGGATTATTTATTTCATGTGGTCATTAATTTAAAGCCTGAACAGTCCCCACTGCCGTTAATGGGGTAAATTGTATTAACAACTTTCATAAAAAAACTTAAAGTGGTGACAGAATCAAAAGAATTATTAACAATGTAATATCATTCACATTCTATAGGAAACACCTTGAAATTTATTTAAGAAATAATTTGGTAAATTTCTTACCTAATATCAAAATGAAAAATACTACACATTTTAAATGAAACAGCCAAATATTTACTTTTCCTTTCTACATCTATTTGCAATCTAATAATTTTGCTATTTTAACCCAAATCAGAGTTTATTAATCATCTAATAGATTAACTCATTTATGTCAACCTTTAAGGTTTCTGAAGTGATTTTTGGATCTGGGTACCAATCTAGTCACTTGGAAGACCATATGAGCATAATGGACTTAGTCCTTGGCATTAAGTTCTTGTCATTAGCTGAACGGCCACATGCAAAAGACCTGTGTGGGGAACCAGTAAAGACCTCAGTGAATATGTACTGTTTGACACGCGTTTGGTCATGTCAATGACCCCAATGCCTCAGTACCATGGTCATGCCAAAGCCTTCCCAGATGAAGCTCAGAGGGGTAGCAAAGCCTTTCTCTGACCTAAGTGTGACTGTTTGATGATATGTGTAGAAAATGTTCACCTTAGCTTTCTCTCTCTGGTATTTATGGCCTGAAGACTACTCCTAGACAGAGGCCTCTCCTAATGAGATCAGCCAAGCCTGCCTCTTTGTTCAGTTGTATGCAATAACCTTGCCTCCCTGCTCAACTGTCTATAACAAATGGAGTGAACTTCCAGAGTTCTGAGGTATCTCCATCAGAGAGACCAGTACAATGAGCCCAGCTGTTTTGTATGCGATGTGTCTGTCATTTTCTTCATTCCTTCATCACCCTAGTTAGGTCAATCATTGGAGCCATGATGGTCACAACAGACATATAAAAACAAATGTTAAATGGATTGAAGACCTAAATGTGAAACCTAAAGCACTAAAAATGCTAGAAGGAAACAGAGACAATACCCTACATGATATAGGAGTAGGAAAGGACTTTCTGGAACTCTATTTGCACATGAATTGAGGCCCACCAATGGGACCTCATGAAACTAAAAGGCTTTTTGCCTTTTAGCTAAAGAAACAATTGAGTAGAAAGGATGCCCACAGAATGGGAGAGAATATGTGCTACCTACACATTTGACAGAAAAATAATATACAGAATGTATAAAGAACTCAAAGAACACAGAGTCAAACAGCAATAACAACAAGCAAATGTCCCATTCATAAAATGGGCTTGGGACCTGAGCAGAGAGTTCTCAAAAGGAAACAAAATGGAAAACAAACAAACAAACAAACAAAAACAAAACAAAACAAAAAATCCTCAAAACATGTTCATTGTCCCCAGCAATTAGGAAAATGCAAATGAAAACACATTTGAGATTCTATCTTATCCCAACAGAATGGCAAAAATCAATACAATGACTGACCACAAATGCTTGATCTGGTATGGAGAAAGGGAACTCTCAGTCACAGCTGGTAGAAACCAGGGTAGCAAAAACAATCCTATACAAAAAGAACTTTAGGAGGTATCATCATCTTTTATTTCAAGCTATACTACAGAGTTGAGGTAATAAAAACCACATGGTATTGGCATGAAATAGACACATTGGTCAATGGAATCCATTCAAAGATCCAGACATAAACCTACACACAGACACCTGATTTTTGACAAACAATCCAGAAACACACAATGAAAAAAAAAAGAGCTTCTTCAACAAACAGTGCTGGTCTAACTGGATTGTCTGTATGTAAAAGAATGCAAATAGATCCATATCTATTATTCTGCACCACTAAAATACAGCCCACACAATCAACTGACAAGGACTCATAGGGGCTCCTAGAGACCAGGGAGTCTATAGGGGACTCACCTAGATCTCTGAATATATGTTATGGCTGAGTATCTTGGTGTTCTTGTGGGATTTCTAACAGTGGGGGTAGGGGCTGTCTCTGACTCTTTTGCCTAGTTGTGGAACCCTTTTCCTCCTACTGGGTTGCCTTATCCTGTCTTCATGTGGTGGTATGTGCCTAGTCGTATTGTAGCTTGTTGTGTTTGGTTGATGTCCCTTGGAGGCCTGCTCTTTTCTGAGGGGAGGCAGACATGAAGAGGGAGGGATGCAGGAGGCAAGGAAGAGAGGTGGGGGAGAGCCTTGGGGGAGGAATGAGAGGGGAAAGGCAGATGGGGCAGGATGGGGTGAGGGAGAGAGACAAAGAGTGCTTGCTGCTCTTACAGAGGACCTGGGTGTGGTATCAAGCATTCAAACTGGGCAGCTCACAGCGGGCTATAACTATAACTCCCAAGGGATCTGATGTCTTTTCTGGCCTCTTTAGACATCTGCATGTACATGGTACATATACACTTGGGCACATAACATAAAAAAACCACATCTCTAAAGATACAAATTCATGGGGCTCTTTACTGACTTCTGAGAGCATATAAGCATAGTTAATAAGTGAGGAAAAGCAGAAAATGGTGAATGAATGCTAGTAATTTTATTCATCAGTACTAGGGCTTAATCTCAAAGCCTTGCACATGCTAAGCAAGTGTTCTACCACTGAACTACACCTTTTATTTACCCTTATTCTATCTTATGGGGGAGTAGGTCAGAGTCTCTAGTTTGCCCAGGGTAGAGCCTCTCTTGGAGCTCAGGAAAGTGTTCACCTTTCAGTTCTCCTGCCTCTGCCTCTTGAGACAGTAAGATAACAGCCTGTGCTACATAATCCAGAGGACCCTAAACATTGAGTGACATGTATTGTAGTGATGCAATCTCAAAGGTGCCTAATTAGATGCAATCTGGAATCTGCCTGAAGATTGGTGTCAGTGGGCAAGAAGTTAGCATTATAGATAAGACAGTGGAACTGTGGGATCAGAAGAAAAACAGTTCTATGGAGAGCACCCAAAAATCAACTATAGCAAACCTCCATCAATTCAAAGGTCAAGACAGGCAAGGAATGAGCACACAGCAGAGTCCATGGGAGCAAAGCAGAAGGGAACTTTGGCGGAAAATGTTCTAAAATAGATAAGCACTCTAATAGAAGTGTGGATACAGCTCAGTGGCAGAATGCTTGCCTGGCTGCTTGAGGCCTGAGTTCCAGCTCCATCATCCAAAAGGAAATAAAATAAATAAATAAATAAATAAATAAATAAATTTAGATAAACAAATGCATAGGTTTTACCTTCTACAAAAGAAATGTCTCCATGCAAAGACAGAGACTATTACAGAAAACCACATCTGATCCAAATGCAGAGAGCAAGTGATCATGCAGGACCCAGCTCCAACTTAAACTTCTATAACACAATTCTTGCCCCTAAACCTCAGGGACCATAGGGAAGAGGGTGCAGAAGGATTGTAACCTCCAGAGGACTGGAAAGTTTGCTCTGAAATTATACCTCCTAGAAAAGTCAGAAGACATCCATGAAGCTTTATTCAAATGGCTGTCTAAACAAGACCTGAAGAGGGGCAACACCCAAAGACATACTAATATTAAAGGGGAAACCTCATAGGGTCTCAACCCTAGAAATAGCTTTTCTCAGGAAAGAACCCCCAAATTTGTTGTCCAAGACCTGGTTGTCAGTCCTGAAGGCATATGCATACAAGTAACACTATATGAACAAGCAGGCTATATTTATATATTTAGGATACACATAGAAACACATACACACACACACCAGGCACACTGACACACAGACACACAAAGAAACAGAGAGAGAGAGAGAGAGAGAGAGAGAGAGAGAGAGAGAGAGAGAGAGAGAGAGAACTGGAGAGAGAGGGAGGAGAGGGAGAGGGAGAAAAGGGAAGAAGGAAGATGATGAAATTATTTTCATCTTACAGAGGACCCAGGTCCAGTTCCCAACACCCACATGGTTGCTCACAACCTTGTATAACTCCTATATGATGCTCCCTTCTAACCTCCATGAACACTGAACACATGTGGTATATTTCACACACTCACACATATGAAATAAGAAATAGTGAATATAAACGAATCTTATAGTCTAGTACAAGTGATCTATGTACCTGCTTATCCAAGATGCATGTGCAGAAGACACACTCTTTGTATGCATTGCTTAAGGAGACATCAGTGGGCAGAACTGAACCTATAAGGATTCCTACTCTTGAGAAGGCTCTGAAGTAAATGAAATCAGAGACCTTTTGGTGGAAATAATATTCATGCTTTGATATGAAATAGGAGAAGAAGCTAGCAGATAGAAGGGCAGGAATCAGAGGCCAGTGGGAGAGGCTACACAAATAAAACTACTGACATATGGTGGAAAGCCAATAGCTGGTAGCATAGAAAGAAACAATAAGGGCAGACAGGAGGGATTGAGCAGGTCACTGAGGCATCTTAAAAAGGAGGACTGGAACCTGGTCCAACCTAAGGGCAAAGGGGACTGCACTGAAGAGATGGTGTCACAGAGTAACATTTATGTTACTTCAGAAACAACTGACAGAGACAGTTTGGAGGTTGAATAAATAGACAGATGGACATAGAAGAAAGGGCCTTATATGCACTGAGAAAAGGTTTCCTCCTGATGCTTTTTATAACTTATTTGACACCCTGACTTCTGCCCCTTTCTTTAATTCTATTATACTGTTAACTTACTGTTGATTTGGTTTCTTCCTGTTTTGGAAATGATGATAATTTGCTACAGCAACCTCCCCAACAAATGCCCACATCATCCTCAATGAAGCTAATAAACTCACCCTCTAAGAACAACTTTAGATTAAGTGTGTGACTGTTACAAGGAGGAGTTTCAGAACTCAAATTCACAACTCCTCTGCCTCTATAGCGTGAGAAGGATTCAAAAGTCCCAGAGGGTACACAGATGTGACAGAGGAGAAAAACTCTGGCGAATAATACAGAATCCCATTATTCAGCTTCTCCAAGTCTTCATTCTGAATTTGATTACATATCCTTCAGGCTGCCAAAGCACCATGGAATTGACCTTTACAGAATTACAACCACATCCCATAGCACAATGACTTAATTCATGCAGCTGCTTTTCTTTATTACAATTGAGTCTGAGGGAGCACTTTCTTACACATTCCTGCCTCTCTCGTATCCAGTTCACTATAAAATTTTCAATACAAGTTTGATTTAAAAAAAAAAAAAAGACTTATCAGCTGTAGCTTTCCAGGGTGGTGGTAAATATTTACAATACCGGAAGTAAGGAGGCTGAAAGGAGAGGGGCTTGAGTGCTAGACCAGCATGGACTACAAAAATCTTATCTTAAAAAAGAAAAGAATAAGGCTCATTAATATGGACTTCGGTTGTTGCTTTGTAGTAAGAAATGGTACTGGCTGGTGAGATGGCTCAGCTTTGCCACCAAGGCTGATGACTGAGTTCATTCCCTGAGACTCACCTGGTAGCAGGAAAGAACTGGTTCCCTCAGGTTGTCCTCTGACCTCCACATGCCTGTCATGATGAGTCCCATATCATAGACAGACAAATAAATAAATATAAGTGTAAACATTTTTAAGGAAATAACAAAATTCTCAATGAGGGGTAATTTTGCTGTCCTTCAGATACTATGAATAAATAGAGACTTTTTTGTTGCTATAACCTTGTGTGTGTGTATGTGTATCTCTGGGTGTGTGCATACATGTGTTTGTCTCTGTGTCAGTGAATCACAGTGAGCCATCTAACAATTATCTAATTGTTAGAGGCTAGAAATGGTTTTAGCTATATCTTGTGACACACAAGAACCACTCAAAACAGTATTTGATTGCCAAAATAGAAAATTCACTGTGCCAATATCAGGCACACGGACTTAGGTTTAGGCTTGCTGCAGAATTCTCCACAATGGCCAAGATAGGGAAGCAACCCATGTCTGTCATCAGCTGAATGAAGAAAATGGGTAAACACACATCATTTAATACTATTTAATCTTAGAAAGGGAAAATCTGTTGTGCCCTCTCATGAGGGCACATGAGGACCCCATGTTAAGTGAAGCAAGCCACCAACCACAGAATGACATGATCTCCCCTGTATAAATGGAATTTAAAAACACTGACTCATAGTAGCCCAGAGCACATTGGGTGATTGCCAAGAGCCAAGGGCCAAGAGTGGGTGTGATACTGAAAATCTGATCAAAGCATACATCTATCCCATCTATGACCTGATAGAGTACATAAAGAGTCCTGTGGAGTCATAGCCACAAGGTCTTCATGACTTGGGGCAACAGCAGGACATCAGAGGGGAGTTCTGGTGAAGGTCCAATACTGAGGTGTAGCAGAAGCCAGAGGTCTTGAACCAGACCCACAACCCATTGTGATGAACACTTGTAAGTAAAGTTGCTTGGGGAAATGGGTATACTGTGCAACCAGCAACAGCTCCTAATACCACTACTAAGAATGAATATGTTACTGAGAAGTGGGCAAGAGGGAGGAGGGAAGTTGTGGGGTGTTTTTTTGGGGGGAGTGAGGCTACAAGGGAGGAAGGTAGATGTGGAAGAACTGGAAAGTGAATGGGAGTGAGGTGTATGATATGAAATTTCCAAAGAATCAATAAAAAGTATGTCAAATAAATAAAATTATTCAAAAGGAAACCAATTTATCTTTGTCTAAAGTACAACTTAGCAAAAACTACCTTTAAAGAAAGCAGCCTTACAGGCTACAGCCAGGATTTCTGCATCTTCTTAGAATCCCCCATGATAGCACCCCCTTACCAGCAGGAAGAACGACGCCCAAATTCCCAAATATTGTCTATAAATGTTTGTTTTCATTTAAATGGACTTGTTTATATAAAATAAATAAAAAAAGAGTTCATGCTATTTGCAAAGCATGTTAACATCCTGTCTAGTATGTCTAGTTTGTAAAAGCTTTATATGTTCATGATAATGCCCCTCAAATAAAAGAAAATGAATCAGTAAGCAGAGAAGAGGAAAGAAACAACCTCCCCTTCCTTCCCACCCTGAATAAGAATGATTGAAGAGTCCCAGTTAGTAACAGGAAGCCCCCACCAACTTCAGAGTTAAGTTTCATTTCAGAAAAGCTATGCTAGTTTTAGATTCTACTATGATGCTATGCAGCCTTACCAGGCTCAAGTAATCCAAAAGGTTTTGAATCTAAGTCATGATATTTGTCATCCATTTGCTGCTGCACGAGATGTAAGAAACCTGGCAGAATCTCACATAGTGGCCATCTGCACACTGTCATCTCTGATCCATTGTGTCTAACTGTCTAGCCTACTTGAACTTGCAAAAATGGCAGAGTGTTTTTATTCATTTGTGGTTCTCAGGCCTTCTCTCGTGTGTTTCTTGAATATTCTTTTAACTGTCCCTCTAAGCAAGGGTGAAAGCACAAAATGTCAGTCTGGCCATTGTGAAGCTGAACAAGTCTTTAATCTTATGATCCATTCATTATTTTAGGTGTAAATTTGGCTCTATTTGAGCATGTTAACTGTAAGTGCACTATAAGATCATAGGTCTGAAAAAAAAATCAGTGAATTTCTTTTCTCCTGGAGCAAAGCCAGCCTTGCCTCTTGCTTCTTACAGACAGCCCTTGCCACAATTATCTTGTTTTCAAAAATGAGTGATCTACAGCCAATCAAGAGTGAGTGGTTCAATCAAAGGAGGAAAAAAAATCCCTATTTACTGCATTCCTTCTGATCTCCTTCCAAGACTCAGGACCCAACATATGCCACAGGGATTTCAGTCCCTCTGAAGGCTGTTCCCTTTTTACTCTCAGAGGTATGGCAGCCATGAAAGCAGAAGAGAGAGAAGGTAGTAAACAGCCTCCCATTAGAAATGCCCAGCATCGGGTTTGAGGATATGGCATTAGTAGGCAGTGGTGTCAGAATTCAGATGCAGTTTCTGCAGATGAAATTTTTATTTCCATGGTTAAAGTTCCCATGCATTTGAGAACTTGCTGCAGTTCTGACTTCCTACACAGTGGTTCCTTCAGTCTGCTTCCTACCACAGGGGAATGCTGTTCCTTTCCTGACACAACATAAACTATTCGGCAAGGGCTGGTCATACAGCAGTGAATAACACTGAAAATTAAGGATTCCCCTATTTCAAACACTGTGAAAAATGCTTGAAACAAGTTTTAGGAACAAGGATGTGTTTTGACTTGTGATTTCTGAGGCTTCCATCCATTGCTGACTGTCTTTACTTTGGCCCCAAACAAGCAGGAACATCATGGTAGCAGAGGCATGCAACACTCACAGTAGTCATACAGCAGACAGTCACAAAGCAAGATATGAAGGACAAGATATATTTTTCCCAGTCACACCCCCAGGGTCCCTCTTTTATCAACCCCTTCTTACCTAGGCTCTTATTGGTGCCATTATGTTATGAATCTAACAATAGGTACAATTATCAGTATAGAACACCATGAGAAATTCCTAGAAATGTAGCCAGAATGGAATATTAGAAGAACCGTTTTAATGTCACCCTTTTAAATTAATGTCACAGCTGAACTAACGTCTAATGACTTATCTCTATGCCCAACCTGAGTTCTTTTGAAGTGGGTGCTGATTAACACAAAGAAGAGAGTGCAGGATGCTAAACCCTAAGTGGGGCATACATGTATTATATGTACACAATTATTTTACCGCTGTATTTTTTCTGGATGCAATCCATGAGATAATTCAGGAGAAGACACAATGTATAAGCATTGAGCAGTAGTTTCGTGGTACTTGTGGGTGATCTCAGCACTATTGTCTAGGAGAAGCCTTCCTTAAGTATAAGGAATTCTGTCTTCCATCCCTTCATATTGTCTATAACACTTCAAAGTGTTCATGAGTCCATACAGGGACCACACAACCAATTCAAGAATCAGACACTGGAGATCCCAAATATGAAAATTGTTTTCATTCTAAATTATTCTTACGTGATGCTCCAACCCATGGGTTCAGTCTGACTTATACTTGACTCAGTTGTTAATATTCTCAAGTGGAAAAAGAAAATACGAAAAGAGGGAAATACTGAAGCAAATACTGCGGAAATGGCACTGTGCCATATGGTAGAACCATGCAATGGATATAATGGTAGTGCCTGATTAAAACATTTCAGAACACAACACTTCTATTTGTTGATTGTACCTCAGAGCAGTGTAAGAGTGTTTCATTGCATTAAGTGGTCCAAAGGAAGGTTCCCAAGCAGTGGAGGAATGCCATAGTCTCTCTTCTAAGAGGCATTGTAGCAGTTTTCATTGGCCCCTGTTAATTCCAGTGTATGAGGTAGGAAACCCCATTTCCTTCCTTCTGGGTCAGGAATTGTGTTTGGGAGCCAAGGTCTTCTTTTAGCGGAGTTTGAAAAAGTCTACAGACAAGTATATCTGAAAGCTGCACCTAGAGCTAGTCCACAGTTTGCCTCCCTTTGTACGTCCTTCATGCATCAGAAAACATTTCATTTTCCACCTCTGCATACTAAAGCTAAGTATTTCTATCAAATGATATATTTTTAAAATTTGTTTAATGCCAGCACTTTTTAAGTCCTTATGAGTGGGCTGGTTGCATGTGGGTGTAATCATTTCTCATTAATAATAATACAGAAAGGATATTTAAATCATACTACAAGGTGCTATAGCAAAGAAACACATTTAATTTGGATGATTTCGAAGAAAGATATTTTTAAGTATGATTTTCTTAAATCTGACTGTGGGAACTTTATTATTTTAAAAGAAATTCCTGAAAAAGAGAAATTAGAACTTATATAACACAAAGAAAATATGGATAATAAAGCTACTCTCCTAACTGTGTTACTTATAATATATATACTTATATACTTATATATAATATAATATAATATATACATATGGTTAAATATCAAAATTATTTTGTGTTTTTTTAAGTTTTTAAATAGGAGTGTGTATGATGGAGAGAGAGAGAGGGAGGGCAGGAGAAAGGGAGAGAAATGAGTGCAGGTATCTGCAGAGGCAAGAAAGGGGAATTGGACCCCCTGGAGTGGAGTTATAAGCATTTGTGAGCCACCTGACATGGGCTCTGGGATCTGAACTTGGGTCCTCTGGAAGAGCAGCAATGGTTCATAAATCATAAACACTGTGTCATCTCTCCAGCTCCAACTTCTTTTTATCTTTAAGAATTTGGAAGCATAAGACTATATATAGGGTAGAATCTGGGTAGATGATCAGAGGACAAGGCATCTTTCTGACAGCAACTTTAATCCTTAAGGGACTCACTGAGATTACTCGTTCATGTCCTTTAGAAGAAGAAACTATTTGGGTAAAAGGAACTAATTAAACAATAAGAACAATTTGTAAAGTGTTTGGAAGTGATTCCCTGTGAGATGAGTGGACCTGTGTGCTAATAGCTGTTTCCTTTTGGTCCCACCACAGGAACCAAGGTTCAAGGCATCTGATTCCCAGTGCAGTAACTGTTTCCTAGGCTTCCTTACCCCAGCATTGCTTTGAAGCATTTCTTTTCAGAAGTTGCTAAAGCTTCTCTTCAACGACTTTGCCTTCTTCATCATATGCATGCATCTAAGAACTACCAGTGTGTCTGTTGTGGGGGTGGAGCATCCTGAAAAAATCATTTTCATAGCAAAAGGCAGCAACATTTGTGTTCATGTTTCTCTAATATCCAACACTTGGATGTTTTCTTTGACTGTCATTCATTCTTTTCTTACCTTCTGAGCCAGTGACTGCTTTCTCTATTTTTTACCTCTTGCTTTTTAGATGCAAGAGACCTGTTTAACTGAAACCCAACACTGGCACTTTTGTTATCAATGGATATTGTATCCTGAGTTCCTTTTGAGCACTGATAACGTATTCTACCAATTTGTCTCTTTAAAAGAAGAGAATTGATACCTGTCACCAACTCCCACATCATAAGCAGTTGAGGCTATAGAGAAACATTAACAAAAGTAGTTCTGGTGTATTCTAGGCTATCATATTATTTTGATACTTCATATCCTGTGGGTAAAAATGCTAAACGTGCAATCCAGCCCCTTAAATTTTTGAGATTGTGCAACACAGTATTATAAACTAAAGGTTCCATGTTGCATGGCAGAGGTGTGGCCTTCTTCATTTTGCTTAATTAGAACTTCATGGCAATTGTTGGCAACTTTCCAGTTCCTGTGACCTCCAGTCTTTGACAGTCACTTTTCATACTTTAACTATGAGTACTTTAGCTATCTCATATGGACAGCACCATGCAGTACTTGTCTATGATTGCTTTATTTTACTTAACATAATACTCAGTGTTTCTATTAATGGATATAATTTTAATCCATTGAGTGTGGGGGGAAATCTCTTTGGAATTATTCTTCTCTTTTGACTCTTAAAATCTTTCCACCTCTACTTCTGAATAGTTCCCTGATGCCTGGGGAGGTAGGGAGTGGGGAGTTGAAGATATCCTGTTTAGGAATGAGTAATCCAAGATTTCTCACTCTCTACAAACTATGCAGTTGTGGGTTGACACAGATACAATCTCATAGACACTGTGGCAGTAGGCATAGGGCCTGTAAAGGTCCAAGCCAGACAGAATCTTATCACTGAGAGGGGAACTGTACATGAGCTCCCATCGCTAACCAAGAATCCCTCTCCAATGGACAGTCACTTGCAGAGGAAAAACTGTTTTTTCTCTAATGGAGTCACATTGGGTGTATACACCACGAGTGGTCAGCATTAGATGGTCAACACACAAAAAAAAAAAAAAAAAAAAAAAAAAAGAAAGAAAAAGAAAACTCAGTGGTATTTTATAGATATTTTTGTCATATTGTTTTGTTTGGGTATTTCTTTTAATCTTACTGGTCTTTTGTTTATATATTATGTTTTCTAATTTTGTGTTTTTAAGGTGTGTGTGGTTTATTTTCTTCTGTTTTTTCTATTATTGTTGTTGTTTTTATTTTCCCGATTGATTTTCTAAAGATAAATAGAAGGTGTGAAGTCAGTTAGACTAGGCATGGAGGGTCTAGGAGGAGTTGAAGGAGGGAAAACTAAGATCAGAATATATTGTATGAAAAAAATTCAATTATTTTTAAAAGAAAATAGTCATGTTAAGTGTTAAAAGTTTGCTTTCATTCCACATGACTCAAACTGTAAAACATGGATAAAAGTTACCCATGAGTCCTCTATGATAAACTCAGGGAGAGTGTCACAGACACTCTTCCCTTGCCTAGAATACTGTATCTCTCTTTACTTTTTCCTTGCTTTTTCCTATGTTCCAACTCCCTTGCTTCCTTGACTCATCCTCCAAGTCTCAGCATACATTATGTCACCTCCTAAGACCTCAGCTAACACCCATCTCCACTATCATTTACTCTTATATCACCCCAGAATACAGACTACTTAGCACTTAACAAAACTGTAACAAATAAATCACGTGTGATCATATTTGTCATCCCACACAAATGGATACACCATGAAGACATGACATCTTTTGGTTTTACTTATCACTGTGACTCCACATCCAGCAAATGTCTGCCCCTAGGAACACAAGGCAGATGGTTGTGGAATGAATAAGTGACTGAATAAAAAATGCACTGGATTGCATCATCTACCCAACTCTCCACCAGGCCATAGGGAGATATGGAAGACACAGGGAATTTCCTTACTCAAACCAGATCCCTCACCTCTGCTGGTCATCCTACCCAGGACTTGACAGTCCCTAAGCTATTTCTCACTTTAAGTGAAGAAACGTCTTCATATTTTTCATATTTCTTACAGAAATATGAATAGTCATTTGTTTAATGTTTCATATTCTGAACTGGAATAGATGAAGCTGAGCTTCTGAGCATCATTTTCTAATATTCTCAGGGGTGATAAATGACAACATTCATCATCACACAAATACTACAAACCCCAAATCTCTGAGCTGCTGTTCTTATACCTACCAGAGTAGCTAAGAGAGGGATTTCCTGGTTTCTCTGCATGTCAGACTCTTGCAAGTAGCCACCCTGAGGGTGTCCCTGTTCTCTGAAGATGTTACAGGTTGTGATGAGCAGACTTACCATGACTAACTTGCTGAGAAACTCTGAAATACTTCATTTCAATAATGTAAGTGGTTTGGCGTAATTGGATCATGTGATAACTTGTATTGAGCCTATGATGTATGAGGCCACAGAGTGACTGATTGATCAGGCAATGCTGGTATGTGAAGTAAATGCTCTAACAGAGGTCTCAATGTCCTCTGATGAGGGTGTGGCAATGAGTACCAGACCTGCTTCCAGGAGTCATGGGTAACTCCACAGTGAAAGTACTGCTGGAACTGAATTTTGAAAGAAAGACAAAATGACAATTCACAAGGGAAACTCAATCAAAGGCTGTTACAGGCAAACCACAAAGGCTGATATGAGAAAAGCATGTTGGATAATTGGTGGTGAACCACAGCATAGGGTGGGAAAGATGGAGAACAACCCAAGTGTTTTAGTGACGATTCTATTGCTGTGAAGAGACACCATGACCATGGCAACTCTTTTAAAGGAAAACATTTAATTGGGCCTGGCTTATAGTTTCAGAGGTTTAGTTCATTGTCATCATGGTGGGAAACATGGCAACCTGCAGTCAGACACGGTTCTGGAGAAAGAGCTGAGAGTTCTACATCCAGAGAAGAGAATGCCACACTGGGCATAGCATGAGTATCTGAGACCCTAAAGCCTGTCCCCAGAGACATATCTCCAACAATGCTATATCTCTTAATAGTGGCAGTCCCTATGAGCCTATAGGGCCATTTTCATTCAAAGTACCATATCAACACACAGATTTGGGCTTAATAATGGAGGTGCTTTCCAACTGTTAGAAATACATTACATAAAAGCATTTTAATTAAAAACCATGCAACATTAGATTTCTAACTAGAGAGTTGGTTCATGTTATTCATGGCTTAGAAATAAGGTATAAGTATTTCTGTTTTCAAGTAAAACTAAATCAATGTAACATAGTAGAGAAGAGGAAAAAATGTTGCAACAAACTATTAGATATGAAGAATGGGGTTAATTTATGTATATGGGCACAATCAGAGATCACGAATATTCTTGTCTTCTGTAATCTATTATTCAAGTATTTCAGAGGCATGGCAGGGACCATGAAGATATATTCTGTTTAAAAGGGAAAAGAACACATTCCTTCTCTAAGTCAATGGCATGTGACCTGTATCTCAACACCTACACAGGTAACAGAGCAGAATAATCTCATTTGAAATAAAAGTTGCAGGGAGGAAGATTCGTCATTTATCTGTGAGCTAGGAGAGCCAGAGCCAGAGCTAGAAGAACAAAGAAATATTCTTTGATGTCCAAAGTCAACATTTTAAAAATTAAATTCTGATTTCTAACAACATGAAAAGGAGTCAGAGAAACTAGAAAGGACAAGGTTGTGTTTGAAACACAGGGTATTACAGAACCCAGCAAGCAAGAACGCACCTTGAAAGATTTATAAAGTATCCTTGGGGATCTGCTTGCCTGGAATTCCCATTGGACTTTGGATTTTATGAATGTTCAACTGTAGAACCACTTGTATTATGATGGCAGAACAAATGTTAGAGATGTTAACACTTCAGATTTAAATCCATGGTTCACTTTGATATCACTCAATAGAACGGAATAACTCTCTTCATGTCTCATTGTATAGGAGATCGCAGCATGACTGAGGAGCACAAAAGTCAAGAGTCTGGAGCATGCTCATTCTGTCTAGTATTATAATTTTATGGGTCCAGTCTAGTTTTTGTTCAGAATTATACTTCTGTCCAAATGTGGTTATGCAGTATATGTCCTTTTCTCTATTTAAAATGTTTCAAGAGTATAAACCCTCCTCAGAATATATCTCTGACCTTTATAAAGTCTTACAATCTGTCCCCTAAACCCTGGAGTAACCCCATCTAACTCTTACACTGACTGCAGCAAATGCAGGGTGCATAATTCATGGCACCAAGCTTCCCTGTTCTTAGAATCCTAGAAACACTCCTTCTTAAACTAGAATGTTCTTCCCAACTAGAAGTTCACTTAATAGACTCCTTTTAATTCTATCCTAAACTCAACTCTCCTTGACTATGTGGCAGGACCCATGAAAAGGAGTCCATTCCATCTTGCCACAAGTTCAGGGAGGTCAAATCTGTCTTATTATTCCATAAAACATTGGTGGCTACAGGATGTTCTGGCCTTGGTGGTGGATATCTCTTATCTAAATAACAATAGACTTGGGCCCAGGAGCCTTTACTCTGGACCCTGAAGGCTGGATAGCAGGTGTGGCTAGCAAATATCTAGAGAATTAAGGAAAGTAAGTCTCTTTGCCCCTTATACATGATAATAGAAGTCTTTTACCATTTTGTCCCCATTGTTGGTCGAAAACATAAAATGGTGAAAGAATAAACTAGGTGCATTCAATATGGATTGAATGGTCCTCCCAAAAGATATTCTGTATCTCTGGATTCTTAACCCCTTTAGCTAGCCTTTCTTTTGTCCACACTCCCCCTTTCGGTCATAAATCTGGGGCTGCTCGGCAAAGACAACTGTATTAAGCAACAAGTAAGATGGCTCCTAAGGATGCTCTCTCCCTGGTATGCACATCTTCTAACAAGTCCCCTTCTCTACTATCAGCACCAATCTGTATGACCAGAAGAATATGATAAGAAGACAGCATGTGACCTTCAATAGTAGAACATAAGATGCCTGCTGCTCGACCAATATTCTCCTGGATCTTTTGTTTGGGAGGAATCTGTCAACTTGTCATGCTCTGACTCTAATGAAAATGGTCCTTGAGGGAAGTACTGACACCTCTATGCTAGCAGTCAACAGAAGTAAGCCTTCTGGGAAGCAGACCTTCCAGCCCTGTTAAGCTTTTACACACTACCAACTTCCTCAGACCCTGAGACAGAACTATACAGTCAAGTTATTCCTCAGTTCTTGCCTGGAAAACAAACAACCTCACAGAATATTGTTTTTAATTTGTTAGTTTAAGTAACAATTCTTACACTGCAAAGAGTAACCATGGTGTATTTTCATGCTGGTTTCCCCAGTACATAATCTAAGGAGACCCTACCATCCCATAGTTTATGATTCATCATTTTACATTCTTTCTTACACACATGCACAGCCTGTTATCTTACTTTTATTTGGTTGGTTATTTCTTGTCTTTCTCAAATAAAGCTTAAAATCTTTGAAGGCAAAAATTTTGCCTGCTTCTTTCATCAAGGCTTGTGATCAGAACTCCATCATCTAGACCTGATAATCAATGAAGATCCATTTAAAGAATGCTGTACCAGACTGGAATTTGTATTTCATTTGCTTCTTCATGATGAACAGGAAGTCTGTGAGTAAAATTCCTACAACTAGCTCTTTGATGTCCTACCTAGTTCAGATTCAACACAAGATACAGGAGACATCTATGTTCATCAAGGTAGGGGAGACAAACCTCTCAGATACTTTCTAAGTAAAGCTTTATGCTCTGGACTAAGGGCCAGACAAAGATGCTTTTGAGTGATTAGTATTGTTTACAAAGGTTTCAGGGAGTGGATACAGTCTAGTAGAAATGCCAAGGTGTAGCAAAGATGACATTTAAAAACAAGAAAACACTGGGTAATACATTAAGGCACCAGAGCCAAGGAGATGACATAACTATCATAAAACAAAGACATGAAGCGGTACATATCAACTCTCATGAGATGAAAATTCAATTCAAACATTAAAAATACAGTCTTTTGATTAACTAAATCACCCCAGAAATTTGTACCTGAGCTGTGCAGAACTGGATTAAACACCTCATTTGGGGTGATTTATTCTATATCTAGCCATGATCTTTCAGTACAAAGCATGTCTTATTATTTAGCCTAGGAATATGTTTCCTACTTCTTAAGCATACAGTAGGCTTATGTGCCTACTTAAGCATACAGTAGGATGTATGTGCAGGCTCATGACCCAGACCGCAGGTGGCAGATCAGCACACAGTATGCCTATCTCCTGTGTCCACAGCTTGTGCTTTCACGGAATTTCTTTAGAGTTAGTGAGGGAAACTGAGTCCACCTCTAGGCTTTTCTTTTTCTACAGAAGGCCTCCTTAGCTTCTCTGGTTTGGATCTTATTATTTTCAAAACTTCACAGATGTGAAGTGTCTTTTTAATTATAGTTCCGAAGAATGAAGAATTAAACCTATTCCTGCCCACCCGATATGCTCCTGCACGGTGTGACTTTCCAGTTACATTGCCTGGAAAAATACTGGTATCCATCACATAACATAAAAACAAAGCATTCAGGATGCCAAAGTTGGATAACTGCATTTGTTTACATGGAGTCTTATTGTGTAGGCCAGACTGAGTTCTAACTCACAATCGTCCTGCTTTGAGTGGCCCAGCGATAGGTCATGGGTATAGGCCGCTATATTTGACTTCCCATCAACATTTTTAAAGAAAAGAAAATGCTGCTTTCCTAATTTTATGTGGGGTTTATCTTCTGTGAAAGTAAACATCTTGGGGAGCTACAGGCTTGTGTGAGCATGTCAACCACACAGTTTTCAACAGCTGAATAATGACATAAGTCTTGACAAACATGAAAACACTAGTATTTGCCCTTTTCCTGTCCTAGCATTCAAGACACACACTGACAAAACGTCTCTACATTTAAAACTGCTAAGTAGGCTTCCATTCTGAGATACTGTATCCTCTTGCATTCACAGCATCACAGATGGAAAGGAAAGTGTCTCATATTTCTTTGAACTTCGCCTATTTTGAGGAATCTTTTCACTGTGAACACAACTCAGCAGCAGTTCCCTGACAAAAGAAGTACCATCTCTGGTGACAAGAAGAGACATGTGCACTTCTAGTGGGCCTTGCTAAGCAGGGAACACTGTCTTCTGGAGTGAAGGAGTCTCCAGATAATGATAAAATAAATAAATAATAAAAAAATTTTAAAGCCCAAATATAAAAGACCTCCAAAGTGCTCCTAGCAGGGGCAGCAAACACACCTCTGTGGAATTTTTCATGGCAGCTCAGATATAGAGAGCTGAGACATTTTCCACCCATGATTCAAAAAGACATGAAGGGAAAGGGTGCCAGGGTTGTGATGAGGAATGATAAAGGCCTATTTACTTTATATCCCGGGGGTCAAAGCCCCTCTTCTGAGGAACTGTTCAGTAGCACTCACCCCTCACTCAAACTCCAGCTGGCAAAAATTTTGCCTGCTTCTTTCATCAAGGCTTGTGATCAGAACTCCATCATCTAGACCTGATAATCAATGAAGTTTGAGGAGTAATTGGGGTAACAGAGTGAATACTGTTTAACACAAAATGTGAGAGTCGTGCTTGAAAGGCATCTTGGCAAATGAGCCCTGCCAGTGAATTTAAACCACAGTGAGAGTGCATCCTCCTCGAGCAGTGTCTGGCCATGGAAAGCCTAGATGTATTTCCTTTTTGCTATCTTCAGCAACTAAGACAACAAAAATAGCATAGAGAGAAATGGGTGGATATAGGTTCATATATCTCAATTCTAAACATTACGATCGACCTCATGGTGCAAAAGCTTGGATTGTGCTGTGGAACCAAGCAGCTTTGTTGAAGGAAGCTGATGGTTCTTGGACTTCATTAAGAGTGACACAGTCATACAACATTACACACTTCCCTTCCCACAATGTACACATTCCTAATAAGGTGTCAGCGAACAAGCACATCAGAGTCCGCATTCACTCAAAGGCACCATCTCATCCTCCAAGAAAATCTACAAAGACAATTTCATCCATCAGCCACCGAGCTGCTCTCAAACACAGGGACCTTTCCACAGGCATCCTTTGTAAAACTGTTCACTGCAGTGATACATTGTTTATGGTCTAATAAAGCTTGCCTCCAGATCAGAAAGCAAAGATAGCCACAGCCATAAAGGCCAGGCAGTGGTGGTAAACACCTTTAATCCCAACAGCCATACTAGTTAGCCATAGAAGCTGGGTGGTTGTGGCACATGCCTTTGATCCAGCACTAGCGATGTATATAAGACAGGAGCAGGATCTCAGAGCAGGCACTTAGTCTCCAGCCACATTGAGGACAGGATTGCCCAGCATTGGCACAGCTAAGAGCTCTCTGATGACTTGGCTGCTTTGCTTCTCTGATCTTCCGCTTGAACCCAATTATCTGTCTTCTGGATTTATATTATTCGTGCTAGCGTCCACAGGGAAAACAAAATCCTCACCTGACATTGGCAATTGATGTTGACAAACCAGAACAACAGCCTTATGTTAAATCTGTTTGTGAGAAGCATGTGAACTTCAGCCTACAAGCTTAGGTATATGAGGCTGAGTCCTGAGAGGGGTCACAGTTCCTGATTTTCACCATTGAAATAATGGAAATATTACCTTTGAGTTTGCCTTGAAAGCTGTTTACATGGATGGCTGTTCCTACTACTTTCATTTACAAAGATACAAAGATTGGATTCGAATGAATAAACCATCTTCGTTGTGATATAATTCTGCTTTGTATTAGTTTTTGTTGTTTGGATGTAGGATTTGAAACACTAATTTGAAAACATAATATGTAGACAAAAAGAATATTATGACACTGGGGCTAGTGAAGTTTGTACATCAGAAACTGAGATTTAAGGGCTACAAAATATATCCACATAAGCAGCTCAAGGACAGAACATCATCCCAAGTAGGTATCACCCAGAGTGCAATGTGACGATAATCACAGGACTCTTCCAGTGGCACTGACCTCAACAAATATCTACCCTGGACTTGGAGAAAATAAGCCATTCACCTGGCAGAAACACTTCATCACTGTGTAATCCACATGCACAGTGAAGTTCAGCATTACCCTCCACAGCCAGGAATCTTGAGTGGGGTTTGAAGACAGAGGATTGTTCATCAAAAAGGAAGAAAAACAACCAAGAACAAAGACAAAGGAAAAGAGGGTGACTTATAAATGGTAGGTTAGCTACAAAATGCATTCTGGTCCATTTTCCTCTGATATTCCCACAGTTTCTGCCAGAGATTATACAGGAAGTTACACTGTGTGCACTAAAACCACAGTTCTACTCCCTGGACCATGAGAAGAAGCTCTTGCTCTATTAATTCAGTTCAGATAAGAAGAAAATTAACTGCAGGTTTGTTATAAAAAGACCATCATCCCACATGTTAGAATCAAAGCAGTCCCAGTGGAGAAGTGGAGAAGGCAGCCATGCCTGTGGAAGTGGTGTGTTCAGAGGGAGATACATACATTAGGGCCCCCAAAGGAGCATGGGACATTGGCCAGAAAGTTCAAGAAGTTTTCTAGAGTGTACAGAAGAGAGTATAAAAGTGTTAGGTGGCTGAGACTGTGAGTTCTGTGTCAGAACCAAACAGGAGATTGCAAATCAGAGAAAGCCAGGCCATAGCAGAAGAATACATTTTTTAAAACATCATTAGCAAGAATGCAAAGCCTGTTTCCAAAGAACCAAATTATTAATATTACTTCCTATTAGGCATATGGAAAAACTCATGAAACTGAAATCTAGAGTGATAAAAATTTTGGGTTTATCGTCCAAGGCATAAACTATTTTAGTTGAGCCATATGTAACTGTTATTTTTAATATTTAATGCAAAGAAATAGCACCAGTGTTCAGTAAGAAGAAAATGCTGGACATACTTGACTGGAAGTAATCTGAAGGCATATGATTATATATAACCATATCCATGTATAATATGTATAGATATCTTACCTTAGAATGACAAAACAAACTACATATCAGGTAACAGACATGAATAAACATTACAAATGAATAATCAATAGTCGTAAGTTATAAGTAGAAATGCTCTGTTGCAATTGTAACCAAAGAAATGCAGATCTAGTTTATTTCTTAAGATTTTTCTTCAGCACACGAGCACGAACACACACATACATGGGACACACATAGGACAGTTTATGATTATCTTCTTTTCCTCAACTAAAAAGTATGTCCTGTTGTGAGAATGCAAAAGAGGGATTTAATTTCTTTAAAAGATTGGTCAACACTGTAAATATTCCTTGGATGCAGCTATTAATTCCAGAATGCATATCCACACATGGGAGGGCAACCTCTTCCAGGAAAAGTCTCAACCATGTGGAGTGACAGGTGCACGATGTGAAACAGAGTCCCCAGATATGGAGACTTACACAACAGAGCAAAGGTGGCTGGCTTGCGGAGGTTCTTCCAGGCAAGAGGGGGTGTAGTTAAATATCTTTCCATCTGGCACTTTTGGAAAAAACAAAGCATTTATAAAAGAATTAAATTTAGATAAGAAATGTTTTCATCAAAATGAAAAAATTGCAACTTTTCCTCCAAGCACACGTGCCAATGTTAAATTAAAGACTGAGCCAATAAAGCAGGCTGGGGCATGATACAGGGAATATCCTGGACTCTACAACATCAGAGGCAGTATCATAGGTTAGAAGATACCTCTGTATCACCTGGTGAAGGAAAAGTGTCACATAAGAATAAGAAGACTTTACTGCAAAGACATAGAGAGAAGAAGGGCATTAGGAACCCACAAATGAGTCAAGACAGACATCTGGGAAATGCAGAGCTGCAGAAGGGTGACTGATTGAAAAAGAAGAAAGCTGAGATGTCCATAAAGTTCCAATCACATGAATTCCCAGAAGGAAAGGGAAGTGGAAGCCCCAGCTAAAGGCAAGCCAGTTGTCCTTGGTGAAAAAAGACCAGCTGTCCAAATAGTGGTAGCCCACAACTCTCACAAAACTAGCCTCTTTGTGGGTATTGCTCAGGGCAACTTATCTGGTGTGACAAGTTGGAAGTAGAGATGAGAACCCCTATTTCAGAGGGCTGTGTTTGCCTACATAAGGCCTGTACAATATCAAGTCAGCCAAAATTCCAGCATAGATAGAGAGAGGTTCATGAAGCCAACCCTTAGCTAAGCAATTGGCAACTGATAGTTCCAGAGGAGGGAGAATTCATTTTCTTTAGGGATGTGTTACCTGGTCATTTGTCCATGCTCCAGTGATTGATCCATGCTCATGTACATACTCGAAGCACTAAATGGATACAGAATGTTAGAATAGAGTGGAGTGGAGAAGTCAATACAGTGAGGGAGGAGTTGCAGGACTGTAGAGGGGGTCAATACAATTAAAATACATTTAAGGAATATAGTTTAATTTATGAAATTAATTTGGAAAGCTTAATGAGTAAATAGAAAACATGAAAACATCACAGATATACAAAAATAAATGAGCTTGTTCTTTGGGTAAAAATGCTAGACAAACCCATAGCCAATCTAATCAAAGGAAAAAGAAACACCCAAATTAACAATTTAGAGATGAAAAGGCAGATGTTAAAGTGATTTCAACAAAATCAAGAGGATCATTATGGAGTACTCTAAATGTATTTTTCCAAAACTAGAAAACATGGAAAAAATAAATTCCTGAATACATCTTAACAAAATTAATACAAAATAATATAGACCATTTAAGAAGATATACAACAAGCAATGGTTTGAACAATAAGAGTCTTCCAACAAAGAAAAGTTCAGCATCAGATGGATTTGCTGCCAAATTCAACCCAATGGTCAAGGAGCTAAAAGCAAAGCTTTTCAAACTGTACCATAAAATACAAATAGAGGAATAGTACTAAACTCATTCTATGAAATTAGCATCACCTTGATACCTAAGGTAAATGACACAAGAACAAATCTATGAGCCAATATTTCTGATGAACATAGATATGAAAATGATAGTAAAATGCTTGCAAATGAAATTCTACAATACATTAAGGAGATCACACACCATGACCAATTTGGTTTTATTCCAGGATATAAGGATAGATAATTCAACATATGCAAATCAATAAAGGAAATGCAACATGTCACGTGAGGCTTTTTGTCACAGCTAGGCACTAACACTGCTTCAGCCCCAAATGAACACATGGATGCTATATTAGTTATAAAGCTGTTGGCCGGTGACTAGCATTTTTTATTTGTTAGCTCTGTTTTAATTATTAACCCATAACTACTAATCTTTGTATTTCCACGTGGTCATACATTACCAGGGTATGCCAGACCTGCAACTACTTTGCCTGCAATTTCCAATGTACTGCTCAGTGTCTCCTCGGGGAAGCAAGTGAGCTCCTGTTTGTTCCCTGCTTATATCCTGATTCTGCCCAGCTATGTCACTTCCTACATGGCCAAACAGTCAATCAATGTCTTATTTATTAACTAATAATAGAAACAAATATATAGAAAGACTTCCCCCATCAACAACACATAAATAAATATAAGGATAGAAACCATATAGTCAACACAGTAGACACAAAAGATCTTTGACAAAGTCCAACATCCTTTCATGATAATGTCATTGAAGAAGGTGAAATTAGAAGGAATTTAATCTCACAGAGTAAAGGACATATAGAACAAACCTAGGTACAACACCATTATAAATTTGGAAAAGACTGAAAGTGTTACCTCTAAATTGACATAAGACAGTTGACCGAATTCTATTAGTCAATATGGTATTTGGGGTCTTAACAAGAGCAGTAGGACACGAGAAAGGAACAGAAAAGTAATAAAAAGTCAAAGTAGTATATTTTCAAATGATATGACCCTATAATTAAAAGAACCAAAAACACTCCCAGAAAATATTTAGGATTCATAAATACTTTCAGAAATTGGAAAAAAAATTACAAAAGTTACAAAACCAGAAGGTTTTCTATATACCAGCAATGAACCTGCCAAGAAAGAAATCAGGGAGTAAAATCCCATTCATAATAGCTCCCAAAATAGCTAAGAACTAACCAAATAGGTCAAACAAATCCACAATAGTAACTCTAAAATAGTAGAAAATGGATGCATACATGGCCACAATCGTGGATTGGCAGAGTATTGGAAATTGCTTTAAAGCTGAAAGCAGACTAGAGCAAATAACATAATTCCTGTCAAAAGCTCAACAATATTCTTCACAGAACTAGAAAAATAACAATTTTAAAAATCAAATGGAAACATGGACAATCACAAATAGCCACAATAACACTAAGCAAAATGAGCAACACTTAGGATGTTACAACACCTGATCTCAAACTATAGAGACATGACAACAACAGCATGACACCATATGGAGAAGACACAGGGGACCTGCACAGACTAACACAGAATAGAGGACCCAAAAGGAAACTATCTAGACTATAGAAAGAACTAAAAAGTATCAATACTGTAAAAACAAACTATTCAACCAATAAATGAACGGAATGAGATGAATAACTATATCTGGCCAAAAAAGGCATCCAACATCATTAGCCATTAAGAAAACACAAATTAAAATGGCTTTGAGATTCCACTTCACCCCAGTTAGTTTGGCTATTACTGAGATAACAAATGAGAATAAGATTGTGGGAATGGAAAGTGACACAGCCATTGTGGATATCATAGTGGACCTTCCTAAAATACAACTACCATATGATTCAGCTTTATAATACCTGCTATATAATTGTGGGTTAGTTCTAAGTCATCTAGGGGATACTGCTCATCTATATCTGTCATTGCATGAGACACGGCAGCCATTAAATGGAACCTGCCTATAGGTCTGTCTACAGAAGTCACAATGGAATTTTACTACACCATAAAGAAGAGTGAAATCATGCAGGAAAATGGATAGAACTGGGGGGACAAGCTGTTAAATGGAATAAGCCAGATTTAGAGAAATAAATAGAACATCAGTAAATTTCATGCACATGTGAACCTAGATTTAAATTCATATATATAATAACGATATACACATATACAGAACATGAAAACAGGAAGGGTACAGTGAGAGGGGAGTAAGACTCTAAAGGAGGGAAGCAAACGGGTAGTGGGATATATGTGATTTCAAAACAGAATGGGGAGGAAGTACTGGGGATAAGGATCATCAGTGAGGAAGGAAAAGAGGAGAAATGTCAGTGGGGGTGGTAGATACATGATAAAGTGTATATATAAAAATGTCACAATGACTGCTCATGCTGGTGAGGATGTGGAGCAAGGGGAACACTCCTCTATTGCTGGTGGGAGTGAAAACTTATATAGCCACTGTTGAAATCAATATTGCAGTGCCTCAGAAAATTGGGCATCAATCTACCCAAAGACCCAGCTATACTACTCTTGGGCATAAACCCAAAGGATGTTCCTAGGGTGGACACTTGCCAAACGTTGTTCATTGTGGCTCTATTCATAATAGCTAGAAACTGGAAATAGCCGGGTGTTGGTGGAGCAGGCCTTTAGTCCCAGTACTGGCAGGCAGAGGCAGGCGGATCTCTGTATGGCTTCAAACTCACAGAGATCTACCTGCCTCTGCCTCTGCCTCCTGAGTGTTGGGATTAAAGGAGTTCACCGCCAAGGCCTGGCCAAATATATTTTTTGTTTTAAATAAGTAATAGGTAGAGACAGATTTTCCAAGATTCATGAGGTGTCGGAGACGAGGTACCCAGTAATGGTTCCACACATCTCATGTTTGGAAAAATGGACTGAAATTCCTACCTTCCTTCCTTCCTTCCTTCCTTCCTTCCTTCCTTCCTTCCTTCCTTCTCCTTCCTTCCTTCCTTCCTTCTCCTTCCTTCCTTCCTTCCCCTTCCTCCCTCCCTCCCTCCCTCCCTTCCTTCCTTCCTTCCTTCCTTCCTTCCTTCTCCTTCCTTCCTTCCTTCCTTCCTTCCTTCCTTCCTTCCTTCCTTCCTTCCTTCCTTCCTTCCTTCCTTCCTTCCTTCCTTCCTTCCTTCCTTCCTTCCTTCCTTCTTTCCTTTCTTCCTTTCTTTTAATGCCTGGTCTCCTACATGTATAATCTTGAGGTGCCAGTTCTGTTATTTCTCTTAGAAATAATCCCAGACTTGCATTCTTATAGTAAGCCACGAGAGGGCACAAGAAGCATTACTTAAAGAGATGTCTCCGCCTCTTTTTTTTTTTTTTTTTTTTTTTTTTTTCCCTTCTTCCTTTCTGTTCTGTTTTGTGTACTCAGGAGTAGCAGACAGTATTGCTCTTAGGGCTGAAAAGCTGCCATCACGAGACTAGTGTAGAAGAAATGTCTTATAGGGCCCTGCGGTCGCCAATGTTTTTACTTGGCAAACTCAGGAGTAAAGCAAGGCCCAGCTTGTCCCTGTTTAACAACGTCGAATGAAAGGCCATTTCATCTCAGGGCTGTTAAGTCCAAATCGAATAATGCCTAAGCTGTTTGGTCCCAGCCATCTCAAGTGCTCCAGCACCAGGCAAGGCTTTCTTGGCGGATGATAAGTCCCACTCCCACTGTTCTCTCCGTGTATACGACTTGACCCTGCTTGATTCCCCTGGCACCCCATCCCAGCTGGAGTTTCCAAATCAAGTCTCTCAGAACCATCACCTGACTGGCTTGACAATCACTCTGCGGGTGCAAATTAGCCCATTTGCTTCATAAATTTCAAACAGTGCCTTTCTCTTTCTACAAAAGCAAAATGCTGCCACAGCAAAAATTACACACATCTGCCTACGACTTTCCTCTGAGTCCTTTACCCTCCTATGCCACAATCATGCCAGCGATCTAGGTCTGGGTATCTATGACCCACAAGATCAAGGGCCAAACTCCTATTCCTAGATAAGGCAACAATTTTGCATATGCGAATTCCCTTTTACTGGTCCCTGGTAGAGGGAGAAGAGGGGTTTTGTAGCCACTGTAACTGCTTTATAGTTTTCTAATCAACTTGTTGCTGGTAAGCAATAGTAATTCAAATTAAACAAAGCCAAGGGAGGGCGTGTAATTTATTCAAAGCTGCAATCTGTTTATTGCAAGAAGCCAGGATCTTGCTGTGATCTGCCCTTCATGCGCAAGGCTTGCTTGCACAGTCCATCTCCGATCCTGAGGGAAAAATTTCTGCCCAGAGACTCCAGACGATTAGCACACTTTTTCTTCACTACAAAGGAGTTTCAATGAGAATGCAAGACCATACTAATGAAGCGGCATTTTCCAAGGCCAGTAATCTAGGTCCAAGCACTAGCCACAAACTTCAGAGGGAAGAGAGGAAGTGCAATTGAGGCTGGTGTAAGGGATTCCATCCAGTGCTGCCTGGATGGTGCTAACTGAAAGCTGGTTTTAGATAATCCACCCACTGCCTGTTTCTCAGACTTGATCTATCCAGTGATTTGACCCCCTCTGTGGATCCAGCTACACAGCATGCTTCCTGTTTTTCAGAATACCAACCTCTCCCCCTTCCTAGGTTGCTCTTCTCATGCCAGCCCGGGGAGGTTTTCCTAAGTTTCAGCTTCCCTTAGGCATTATTTCCAGTCCTGTGTACATGTACTCTTTTCTCTTCCCATCGTCGCTAAGCCAAGGCAAATTCTTGAACATTGGGACCCTTATCTCTTGCTCATTAATGTGCATCCAGAGCCCAGAAACTCTTTTGTATGTGTTTTTTTTTTTAAATTAGGCGCTCAATAAATAATTGATTTATGACTGACTGCAGGATATTATTCTCAAACATTTAATTGTATTAAGTAATTAGTATAACAAAACAACATTGAGGTTCCCATGCTGTGGGGATTAACTATCTAATGTGAGAAATGTGTGAGAGAAACAATAGGTGACTGTATTGCATAAGTGTTACAGACAGAAGGATGGGTCCTCTGGAAAGATCAATACCCAGACCAACCTTCCTTCCTTCCTTCTAGAAGCTTCAGTACACACACCGGGGAGCCTTTAAAGTTGCCTGTCTAGTTTCTATCCATACACCATTGTGCTATGAACTCACACAATTCATAATACCTCAGAACAGGAAAAGGAGGAAAGCAATAATCCAAGGAACAAAAAAAAAAAAAAAAAAATGTATGTGGCATTGGAATACATGAGATGCTATATTAACATTAACGTTTAGCAACATCAGAAAAGAATAGGCTTGTGACCGGAGGAGAGAGAAGGACCTTTGAAAGACAACTGCAGGACTTCCATGGCTACCAAAGGTCACAACTTCAGAACCTTACACAGAAAAATAAGAACTGATACTACTTTGTACTGTGGCCATAGACTGTGTACCAGCCAAATGAGCTCTTTGTCTCACAGCACCAACAGGATGCCATGACATTTATGATCCCTGCTATTCCATTGCTCAGCTGTTCGACATTGCCTCATTTATTAAGCAATGTACTACACACAATCACAATCTCTGCTGGGTCCTGTCAACACATTTAAAAGTGCCTGAGAAGGGGAGTGTGGATTAAGGAAAGAAATAGGCAAGAGACAAGAGATAGAGTTGGGAGGGTACCCAGCAAATACCAGGATCAGCCCCAATTTTATTACTCAAAGCTCTTATATATCAGAGTCGAAGGGGGTGGGGTGGGGTAGTAAAAGACTTCCTTCCCAAGATACAAAAAATAAGCAAGCATAATTACCTCTTTAACACCCAAAACACCGAGTAAACACACCCTAAACCTAATATCCCTTTGTTGAGGTAAGATATCCATTAGTTATTCCTTAAGCCAAATATATTATTGTCAAGACAAGACACACAATAGCCACACCTTAGACCAGACATTTGGTTGTATAACCTTGAATGAGTAAGAGTGGGTTTGAACTCTGACTTTAAGTCAGGAGGAAACGGAGCCACTTCTATGGGCCTTGACAACACTCACACACATTCTATATACACACATACCCAAGTTCATATATTAAGAGCTGAGGATTGAACTCTGGAATGGACTGCTATCCACAGGGAGGAGCAGTTCAGAGAGATCTAAGGTGAGTTTCCTAGACATTTACAGACACACGGGGATACAGGTTAAGTGCTCATGGCTCTGAACTCACTTTCCTAGAATAGAGCTTTACATTTGTCTCATTTTGATGACTTTCATCCTAAAAGTTGTGAAAGTCAGCTGTTCTTTGTTGGATACAGAAATTTCTTTTGATCCCTTAACTAAAAACTACCAGTATTTCTCAATTTAAACACCTGACACTTTATTCAAATTATTACATTGAAACAAAAGAAGTACCTGGAGGAGAGATGAAGGCATGGTACTCTGAGCCTCATAATATACAGTGCATGCTATTTCTGATGAAGGTTGAGGATTGATTATCAACCAAATTAAAACTCACTAACACTGTTTACATATGCTATTACATGATTTTATATTCATAGGTAAATCACCCTTATACACATGTGTACACAGAGAGACCAAAAATGGGACCCACAAAAGAACAGTTTTTCACACACATATGTTGGAAATACACAAGAGCTAAAAAATGGTGATTCTTTTCCCTCTACTGTATTTCATTTCAGGATAGGCTGGTGGGAAAATTAAGAGATTTTATAGGTACTAGTAGGATAAACGAAGAAGATGAGAAGGAGGAATACAGGAGATTCGAAAGATGAATGCTGAAGATGAAGAACACAGAACTCAGATGTTTTACTGTAGGCAGAAGACCACTCAAAGGGAGACAGATTCTGGTGCTTTTTAAAGGCTGTGTGAGAAAAAATATAGGAGTAAACAAAAGCTTAGTGCTCAGCATATGGGTTGTGAAACTGTCCTTTATTTATGGGGCTGGGATCCTCAGAGATTAGCTAGAAAAAAATCTCCTGCAGTGGGGAGGCAGCAAGGTGTGTGTATTTTCCTGGTCTTGACTCTAGGCAGGAGTAGGGGAAATTTCTTCTTTGAGATGTTCTGACCCTCAGCTCAGTTGTGCTTTGAGAGAGCACAAATAATACAACCTGACTTTAAAACTAGGAGTGACTGTAAAACCACAAGACAGCAGCAAGGATTGGCAGAAAATACATCCCGGAGGATATCTGTAAATCTGCCAGCTGTCTAGCATCCATAACTGCACTTAAAGAGAACAAGATGATACCAAGAGTGTATCAAAGTAAAGCAACAAGACAATAAAAATTAAGTACAAAGTTTGGTGGAGGGTGAGTAATAATACTACTGGATATAAAACATAATAAAAAGCAGAAACTCCATGTATGCATTTTCCAGATTTGAATCACCTGAAGAAAAATGCCGGCCCTCCACGAGAGAGCTGAGGAAATTATTGTCAATGCAGCGCTGAGATGAAGGCGAGGCTAAGTGGAAAAGAAGCTAAGAGGCTGGGGCACAGAATGAAAGGGTAAGCACAGATGCATTCAAAGCCCATAGAAGGCATGAGAGGCAAAATGGGACTGAGACAATTTTGGGAAACATAATGACTTTGCATCCCTGAGAAGTATAAGGCGCAGTGCTATACACTTTAGACATTCAAGACAAACTGTAAGAAAGGACTAGCTCACATGTAAATATATTTCCGTGGAATGTTACAGCTCCAAAAGTGAAGGAGGATACTTTAAATGGCCATTCAAACAAATGACAAATGAGACAGAACTGTGTTGAGTGCTGTTTTACCTGTATAGTTGAGACTCACATTTGGAATAACCACAAATTTCATGTCCATGAAAATGAGAATGGAGAAAAATCATCTTCAGAGCATCAGATCCAGAGAGTGTACAAGTGATAGACTTTTCCAAAGTCATCTTTGTCATAAAAATGTCATTAAATCTTGTTACAATGACATGACCCCTAAGTGAATACATGATATTCAGGAAGCAGAGCCTGTGAGCTAAGAAGGTGAAGGGGCTTGCTGCACAAGCCTGGTATCAGACCTGGATCATCTAATCGGTTGAAACCCATAGAAGGGGGGGGGGGGGAATCAACACCCCACACACAACACAACACACACACACACACACACACACACAAATAATAAAACCCATTTCTGAAAAGATTCAAGAAATGGTCATGGAACTCACAAATATATGAGTGCCAACATAACAAAACAATACAATATATAACTGAAGAATTAAAGAAATCAAGATGGAGCCAAAAATCTGTGGAAATCTGAAGTAATATCATTGAATTTGAATTGTTCCACAGCCCTCATTTGGAAGGAGATAAAATATTTACTAGAGTTTGCCAAGTTAAATATGTATATTAAGATGCATATGATCTGAAGGAGTAAGTCTTGTGTGCATAAATTCTGAAATCATAGATGATAAGTATAAAACCATGAGAAGGAAGAGCTGGAAAAGAACCAACACTGCAAATACGAGAGGATCTCATATACAGCATAACATAACCTGATGTAAGTCAAGGTTAAAAGCCTTACACACACACACACACACACACACACACATATATATATATATGTATGTATGTATGTATGTATGTTATTAACACACTGGCACTTAAGAAAAGACAGAAAAATTGAGTACTACTATCAGCATGTTAAAGTAAGAAAATTGACATGGAGTCCTGCTCCTAAACAAGGAATTACAGACAACTTATGGCTAAAAGACAGGGAGAGCCAGCCTTTCTCAGGAATGAGTTCCTTAATCGCTTATCCAACCAATGCAAAGTGGTAAGCACTAAAACCATACATACAAAAGCAACAGAAATAGACTCAGCAGGTTGTATTCATGTATTTGTACACACACATGCATATGCACAGTTACAAACACATATATACACACACACACATACACACACACACACCAAAAAATAATAATCAGGGAAGAAGGGACTATCAATTTGAGAATGAGGCAGGACATGGAAAGATTTGGAGGGAGGGAACATAAGAGGGGCTGCAGGAAAGAAATTGACTTAATTATATGCTAATTAAAATGTAAAATAAATAAATAGATAAAAATAGGTGAGTTCAGCCTGACATACACAGAGAAACCCTGTCTTGAAAAATAAAAAAAGAGTAAGTGAGTTGTTTAAAAATCTCTGAAAGAGATTTCTCTAGAGCTGCATTTTATAAGCAAGTTCTTAGAAACCTGTTAGGAATCAACAGCCTTAAAAACATCGTGAGGTTCAGGAAAGAGAGGGGCAAGAAACTTGCTACACTATGTGATATGTCTAATTTCTCCAGTAACAGAAAGGTGATACTAGGAAAAACGAAGGATAATATTGTCCTAACCATAAAATAACTATTTATCAATGTATGTATATAAATATACACACATGTGTAATGTTTGTATATAAGTATACACACACATATATATGTGTGTGTGTATATATATGTGAATATATATATATATATGTGTGAATATATATATATATATATATATATATATATATATATATATTCAAGATCCACCTGCTTCTGCCTCAAAAGTGCAGGGATTAAAGGTTTTTTGCCACCACTGCCTGGCCTGTATGATATATAATGAACCCCACATTAACTATATATTTTCAGATAAAATACCAAACACAGCACTGCTTCCAAAGTAAATACATTTGGAAACATTGCTTTCCTCAAGGATATAAAGTTTGTTGAATATTAGAAATAAAAAATGTTATTCATTACATTTACAGATTGATTGGAATTTCTAATTAAAACATCTATAAAACGCATCATTTCATAATAAAAATGGTTTGAAAACAAGGACTCAAAGACAATTTTATAATCTTATAAATGTAATCTCAAAAATTATAATTGGGAAAAATTAACTGGTAAAGATGATGCTCAATAATGAAACTTTTAAACCATTCCCTTTTAAATCTTTTAAATCACACACAGAGAAAGGCCCATTATTATAGATTACCTTTGATGCTTGAGTCAGGTCACATGAGTAAAAATGTATATGTGTCTTAGAAATAAAGCATTGTTACTGGATAGCCTACTTATATGCAATAAATTTGAACATTTCAAACATACTAAAAAATTTTAAAGATTATAGCCTCTGATAGAAGAAATTTGAGATGCATTTTTTAAGTTACAGCTTTTACAAATTCAGAAGGGGGACATCTGGGAAAATGTTTAGGATGTGCAAATCTATGCAACAAGACAAAACTCATTTGGAGGCCTTACTAGAGAACTAGGGGAGTAATGAGAAATAGTTATGAGACTTCTGGCAGTGGACTTAGTATTTATCCATAGTACATGAACTGGCTTTTGGGAGCTCATTCCCTATGGAGGGATACTCTCTCAGCCTAGATACAGGGGGAAGAGCCTCGGTCCTGCCCCAAATGATGCGGCAGACTTTGATGATTCCCTCATGGGAGGCTTCAGGGGGTTGGATGAGGAGATGGTGAGGGAAATGGGAGGACAGGAGGAGAGGGAACTAGGATTCATATATAAAATAAAATTGTTTTTAATTTAAATGAACCAATACTGCTGATATCAGCCCTCTTTCCATATTCATCCATGCTTTCAGTACTATTCCAGTAAAATCCTAGAAGGATCTTACACAGAACTACATAGGTTGATTCCAAATAGTCTCATGTAGAAGTAAAAGATTAATATAATCAAAGTAGTTGTTTCATGTATTATTAACTTTATAGCAATGTTAGAACTATAGTACTGCCCAATGATTCGGTAGATTGATGAAATAAGCAAATCTACAAACAGACTCATGTATTTATGGAAACTATGTATATGTAAGAATTAATACTACATATTTTCCAGGAATGGGTGGGTTTTAAAAATAGACTGCCTGGAATAACTGAAATCCATATAGGAAACGATACAGATTCAATTCTTAGAACATACATGGCAATTTATTCTAAGTCTTCAATGAGAAGATTAAGGCTGGTTGAGAAAAATGTATGAAAATCTCTTAATGACATTAAAAGTGTTTAAGCCCATATTAGATACCTCAGGGTAACAAATTAAATGTCCAGTGCTAAAAATGGGTTATCTCTTTTAAAGTTGTTGTCCAATAAGGTTGTATTGGCCTCTAAATACTAGAGGCTATTGCCATTGCTTCTTATTATTCTCCAGAACTTGATGGCAAGACCCTACTGCTGATGGTACTATACACTTGAGTCATCAAACATGGAGAAATTGAGTTGATACTGACCTAGTACTTCATGCCTACTGGCTAGCTTTCATAGTGCTTAAGGCTACTAGAGGAGAATAGTAATTATTAACCATATCCATATGTGGACCATGACAACTGCAATAATAACTAGCCTGGCAAGAAATGTCCACTGATACAACAAACAAAATGGACTAACCCACCACTTTCTGATCGAATTTAAGGCCTTCTCCATAAGATAAAACCCTTACCTAGCACTGTTATTGAGGCTAATGACCTGTGGCTAGACAGGATATCCCTGAGAACCTACTATTATTATTCAGTATAAGTAAACTGAATAAACATGGTACTAAATGGATTCCTGATGACTTTTCATTATATCCAATGATTCATTCGTGCATCTCTCAACCCTCATCAGAGAAGCTTCTATTTGCAGTCAATGGTAACAACAAAGAGACACATAATGGGTCAAAGTGTAGAGAATAAAAGGCTGTAGAATGTTCGGCCACCCACTTCTCCCAGGGCTCAGACATCATTGTGGAGGAATGGGCAGAAAGACTGTAAAAGCTGGAGGTATGAATCAGTACAAGGAATCAGCATTCTCTAGACAGAGCAGGGCACATGCACGTATGAACTCACAGCAGTAGTGACAGACAGCATGCATAAGTCCTATACAAGCACAAGCCAGACAAAACCCCAGCAAAGAGCATGAGGTCTGTGTGAAGTCTCATCTCAAGCAGAGGAGCAACTTGCTTGGAAGGGGAAAGTCTTTGTTAAGGGTGTGGTCTACCATGCTCCAATGAAAAATCCCACATCCAGGAGAAGATGGGTTGCATAAACTGGACTTGATGAGTATAAGAAAAAAAGAAAATAAGAGAGAGGGTGAAAGGAAGGAATGGACACAAAGTTGAATAGAGTAGATAGTAAATGGGATAGGTCTGTGGGCTTGGGAGGAGTTAGACTAGGGGATACATATGATCAAAATACCCTGCATGGTTTTCTCAAAGAACTGATTTTTAAATGGCACAAAAGACGATGTTATGTACCAATTATTTTTAAATGTTACCAACAAATGCAACTATATTATAAATGGCAACTTTTGGGTTTCCAGAAGACCAATTTATTATAAATCCAGAAATAAGAAGAAAATTACTTGCCAGATCTGTGACACTCAAAATTCATGTAGACTGTGTAGTAAGACATCTTGTACATCAAGAAGATAAAATCTAACCACTCCACAGAAAATAAAATGAAAAACATTTCCCATCAGAGGGAACTGGAAACCTGAATCAACCAATGAAAGACCTCAGTCTCCATAGTATGCAATGAAATGCAGATGAAAATCTCACAAAGCTATCATTTCACACCTGCCAGAACAGCAATACTTTAAAAGGCTGACAATCTTCTTGACATACGCAAGAAGATTTAAAGCCCCATGAATTTTCATGTACCACTGGAAGGGGATATAATTTGATATCACTTTGGAAAACAAGTTGGTGTCACAGAGTAGAACTGAATAGGAGAATATTTTATGGCCAACCAAAACCAACTGTTAAAGTGTAAACCTTAGAAAAACTCTTGTATGCATTCCAGGAAACATGGGGAGGTGTCTGTAGTAGCATCATTCATAAGAGCAAAATCCTCTGAGCAGCTCATACACTCATCAGCTAGATGGAGAACTAAAGTGTGATTTGCTCACATAGTGTGGTTGTATTCCAGTGTGAGCCTGCCTGACTCAGTTATATTCATTGGGACAAGAGTCTCAAATACACAAACTAAATAACAAATCAGGAGACAATGCACAAACATAAGATTCCATTTATATGAAATGGAGAGAAGCAGACATAATTAAACATATAATTTAAGGATGCAAAGGAAACAGGATGACTGTTACCAAATGTGCCTACAGTCACCTCTGTAAAGGTAGGAGAATGCACAGGGACTGTCAAAGATACTTTTATGTTCTATTTTTATTGACAATGAACTGGAGATGCCCACTTTATTGTTATTCTTTAAGAAGATCCTGATTGCCCATGCCACATCTTATAACACAATTTTCATTGCACACAGTCGTATCAAACAATATGGGTCCTGGAATTTGAATCTTGCTAATTCACTATGCATGTAACATGAAGATGAGCATGAGAGGAGTGAAAGTTAATTATTCAGGAAAACTGAGGACAGTAAATACTCTCAAAGTTTGTAAAGAAAAGAATTAAATTATGGAGTTGAAGAAGACAGAATAAAACAGTATAGAATGAGGACTCACTGTTAACTCCAAGGTCAGCTGCTGTGAGTTTGCAAGCACAACAGGTAGACCGTGCTCAGAAATGTCCTTTTGCTGCACACCTCCTCATCCACTGCCTCTCTTTTGCAATATTTCCTGAACCATGAAGGGATGACAGGTAATACTGATGTCCCATGTAGAGCTAAGCACCAGTGGGGACTTTAAAGGTCATGATTAAATATTCAGAAATCTTTCTAATGTACTGAAGAATGTTACACTCTCTGGTATGTTTTAAATTAGCCCTCTAATTTATAATGGTAAAATAACTATGGAAAACCAGACACCATTCAAAGATTACTGTAGGATACCAGGGAAGATATGGTGGTGGCTCCCCCTATAATGGCCATGGCAATAAAAATCTTAAGAGAGCTTCTTTGGTCCATGTTTCAAATGGGGACCATATAGAATTTAGCAATCGGGTTTCCAAGTTTTTATTAGAATACATAATAGAGACAAACAATATTGTCAAGAAGAGACTTGATGAGATAAAAGTTAAGTACCACATGAAGAAAAAAAAACATGGAATAAGGAACTTTCTGTTCCTTTCTCAATATCTTCAGAAGAGTCAGTAGCTGCATTGAGCAATAATAGTAGTTATGTAACATTGCAAAGACATTAGTAAAAGGTACTGAGCCCTTTGCCCTTGGTTAGACATGTCTGTGTCTATCATCACATATTTCATGATAGAAAACAAAGTATGAAGTTTCTGAAGTATGCTAAGTTTAATGACTGGGGGAAGAAGCCGAGTTTGTAACCAGGCAACTTGATTCCACATTCCTCACTGTTGGTAGTCACACCACTGGACAATGCTCTGGCTCCCTTAGCTGGAATCTAACTGGCTCTGATATGTGATAAAAGATGGGTAGATAGGCTTACCACACTTAAGCTGATCTCCAGACCTTTTAGATTCTTATATTTGGGTTTTGAAATAAAGCATCAAATTGTACACTGTGAGAACTGATGGATACATTAGAATCTGAGGGACAGACAATCTGCCATAGTTACTTAACTGTCTTCAGAAGCAAAGCTAAAGTTCTTTTGGTAAACTGAGTCAAATAATTAAATGTTATTATTTAAACTGTTGGTGGTGGTCATGGATTTTTGAGGCTAGGTCTCACTGTGGAGCTTAGTTCTTAAATACTATCCTCCTGCTGCCACCTTTTATCAGCTCACAGTACATGTGTATGCCTGCCATTACACTCAGCTTAAATATGGCTCTTACTACAAAAAAATCTAAACTCTTTACTTCACTAACACTAAAAAGAGTGCAGCATAATTTATGTCCTATTTGATATTGAAATCTGCAATGTTTATTTGTTTGCTTCTTTTAATCTTAAGCTACCATGAGGCATATCCCACAGACCCATCTTAATCAATGTCATGCATCCTCAGTATGCACACAAGGAAATTGACACAGTAAGATGAGTTACTTGGTTAAGCTTCAAGCATAGAATTAAGTCTGTGGTCCTACTCATGGTAAAACTGGTCCTCCATACTATGAAATAAGAAAGAACTTTAATAATAATCTGGTCAGGCCTGGAGAGATGGCTCAACAGTAAAGAGCACTATATACTCTTCCAAAGAACCCAAGTTCCAGTCCCAGGCTCACATGGTGGCTCACAACATCTGTAACTCCAATCCCAGGGGATCCAACACCCTCTTTTAGCCTCTGAAGGAAAAGCATGCACATGGTACACAGGCAAAAACACCCATATGCCTAAAAGTTAATAAAATTAAAAAAACAATATGGTCATCAATTTCCTTATAGAATTGAGGATAGAAGAGGTAGTGTGATTTTAAGTTAATTCTGTAATATAGAATTTAGGTATATATATATATATATATATATATATATATATATATATACATATATATATATATATATATATAATCAATAGGGAACTTTATTGAGACTATATACTATTAGAGGATTATAGACTCCTTTTTGTCAGGTTTGCTTCTCTCAATAATAGGAATGTGTATGTAGACAGGTGCTCCATTACAGTTTGGACACGGCCCAGGAGCAAACTGCAGGTGGCAGCACATGAAAGATCTCTACATGTGACCTCTCTACACTCTCTGCTGCTATCTTCTGTTCAGCACAGGCCTCCTTCAGAGAACTTGCGTCACTAGGCAAATGTGTTCTCGCCTGCAGAATAAATATGAGAATCTTTGTGGCATCCTTTGTCTTAAAGGGAGAAAAAAAAAGGAATCAAAAAGAATGCAGAAATAAGAACGAATTCAGCCAATCAGAATCCTACTTTGCTAGGCTAAACAAGCAATCCCATGGTCGATTCTTCATATTTTTACAAAAGCAATACCAGTAAGATCTTTGCCCCAGGAAAGAAAGGAAGGAAGGAAGGAAGGAAGAAAAAAAAAAAAGAAAAAATTTAAAATTGCATAGCTGAATTTGACTTGCTAATAGTCTTTTTGGACTGAATACTTTTTTTCTAGCCAAGCCTAGAGCTTTCTAGTACTGTACTGAATGACGGGAACCAGTGGTTTTTCCTGCGGAATGGAGGAACAGCTGATGTGATGCGAAGCAAGAGGTCTGATTTTGAATGCTTTCTTTCTATCAACAAGTCAAACTACACAAAACAACTCAAATGACCCTGCTGTGCTACCTTGGGGGATATTTGTGAAGTCTAAGTCAGAACACTGCATCTATGTTTACTGAAGCACTGTTCATTATATACCAAGACATACCAGCTTTATATGCCCATCAGCTGCATACAGAAAATGTATTAGCACATGATGGAATTTTATTAGGCCATAAAAGAACAAAATTATGTCATTTGCGGGAAAAATGGGTAGAACTGAAGATCATATTCAATGACTTAACCCAAACCAAGAAGACATGTATCACATGTTTCATTATATATTATGAGGAAGGGCAACACAAGAAAGCCCAGTGAGCATAGACATGAGCAAAGTAGATGATGTACTTGTATAAAAAGTCATGATGAAACCCATGATCTTGTAAACGATTACACACTAAAACAAGTAAAAGAACTCCAGGACCCTGAGTTTCGACTGTGATAATGTTCCTCAAAGATGAGAGAAACTTGTGTGCTTTACTTAATCACCCACAGTTGCTGAATGTCTGGCATGGTGGGTGCTCACCTTCCGTCTTTAACAACCGGATAGTCTCCAAAGCTTAGTGGTCAGGATGGGAAAATCAGACTTCTTGTCTGGATGGCACAGCTCCTTCATTGCAGAGAATCTGACTCCAGGAATGCTCTAGGGGAGCATTGCTATGGGCCTTAGGCTTTGTTCTACAGTCTACAAAACCACACATTTCTCTTGTAGCCCTCAGAGATCCATTGCTTTCACTGAGGCATTATACCCAATGAAATGCTGTGTCCTTAAATATCAGAAGCACAGGGCACACTGGATTTTATATATTACAAACTTAGTATCCATTCAAAACCATGAATCCATATAAATAGAAAGAAAATGTTTAATCTTTAAAAAGTCACATGACTGATTCCTGAATGTATAAGGCTGGGCACTGTCCATGTCCCTAGATTCAGACGGATACTCCAAGTATCCTGTTTTGATTCCCTGTTTTAAAGCCTGCGTACCTTATAGTACAGCAACTGTGGATACCTGGCTTCATAAAGCATGCCAGTGAAAGGAACTCACCCAGCCTCCTGTTGAAAACAGATTACCTGGACCCAGTGCTCAGTTCTCAGAGGACAGAAACTGCTGTCTTCTTTCCCTCAAACTTCTGAAACCTTCGGTGTTCCTGCATGCTCCCTGCAGGGCTGAGCATTGACACGGTCCAGGGACCACAGCTCTGCTGAACAGGCACTCATGGGAAGACTGAAACATTGGAAAACAAAGTCCTGGTGGCCACCTGGGACAATGGGGTATCATGGTTTTGGCTCTCTAGGAGGAGATAAATGTCTGTGAAGCTCTGAAATCAGTGTGTTTAACTAGATTATTATATAGAAGAAGAATTTTGCTTTCAAAGTCATTCAAGTGCACCATGGGAGAATAAATAGAGGTGAGGGGTAGAAAGAAGAAAACAGAATGGGTGCTCTGGTTATTTCACTGTGCCTTCACAGTATCACCTGTACAAGGGGTCCTTGCTATACAGTACAGCTTAAAAGGTGAACTAGAGGGTTGGAACACATGAAAGTTACAAAAGAAAGCATTTTGATAAAAGTACCATATGGTATAATATCTTTAGTGTGGAAGAAATTAGGTAAATGGAAAGATCTATCTTAACACTACAAAAAAAAAATAATAATAATGTAGGGCTAGGGAAATGGCTCAGAAAGTAACACCTTTGCCATTCAAGCGACACAACTGGAGGGTCACTCAAATCCACACAAATGCTAGCTTTGCATGGCTGCCTAAAATCCCAGCTGGCAGGAGGCACAGATAGGGGCTAGGCATCCTTGAAACAGCAATGTTTACTTTAAGCAAGAGACCCCATCTCAAAACATAAGGTATAGAGCAACCCTGGAAGACATCCAATGTCAACTTCAAGTCTCTACACAGGTGAATATGAATATTTGAAAACATATACTACACACACACAGAGAGAGGAAAGATTGCACAGAAAGTAATGGAGAAATAATGAAAGGAAAAGGGAATGTAAGGAGGGAAGAAGTGATAAAGTTGGATAAACTATTCTACGTTGTCACCTGCACTACTGTTCACCTCTCATCTGAAATATGCCTTCTCAGTTCTTTGTGTGTGTGTGTGTGTGTGTGTGTGTGTGTGTGTGTGTGTGTGGTTCAAGGTCAACACCGTATCTGGTGATAACCTTCTTTTTTGTTTTTTTCAATTTAATTTATTATTTTACATGTCGATCCCAGTTCCTCTCCCTCCCTCCCTTCTTCTTTCCCTCCCTCCCTCCCTCCCTTTTACCCTCTCTTCACCATCACATGCATCCTGACCACCCTCCCCTCCCATCCCCCCACCCCAATTCCACATGTAGGGCAATGGCATCCAAGTGGATCATGTAGATCTGTCAGGTCATGTGAAGTAGGGACTAGGACTTCTCTCCTGTCTCTAGGTTAAGGCAGTATCCCTCCATGGGGGATGTGTTTGCAAGGTCCTTCATCAGACAATTCCATCTGGAAAGTTGTTGTGATCTGCAAACATTTCATCATATAATGTTTTCCATTGAGTGACTCATATACCTTCCCTTAAACTTATCTCACATGCATTTATAATTACAAGAAGTGAAAACATATGAGAAAATATGGCTATTAAAGGACAAACTCCAAATAAGGACAAGATGATTCTCTGAGATTAAGCAGACACATCTCAGTGCAAGGAATGGGATGAGTGGGAGGAAGTCCAGGAGCAAAGCACACCAAGTTACAGTCTCATTAGCCTTTTCATAATGGAACTGTATACAAAATGGAAACAGAGTTTCCAGCTCAAATCATCTCTTGGTTCTTGAAGCTTAAAGACTCAAAGCTTACATACCAGCACCGTGCTTCATTTCATGTTTTTATTTTATATCCATAGAACTCTATAATATGGAAATATTCATCATAAAATAGCTGAACAGTGACTTCAACATTAACTTTATACTAGCTTAACTGTATTTTTCCTGATGGCTAGAATATCTTTTGGAAGTTCATGTAACTGTGAGCTGGATTAAGTAGCTTTATCATGGAAATCCATGACTGAGATGTCTGCCTATGAATAGACTAGCACATGATTTAATTGGTTGTCCTCTCCATCTAGTTGTAAAACAGATGCATTTCTTAGTTTACAGTAGATCTTTTAGTGAGTTCTTCCCAAGAAAGGTCCTTTGTTAAAACAGTCACACACTCAATCACAGTTTTCACATCCAAGCCCTTTCAGCTCAGCATAGTTCTGTCTGAGAGGCAAACACAGGCTTTCGCTGATGTGTTTGTAAGGATAATATTGATTAGAAGTTTAAATAAGATTACAAATCACCAACATTCTTACATTTCCCAGTTGATCTTTAAATCTTTATAACACAACTCATTAATTGAAAAAAAACATTGGCCAACGTCCTCTGAGTATATCAATTCCTAGATAATCCCTTTGATTATAAAGAGGAAATAAAACAAAGACAATGAGACAATTTGATAAGATATGATTTAATATTTAGGACAATGAGTGAAGTTTCACTTTATAGGGTGAGCATAGAGATTAAATATTTTTATTTATCAGGAGTGGATCCTACTGTACTGCATGTTGACTATAATTATTCTTAATTCCCAATAGTTCCTGTCTTAGAGCCCAAGCATGTATTCAATGGTACTCACAATCACATGCTATTAGACCCAAGCATACATTCACTGAGTTAGTACACAAGAAAAATCAGACTAAATTCTCACGTTTTGTGGTAAAATAATATGTCATAAAATGTATGCCCTTAACTAATCAGTAAGTTTCTTAAACCATCCCAAATCACCAAATTCAAAAATGACATTGCTGATGAGTTTTGTATTTGTCAGTAGGTTAAAAGAGAAAATAAACAAACAAAAGTCCTGATCTGATTATATACCAACTGTATCAGTGTAAAGTGTTGTCTTGTAAGAATTACCCACTTAAAAAGAGACAAAATAAAACACAACACACATGTGAACTTCTATTGCACAGTCTGTTTTCAGTAGATGCTTCATAAATATCGATTCCATTTATTTTTCTGTGGAAGCATAGGTTTATCCTCAAGGGAGTTTTTTGACATTTAAAAAAAAACCTGATCAGTTTATTCCCCTTCCAATTATGTAATGAGTGAAGTAGCTTTTCTATATATGCCCCCTCTATTCTGAGCAATGAGAAGTAATTGCCACAGCTTTGGGGATAATGGAACAAACTCTAAATGTCTATATAAAACAAAAACATGTATAATTTAATGTAATAAATCAACTCCCACACTGTACATTTCAAATTACTTTCTAGATAGTTGCAGTTTTAAAGTTCTGTATAGCTGGAAAATCACCTGCAGTTATTTTAATCACAGACTATCATTATGGTTACTCTCAGATATGTGCAGGCTCATAAAAGTTCATCAATGTATACTAGTAAATATTTATGTAGCCTCATTACCTTTGCTTTATGGTCATATTGAAAAGCCCATAGTCTACTTGATTATAAAGTGCTATTTACTTAGTTGACACAAAAGTCCCACACCACCAAAATACCCCATGGAACAAAAAGGGACCAACCAATAAGCCAGACCTGCAGCACTCAAGCTTATTTGAATTCTGAAACGCTGTACAGTGTAACTTCATTTCTACAGTTCTTCATTGCCCTTAGTTTAGTTTAGCTCCTGAAGTTGATGTATTCATTGGTTTAGAAGAAAAACCGAATTCAGCAGAGAAAGATAAAATCGTATTTGACTTTGAATTTTAAGATGGCCTTGATACTGCCTTCATAGACAACACCCTTAGAGACAGCAGCCTTTGTTGGTGGGGGCTGGGCTTTGCTGAGAGGTTGGATGCAAAAGGATCCCAGAGATAAGGCAGGAAAACTCAGCATAGACAAGACAGATATCAAGAATAGATTATGATGTGCAATATTTCAAGCTAGGAAAGGTAATGAGGGAGGGAAGGAAGAGAGAGGAAAAGAAACAAAGAAAGGAACAGGAATGTTTAACTGAGCCTTTTGGAAACTATATTATACACTTAAGGAAATAGAAAGCAAAAGTCAAGAATTAATAAAGAAACATGATTTTTTTTGTGTCATAAGAAATCTGGGAAAAGGCAAAAGATCAGGAAGAAACTGTACAGACTCTAGCTTGATTGACAAGAGACTGAAAGGCAGATGCTCTTCCCCAGCTCACACATGAAACTTGGAAGAGAGTAAAGGTGGCTTCAGGGAAGTGGAAACACAGGACACCATACACTTCAGGTCATTCATTTTTGCTCACTGTGCTCAGAGCTAAGTTATCTAGAAACATGCCTACAGCATCTCGAAGAGCCCTGAGAACACCCTATACCCTACACTACCTCAGTGTGTGTAAGCATTCCTTACTTCCCCCAAAGAAAATTACTCTGGGGCCACTGACTTCTTAAGAAAAAAGGCCAGATTACTGACAAAGTATAAAGGACTATTGGAAAATATGAGTTTATTTTCCCTTACCAAAAGCTGAAGTAGGAGCATATGACCGGGTTGAGTTTAATAATAGAAAATAAGGCTATTTTCTGAATATTTATCACCTACAGCATAAATGTTAAGTGGCCCTAGTGTTTTTCTAGATGCAGGCTCATCAGCCATGGTAGAATAGGAAAGTGGAGATGCCCCATAAGGATGTCAAAACTGATACGTAGAGATAGGGAGGCCATCACAGAGAGCTAAGAGAGGCCAGGTCATTCTCACTGCAGCAGGTTCAATCCTGCATGTTTCCAGATGACTCACTGCTTTTAAATTTTTAGCTCATCAGTAACAAGAGATGAACTCTTAAGAGGCAGAGCGGGGGAGAGAGGGAGCCCTGTGGCATAGCATGGCAAAATGAAACCTAATTACCTAGCTTGTTGCACTATCTTATTAAAATACAAAGATACAGGATTCTATTATCAGAACCTCAAGAGAAAAGGTAGACTGCGTTATATTACCTAATAGGTTTTTAATGGAAATACTGAAGAAAAGTGAACTATATTTTATATTTATTATAATGCAATAGTTTTTCAAAAACCTGGGGGTGGGTGAGGCTTGCAAGACTCTTGAGTGTATGATGTGAAGCAGGAGGACCTGAGCTCCAGTCCCCAGCACGTAGGCATGACAGTGCATATCTGTAAGCCTAGTGCTGGGGGAGGAGACACGGGGGGACCTCTGGACCATCTAAGGAAGCCTGCCTGACCAAATTAGTGATCTCAAGTTCACTGAGAGATCCCCTGGATCAAAAGAAAAGTAAGATGGAAGTGACAGAGAAGAACATCTGACATCATCCTCTCTACCCTCCACGGGTACATCTACATGTGCACATGCACATGCATACACAAATGCAGACACACGTTAACATACAAAAATAAAGCATGGGGAGATAGATTCCTGTGCAACCCATGTTCAAATTCCCAGAGGACACAAACACACAAAGTAAGAGATGCCAGGCAGAGTTCCTACAGTTGTTTTGTGTAGTAGGATGAAAAGGCTGTGCTGTAAGGAACAGTATATGATCTGAATAGGTATCTTCTAACAGGGCATTGACCACATGGTGACAAGATGAAGGGGGTTTATCATCTTCAAAGTGTTTCAGTCCTACATTTATGGTAAAGACTATCTTCTAAGTTCCAGTTTAAATTAAACCTAAAGTGAACTCTTCCCAAGAGTCTGCATCTCACTCAGTGCCCTATGGACATATATTTCTGTATAAATAGAAAATAATAGTACTAACAACTCGGTCAGAAATTACAGCAATACTGTGCACTTAAATACTTTAAAACCTAAGTCATACCCTGTGGCATCATGTTTTGAAGGTGCCAAGCTACAGTTACAGACATCCAATTTTAGTTTGGATAAGGGATTTTGGTGAATATCTCATTTTTGTTCACAACATCCTCTTCCTACCTAATAGTTCAGGGCTTAGACGCCCTCATCAACTCTGAGAATAGTTCCCACCTATCGTGCAAAGTGCTGCCAGAATGAAAACATGGCCTTCCTTACTGAAACTGTTCTTTTACGCTGCTCAGAGGCAGGGATTATTCTCTCAGTCTGCAAATTGGGAAAATGTGGCTGGGAATGATCCAGCTACCTATCTTCAGTTCTAACTAGTCACAAGAATTAATCTCTAAGTGTGACTATAATCCCAGTTCTATATGTCATACCAACTGAATGCATTTATCATAACTGCATGGACATTTGTTTCAATCTAAAATTATTGTCCACTTCTGTTTACAAAATTTAATGACAGTCAATGTGTCTCAGAAGAAGACCAATATTCAAGGTTTAAAAATGATCCTTAGACATGCTAGTAGAAATAACCTTCCTATGAGTGGCATTTCTTAGAAAATGACTGATTGTTATCATACCAGAAGGATAACATGGAAAGTCATCTGTGTATACTTGATTTAAGAGTCCTGAATGTCAACTGGAAGGTGGTGGCTCACATCTTTAATCCTAGCACTTAGGAGGTAGAGGCAGGTGGATTTCTGAGTTTGAGGCCAGCCTGGTCTACAGAGTGAGATCCAGGATAGCCAAGACAACACAACACAGATTAACTTGGTCTCAAAAACCAAGAGTGTGGAGGGGGGGGGGAGAAAAACAAAAGATGCCACTGATGGTATTTATTCTGTAATCAAAGGGGCTGGTAAATAAATAAATACATTTTCATGAAAATAGTTAGATGGACCTCTCTGAAGGTAATTGATATAGGTAAAAATAGCTCAGCTGATAAATTTTTACATTTGTTTGAACAAAATGCAATTAAATGGGCCCCAAGGTAACTTAAAACATGGATTCCAAAATAATCTTAGTCTATAAGAAAAGGTTCACAGTGGATTTCAGTATGAGATATTAGCCTGTCACCTAAGTTGGGGTTAATATGGCCCTAACAGCAGAGGTTAGAAAAGAGGTTGGGCAGGCAGTGATGCTTGTAGCTCACATCAGCATCAGTGTTAACAAAATCAATGGCCCTGGAAGAATGGTGGCTGCAATGATATTAGCAGCAACAGCACAGGCCATGTTAAAGATGCAACACTCCACCCCCCTAGGCCTGCTCAATTTTAAATCCTAGAGCTTGGGGCTGGTATTTCACATCCCACTAAGCCCTCTAGGTGGGGAGCCTCTTGCAAATTTGAGAACCATTGATTACATGGGTGTGGGGTTGGGGTGTAAAACATAACATGCCATACTCCATGCTGGGACATCAGGTATAATGAATCAGAGTAACATCAACACCCCCTACCCCACCCCAAGAAGTTGCCTAGGGAATTCTTGTCTCAGCCAGTATAAAGACAACTGGCCTGTTCTTCAAATAATGTTCTAAGGAGTACACACACACACACACACACACACACACACACACACACACATACACACACAATATCCTCCCTGGAAAACAAGATAAACACATAACAATCTGGCTGAACTGAACACACTAATGCTTTTCCTCTCCAAATAACTCCGACCTCCAGAGAGTTCAATTACTGGGTCCATTCCATCCTGACAAATGGAGCTGCACTAGCTAACATCGTAACAACAAGGAAATCATAAACAGCTTCCAGGATGTGCTTCACAGATCCAACTGTCTTAAAAGCCATCACCAGATACACAAAGACCTAAGAAAAAGACAGATGCTCTATTTTCAACAGGGCAATCCAAATCATTCAAGGGCCTCGTGGCTCGCAGGACTTCACCATTCCCGTCAGCATGTCAGGCAGTTAGCAAGTGTAGAATCACCACCCATTGATGGTCACCAAACAATACATTTACATATTATAATATGCATGTAGGAAAACCACATGGTCCCTAAAATTGTCAGTTTGTAAAATTGTCAGCATCAACTTATGGGATAATGGTGCATTTCCCTTACCCACAGGGAGTAAGATGTCTCTAGAGACCCAGGGCACAACTGAAACCAGAGCACCACATCATATTTTAATGTCTCTTCCAACCTAACAAAGCACTTTGCAAAAGCAATTACCATTTTTGCAGCTTAAAGTGATAGCAAACTTAGCATGTGGAAGGACTCCATCCAGCCCTAGCAAGCCAAACATGGCTCTGGCAGGCCTGTCCTTCCCCCCCCCCCCCCAGTTCCCTCTGTCTTGCTAAACAAACAAACATTAGATTACTTCCGAAAGGTAAGCATTAAGGTTTATTCCCTTCTTTGACCTCTCCTCCTCCTGAAGCTGACTACCAAAGTCCAGCAATCAAACTATTGATGTCCAACATTCAAAAACCCTCTTTTGGCTACCCTAATTAACATATCCAATTAAAATTAAACACCTCATCCTAACATGGGGTTTCTGCTTTTACCTTTATAACCCTCCATTGTCCTAGGGTACATCTCTCTTCTCTATCTAGAGGCAGTTCCTTGTTCCCTCTAGGATAAATATTTCTGCTCCATTTTCTTGTTCTTATTTTCTCTCTTCCTTTATCTTCTGCTTTTATCTCTTATTCCCTGACGTTTATTGCTCTGGAGCAAATAGCTCTCCTTTGTGCTGAGAACCTTGTCTTGGGGGTCTTGAGCTAATACTGTTCCTTCTGCATGTATGTGTGTTTTGTTCCCCAAAATGTTATGACTAGAAGGTTATTCTTACCACAGATCTTACCAACCTCTGCATTTGATCTTCTTTTCATCAATTGTTAAGTGGAGAATACCTACCTGTTTTCTCAAAGGGTGCATATTTTGATTTCTTTTTTCTTTTCTTTTCTTTTTTTCTTTCTATTTTTTTTATAAGCAAATTGTCATTATTTCCAACCTTACATTTCAGGGCCATTGTTAAGTAAAATAAGGGTTAGCTGAGCACAAGCATTTCATCACTGCTATGGTTGATCTAATAATTGTGTGTCTATGCCATGGCTAATGGCAGCTAGCATAGACAAGTGTGGATACTGTAGATGAAGAGGATGAAGTGCATCCCAGGGAGGATGGAAAAAGATGGGGAAAGAGATCATAATACTATATAGGATGGCATGCAGTATGAAACTTACAGAATTAAAATTTTTCCATTTCATATTTCTTGACCAGAGGTGATCATGAGTTTGCTATTAAGAGTTAAGAGAGGTCAATGTTATCATTTTCATTCAGCATTTGTTTCTCATTTTACTGTAAGAAGTCTACTGATGAGGATATGTGAAGAGCATCATTTCCTGCTGACTCAGATACAGGATAAAGAACCAGGTCAGTGGGAACCTTAGAATTAAACCTCCCAGGCCTGGAGATCTAGGCATGTGGATTACAGCAGCAGCACCCAGGAGCGTATCAAAAATCAAGATTCCTAGACCTGCCCCCATCTTCTGCTCTGCAGCCCTGGAGGTAGGCTTTGAAAATCTCCCAGTCCCCTTCTCCCATGCCTGTGGGGATTGAGAGACATATGATGAATAGTACATCTACACATACATAGCCTAGTCATATAGTAGATATTTTTCCCAACAGATTCTCCCCAAGAACCAACTATAAGGAAAAGACCCATAATATATCAAGTCAGCATTTTGAACTGAGGTGCTAATAAGACCCAGTCATGATTTCCACATCAGGAAATCCACTGGTGTTCATCAAGACGAAGGTTTATCCAAGGCCACGACTCAACTACTGCTCTGTTTGTTTTTTACATTTCAGTGTCCCTCTAACCAACAACTGCTGATCTGTGAACTTTGTCTTGTCCTTAGTAAGGGATAATTGCATAACACCATTCATGATCAATCTCTTTGGCTGGCACTTAACTGGGTCATACTTTTGACACTAGGTAATTGTTATAATGCAACATCTGTGTTGTTTATCTCACATCCAAATGACTGAATATTTCTCAAAGTATACAAGCAAGGCAACTGATCTTGGGGCCTCAATAAATAAACCTCATACAAGAAAATCCATGCTTCTACTTCAGCAGCCACTTTTAGCCTACAAGCAGAAAATCCCCAGAAGTATGTTGACCGGCATCATTAAATTACATCAAAATTTTTTAAAAATTGAGTTAATTCTCAATGTTTAATAAATGTCTGTTTCTACACACAAATGTGAAGTTTGACTTTCATCTGAAATACCAGGCCAAAGGGCAGTGATGGCGTTTCCCAGGTGAGGACTACACAGCAGTACTGAGGACCATGGCCACCTATGTAATCTATAGCCCTTGTTTCTCTTCAGCATCATACTAGCAATTGTGTTGTCACACAGCAAACGGAACATCAAGGCATCTCTTATGCCTAAGGTTCTATCAAAATTAGGTGGATAAAGACTAATATAGGTCTGAATTTCAGGAAAGAGATGAAAAGTTTTGCTTATTATGAGAGTTCAAACTGTTCTTGGGGCAGAATGAAAAGGAAGCAAGGAGGAGACATGGGAAGTCATAGAAGCCACTTGTTGAAATCTAAAGGGGAGTCAGGATTTCCAACCAAGTAAAATTTGTTGTCCTACAGACATCCCAAATGGAATTCAAAATCAACCAGCTGTTTAAGCAGGGCCAGGACACTTGGAACCCTAAGTTTGAGAATACAAGCATTCCTTTGTCCTTCATAAGCCCAATGATAGTAACCCACAAAAAAAAACACCTTATAATGTAATTTACAGAAGGGAATTCCTCAAGACTAGACAAAGGAATCAGCCCCTGTTTATTTAATTTTTAAACCTTCCCTAAACACTATGCATTGATTTATATTTAAACCCTGCTGTGCAAATGACATCCTTGGAACAATGTTACTTAAACAGCTCCAGAATCAACTAAACCACTGTTGCAGGCACCTAGGTTCTCTTGAGAAGCCAGTGCTCATGCCTTAGATACATACTTGGTGTTCCCTGAATCTGCCTTCTTTTGCTCCCCGCTCCCTCCTTGCCCCCCTCTGTGTGTGTGTGTGTGTGTGTGTGTGTGTATTTCACTCAATACTCATGCTTAAGCATGTACCTTTGTTTATCATAACAAACTTACTAGTTCTACTTCACCCTTGCTTGCCCTGGTATTCTTTTCTGCAACAGTCAAGGATCCAGCTTTGTTTGAGTGGAGTTCCTGGAAGAGGAAGGGAACCCGTCAGGCTGTGGGCAGCTGTGACGGACTGTATCTTCCAGATTACTTGGTTAGCATGTAAGCCAAACATCTGTTCTGAAATCAAATGACTAAAGGGCTACACAAACATCCTGACCAGCTTCACCATGCCCTCTTCGCCAGGCCCCCACAGACACTTGTACACACCACCACAGTCTTTGAAATAAACTATGATCTCAGAGTCTATTAAGAAACATGTTCTCAAAATTAACTGCACATCAGTGCTACTAGGAGAAATGCAATCATGTTATTACTTGGGTCCCCAACCCAGAGGTCTTTATTTTAACCAGGCTGCATCATGGCTTGGGTATTTTTTTTTTTCAGCATCCAGCTGAATAGCCAGGGCTGTGGACAATTTACCTGAAGGAGACAGAAGATGGGAGTTCTGCAGCTTTAGAAGTTTTTGTTTGTTTGTTTTGGTTTTGGTTTTTCATTTTGGTTTTTGTTTTTTTTAGGGGTTTAGCATTGTTTCTTCCTCTCCCAATCTGTTGCTTTGTAATATGAGCTGATACGGCTTTAATTTTCAATTCTAGCTACAAGGAAAATAATGAAAGTGGAGTCCTCCACACACATGCAATTCCCCACTCTGCAATTCAAGTTAGCAGTCAGACCCTCCTACTGTCTGCGTATGCAGCTTGCACACATGCATATCGTTTTGTTTGTGTGGTATCTCAAGCAGAAATGCAGAGGGTACATGGCTTTGCCACTTAGTAACTATCAGCACAACTTAAGGTGGTTAATTACAGGTTAGCAAATGGGGACACAGCATCTAAGCTACTGAGATCCTACAAAATACTGCAGCTAAATGCTGGACTGAGCAGGAAATCCTTAAAGATTTGATAACTTTTTAATTTTTTAAATACAACCAAACCAGCCCTTCTTTCTTACACAGAGCTTTGATGGGCTGGGGATGAAGAGCTTGGATCCTCTTCAAAGCACACATTTATGGCCAGGGTCTCTAGAGAAACACTGCCTGGAGTGAGGGAAGACACTCTTGCAATCTTTTTCTTCCTTCCTTCCTTCCTTCCTTCCTTCCTTCCTTCCTTCCTGTCTTTTTTTCATTCTCATCCTACCATCTCCTATTTTTAGTAAATTCTAGATACACACAGTACAAAAACTTTTCCTCCACTAGTGAATTTAATTTGGAGGTTGTTTCTAAGTAAAAGAAATAAAGAAAATAGATTATGAACAATTACCCTATTCTAATATCCACAGTTCACTGTCTCTGTTCAGATAAAAATTTCAAAAGTCCTTGAAATACTTGTCTCCATATTACTCCTTACACATCACTGTTACTGTTTATAAATGTCCCTTTGACATTACTATGAAACATAATTTCACATATTATTCACTGATTAGATTCCTTCCAATTCTTGGTTATAATAAATGTTGTGCTGAGCATTTTATCATTGAGACTATGTCAGGGGCCATGAGAGATACAGCAGGTGTTAACTAGTGTTTACTTTTAGCAGCCTGCCTTGTTCTCTTACTCAGACTACTGCACACAATTAACTCGCTTTCACCTCAGAGCAAGTTCAAATTAAACTAAGGCTTTTTGTAAAAAGGAACCTTTACACAGATGTCTACCAAGGTTACTAGGAAAAAACATATTAATTCTTCACTTGCCAGTCTACTAACAATAGATCTGTGTCTCAAAGTTGTCACTGGGCACTGTGCCCTCCCCTGGCTGGCCATGGTTTTGGTCCGGCCTTGGACCCTTGTGTTGTCATGGAAAATAATTAAGCTCCTTGTCACTTCCTCTAGGAATGCGATTTTGACCAATGAGAGAAATGGCTTTAACATTTCAAGGCTCCTGAAGGAGAAGAGTTTTGAGAATAGAAGAAGAGGCAAGGAGAAGTTAGAAGTAGGACAGGATTCTTAGAGTAGAAAGAGAACAAAATAGAACACATGAAATAAACAGCATGACCCACAGATTGTGTGTGAAGTTACGATAGAAATCTTTTACCAACTCCTTGACTCCTGATAAGCAGGAACCCTGGGTAGAGGCTGGAGCAGGTCTCAGCCCTCACAAGACTAATTATATTTGCTTTACTTCTACTGAGGTTACTTATTGATATGCAGTATAGAATGGAGTTACAGTGTCCAGTTCAGGAGACATTCTCCAGGATTAGCCCATCATGCAGGGAGGGGCTTGGGCTACTGGCCTCCTTGGTGGTGTGCTCATTTTCTACTTATTTTCTCTCTCTTCCCCAGTATTTCCGAACATAATATATACCTCCCTCTCTTTTTATTATTTTTTTTATTTTTACTATGTACTGTATGTTCTGAAAGTTATTGAGGAATCTACACAATATATGTGTCTTACTTAATTTATCAACAGATTGTTAACTGTGAACTTGTCTTCTCTCTTTTTATTTGGAAAAAACTATGTACTATAACTTTATTTATTCCATGGGTATCTTTTGTTTGCTTCACACATCTCTTAGGAAAAGCTTTATTCTGAAGATCTATTTTGAATATGTAGACTTATTTATAAACTTGAATTTTTTTAAACTAGAGGTATGCTTGTTTATTCTTGCTTGCTTTATTATTTCAGTGAAATTTTATAAGAAACAAGCACTATATTTGCTGAGCCATATTTACTAAGATAAATTAATATTTCTAATATAAATTTCTTCTCACTTTCCCTAATAAGTCATTTACTTTACTGTTTTCAAAAAATTACCTTGTAATTATGGACTTTGCGTCAGCTCTCTCTCTCTCTCTCTCTTTCTGTGTGTGTGTGTGTGTGTGTGTGTGTATGTGTATGTGTGTGTGATGCACGTGTGTGTGTGTGTGTGTGAGAAAGCACATCTCAGGACTTACATGTGTCAAACTTATGCTCTACCACTGAACTATAACCTTATTATTATAACCCTAGCCAAAGAGCATTTTGTGAAACAGTTTTAACGATTACAATGACTTCTCCTGGTTATTCTAATGCTGCTATTTTGGGAGTCAAAAATACATTCCTTTTATCAAATCTCCCCCACCCCACCCCAAAATTAAAAGAATATTTTGGCTGAACTGATCAGAAATAATATATTCTATATTTTATAGAAATAAAAATATTTTAGCTTGGTATAGTTCAATAATGGTTTTGAATCCATGTTCACCATATTAAGGAAGAACATATAATTTGAGTGACTTAATAATCATGCTCATGTTTCTTAAATGTCTTTCCTCCTTCTACACATGTAATGATATTGGTCTCTTGAAGTTTTGCCTGAGACATTGTATTCTAATAGTTAATTATTTAACTTTCATGTAAGTTCCAATGTATTTTAAAGACTTGGGCTTTCCAAAGGCAAGTGATATGTGTTGATGGCTTATATTAATGATCATCAAGAAATATTTTTCAGTTAAAAAATGACTATGGTAATTGGGGAGATAGCTCAGTTCACTACAGTAATCACCATGCAAACATGGGGACCTGAGTTCAATTCCAGCACCCACATAAAATGTCTAGCTAGTTGCTGATATGTGCTTATAACCCCAGTGCCAGAATGAGAAACAAGAGGACCTCTGGGGTCAAGGGTCAAAGGTCATCTAGCTTAGCGCATTGTTTAAGATCAAGTTCCAGTGAAATTTTCCCCAAAAAAAAAAAAAAAAAAAAATGGATGGCTCCCGAGAATTGACATCTGGCCTCCACATTGCTCACACACAGACACATGTATCTACACACATGCAATCACACATACACACACTCCTCTCCCACGGATATACTTTAAAACAACAACAACAGCTAGATCCTGGCTTGTTTTTATACATTGTCATTGCCTAAGTGTAAGGGTGATTTGAGATATGGATCCAGGAGAATGGAGGGAAAGGCTAGTAGGGATATTTATACATCCAATGTAATAATCAGGTTTTGACTACTATACTTATCTGGTCTTGTTAGTAATTCCAGCAGAATCTTGTTGTCATAACTATTTAATGATCTGTTATCACTTCATTATAGAGTTCTTCCTATGGGAGGTATTTAACACCCTTAAATTAAAGGAACTAATCATTTTCTTTCCTCAGTACCAGTAGAGGTTTGGTTGGTCTTGTTCTGATACCAAATGAGAGCAATTTTACACCTCAGCAAACAAAGTAATGGGGGGTTTTGGTATAAGCAGTATCGCTGTACTCTGTAATTGAAGCTCAGAATTGGATGTGAAATCAAGGCAGAAAGCAAATGTTCAAACGTAAAAGCCCTTCATACTTCTGCATAAGGTTGGTGACCAGTCTTCAGAGCACGTGACCACGAAGCCGGTTCTGATGCCCTGAGATCTGTGATGGAAGTAAATCATGTGCCTCCTATGTCACTCTCCAAGGACACTTGAGAACATATCCTTCCAACATCAAAGTGACATCATGACTTATGAGTGATTGAGTCTTTAATAGGTTATCAGAGTTTTCCATTGGACAGAACCTGTTTGTCACCTTAATATTTGAGGTGTCACTGTATGTTCCAAAGTCACTTTTAGAAACACCTGAAGAATCAGAATCATGTCACATGTAATATATATATATATATATATATACCTACCGCCAATTAAAATTTACAGTTAATCTTTTAATGTGTTGGAATTTATAAATTCCCAGATGTTTTACCCTTTACCAAAAAAAAAAAAAAAAAAAAAAAAAAAAAAAAAAAAGAAAAGAAAAGAAAAAGAAAAATACAATTACTCATATCCCATTTCTTTATAGCTACAAAATGGGCTGAATTTGTTGTAAATGTCACTTCATTGGCATTAATACAAATAAATTCAATGTCTCATACAAGCAAGTCTTATACTTTTAGGAGAGATACCACTTCATTACCCCAAGGAAAATGGACACATGCAAATGTTACAGTAGAAACAAATGTGGGGGTTAAAAAATTAATGTTAGGGTTTCCAATCCTTGTAGAGGAATGGCAGCAGGGAGAAGAGGTCTTGGATACAAGGTAACTATTGCAAACACTGCTGTGTCTTGGTAACTGCTGGTCAGAGATTGGTCTCTGTGTCCCTGATGTCCATTTAATTGCTGTTGTTTCCACAGTCACAAAAATGAAGGACACCCAAATACTGACCAAGGGTCTCTATTCTCAAAGACTTGAGGCCATTATAAATATCATTTGCAGTGTGTTTGGACAGGACTACTTTTTTGTGGGGACCTAGAAAGAAACACCCTAAAAGGGAGATCAGGTTCACCATGATTTGGGATAGAAAAGGGGTCATCTCACACCATGATTATATCACATGCCTCATAAATATTTCTTTTTTTTTTTTTAATTTGACAGCCCAGACCCTACTAGGTTGCTCCTCACTTTGGGCCAGATCATAGCCATCTCTCTTCAGACTGTTTGCTTAGCTTTTCTGAGTAAACTTCTGCTCAAACCATTTATGTCTATTGGAACTGAATTATTTCTGTTTAGAAGACAAGAACCAAGAGAACCCTCTACACACCACCACCACCACTGATAGAGATTCAAGGTGAAATATGCTTAGCTATTTAGGAGACATATGCAAAAGACTCAAGCCACTATTATAGACATGTGTCACCCCAAAATAAAGTAGAATGTTGGCAAGATCCACCACAATTTGAATTCCTCATGCCGGTTCCTTAGCTATTTTCTTGTACTTACAATTTTGGTGTAATTCTGAAATAATGGGCTCATGAACAATACACTGCAGTTACTAAACATTTTGGAGGAACACATAACTTGAATACCAAGTTCATTGTTTCCATTTTCTCAGAATTGCAGCCTGCCTGCAGCCAATGTGCTGACATGCTAATTTGTATCTGAAAGGCATACGCATTCATTTTCATCAAAATACCATGAAAAAAAATGGTGGTAGATCTGACAAAGATGACAGCTGGGAGAAAAGAATCCCTCAGCATGGTATCTGCCTTTGACTTTCTGATGCTGATTTGGGGCCTAAAAGTTGAATAAAAGATTTACAACATCATTCAGACCAGGAGCAATGATTTCATAACAGAAATCAAACTGTTAAGAAGAATTTGTTTTATTATAACAGAAACAGGCACAATGTATTAGGAGAGATGACTAAAGTAACACCATTTGTAAGCTATCCAAATAAAATGATATATAATTACAAGGCTGGCCTTAGGTGCATAGAGCCTGATTTTATAAGAAACTCTGAACTTGAATGAGGCAAGAATCAATGCAAAATGTTGGAATTCAATATAACCTGTCATGTTATTACATTTAGATGTTTCTAACATGTTTCTTTCAGCAGCAACAAAACATAACAAATCATGAAAGTAGTGTTAAGTCTACAAAATATTGGAAGCTAAAACCAATGTTTCATTGTACTTTTATTATTTTTTATTTTTTTAATAATATTTATTTTTATATTATACATATTGGTGTTTGACCCACATGTATGTCTGTGTGAGTGTGTTGGATCCTCTAGAGTTACAGGAAGTTGTAAGAGTATGTTGGGAATTGAATGCAGGTCCTCTACAAGAGTAGCCAACATTTTTTTGAAATTTATTTTCTTTTTTTAAATGTATTCTTTTAAATTTTATTTTACATTCCAACCACAGTTCTCCCTCCCACCCCTCACCCCCTGCTCCTTGCCTTCCCCATCCCACCCCCAGTACAATCCTCCTCATGGGTAAGGTCTCCCATGAGGAGTCAACTAAGTCTGGCACAATAGGTTGTGGCAGGCCAAGCCCCTCTCCCATGCATTAAGGCTGAACATAGCATCCCACCATAGGAATAGGCAGCCAGTGCTCTTAACCACTGAGCCATCCCCAGCCCCTCAATGCACTTTTTATTAATAATGCATTATATCAATAACCCAGAATAAGCTACAGAAGCCTTGAGGAAGATATTTAGACCACTCATCTGATTATTATAATAGGAAATTCCCTGGAGAGTCAAAGGGCAAAATACAAAATATCCTTGAAAGAAGTACCTGTTACCTGTTAAAATTCAATTCCCATTGCTCTAATTTCACAACCTCTGAGATCATTTTCTATTTATGTAATCAGGTCTATTCACTGGAGGGGAGTGTGTGTTACACAGTTAGCTGACAAAGTCCTACATGAAGTGTTACTTATATCATGAGTTAAAGAGTGGGCTGAATTTACAATGTTATGTCTAGTGATTTGGCTACTGTGAATCAGTCTTTGAGGATATGTCACCTCCATATAACCATAGGTTCATATTTCAGGATACAATATTCTCAAAATTCTTATCAAAAGAAACCCAAAGAATCAAATTCAGTTTAAACTGATTTTTTCCCTCTTTTTCTTATCAGAATACACTAGGGTAACAAAAGATGAAAGAAACATAATAATATATAATGTAATGTTTATATGCCAGTTTCTTTCTCTGTCCCTTAACTGACTTTTCAGCCTACAATCCTCACCTCCAGAGATGCTAGAAAAGAAGGAGGACCCTAAGAGAGATATACATGGTCCCTGGGAGAAGGGGAAAGGGTCAAGAGCTCCTGAGCAAACTGGGAGCATGGGGTGGGGTGGGGGGAGTTGGAAACAGAGAAGAGGAGAAGAGGAGGGGGCAGGAGAACATGAGGGATCAGGAAGACTGAGTAGGGGAAAAATAGAGGAGAGCAAGAAAAGAGATACCTTAATAAGGGGAGCCATTATAGGTTTAAAAGAAATCTTGCACTAGGAAAATGTTCAGAGATCCACAAAGATGTTCCCAACAAAGAATCTAAGCAATAGTGGAGAAGCTACCTTAAATGCCCTTCCCCTACAATGGATTGATGACTACCTTATATGCCATCTTAGAACCTTTATCCAGTAGCTGATGGAAGCAGAAGCAGAAGCAGACTTCCACAGCTAAATACTGAGCCAAATTCCTGGAATCCAGTTGTAGAGAGGGAGGAATGATAAGCAAAGGAGTCAAAATTGTGCTGGAGAAACCCACAGAAGCAGCTGACCTGACCTAATGAGAGCACAGAGACCCCAATCATAAAACTGGGGAACCAGCATTGGACTGAATCATGCCCTTTGAATGTAGGTGCCAGTTAGGAAGCCTGGGAAGACAATGGGACCTCTGACAGTGGAACCAGCATTTATCACTAGTGTACAAATGGACTTTGGGAACTCATTCCCCATGCAGGGATACTCTCCCAGCCCAGACTCACTTTGATGATTCCCCATGGAAGGTCTCAGTATCCTTGGGGTGTGGGTGTGGGTTGGAATAGGGGGCTGGTGGGGAGCAAGGAAGGATGGGAGGAAGAGGGAACTGGGATTGATATGTAAAATAAGATTGCTTCTAAATTAAATAAAGTACTACAGTAGTACTACAATAATCTATTCCAAGAATATTTGTCTGTCTTCATCACAAAATTATAAGAGGATGACTCTAAAAAGAACACACAGCACTACAATCTAATATTATCTTAAGAATTTATTGAATACTATCTTTATAGAAATATGTGATTTAAAGACCTTATACATGTGACCAATAAGATGGTTCAATAGATAAGAGCACTTGTTGCCAAGCCTGACAACCTAAGGTTTGACCCTGGAGACCTGTGTGTTAAAAGGAGAGAAACAGTTCCATCAAGTAGTCCACTGACAGCCATAAGCATCCAAGACACGTTACATACAATATATAAATAAATACATGTAATCAAATCAAGCAAAAATACTTATACATCAAGAGATTACACTAAGACAAAATTGTCCTGAGAAAATATTTTTTGTGAATCTTTCTTATTTTACATTCTCCAAAACACCAGTACTGATTTTGACATTAGAAAAACATGCTCTATAAAAACTTCAATTATATTTTAGAAAATTTTAGTGAAACACAAGTAGGACAAATTCTAGTTTCCACGAGTTTGAGAGAGTGAATCATTTCACATCATTGTGGTATTTTCAAAAGAATAGATTATTTGATCAGCGTAATAATAGATATCCCAGAAATAGATGTCTATAAATATAGCCAGCTGATCTTTGACAAAGAATCACAGACACTGCAATGGAGAAAACAGATTTTAACAATATTAGAATAGCTAGACAGCCATATACCAAGCAAAACCAAAGACTAAGGCAGAGTATGGGTCAGAGGAGAGAGAAGCTAAAGACAGACTTACACTATTCCAAAAGATGACCCTAATAAACCGTAGTCCTAAATGTAAAAGATAAAATTATAAGACTTCTAGAAAATACACTGTGCAGAAACTCTATACCTGCCCAGACACGAGTTTTCAGACAGAATACCAAGGATGCTACCATGAAATAAATAACTGGTCAGCGGACATTCAATAAAACCAAAACATTATATGTGGAACACACAGTTAAGAAAATGAGAGGACAGAAACTGACTTGAATAAAAATATATGCAAACCAAACACCAATACAAAGTAGACAAAGGGCTCTCAAAATTCAACTGTTAGAAAACAATACCATTAAAAACCAATCAACATATGTATAATCAACTGTCTAGAGAACATGTACCAATGGGAAATGCACAAACTAGTTGCTCCACATCACATGCTAGGAACAGCACAGAGTAAGAACAAAATGTCCTTCATTTCCATTGAAATGGCACAAGCTCCAAACATGGCACCACCCAATCCTGACAACAATATCAAATATTCCTCATTCATTGGTTAGGGAACACAAAACACACAGCCACCTCAGAAGATAGACTGGCATTTCTCCTCACTACATTCCTCTTTCCTTTTTTTTTTTTTTTTTTTTTTTTTTTTGTAATTATGTAGGTAATTACTCTACCTCTGAGCTGTATCTGGTAGTTGTTTCCAGAACCATCTACAGACTGTGCTTCTTGGTTGTGATGACTCACTTGAGCACCTTCTTGACGGGATTGGGAAATACCTAGCAGATTAGCAAAGCAAGCTTCAAGTGTGTCAAGTGTGTCGGTGATGTGTCTCCCAGAGGCTACTAACTCATGGGTATTCTGATAGAATCAATGATTTATTCAGTGGATGGATTCCAAATGTGAGTTGAGTACTGGAATGTGGTGGAAACTCTAGGTGTTTTTAGTAGGAGGAACTACTTGGAAGAGTGTCTTGGCTGGATGAATCTCATCCTGGCCCCTCCCTATTTTTACTCCAATTCCTGATTGCTTGGAGTTGATGTGCACTGCTCCACCACAGCTCCCAGCATTGAAAACTGGATGCTAAAATCAATCTTTCCTCCCTGAAGTGGTTCATTTATTTGTCACAATGGAGAAAAATTTGCTAGCACATTGGTGTGCACCCAAATCACCTGAAAACCTTTTTTCACACAGAACCCTGCACAGATATTTATAGTAACTGTATTCAAGTGGACAGAACTTGTGCTGTTGCCCTCTTCAAATAACATAAATCTTTCTTGTCTTTAAATTGCCAGCGTGGAAGCATGCACTAGACTGTGCTCTTCCATGGGTGTTAACAGCAGTGCTGTGTCTAGACAGTGGCTATCATTCAGTGCTGATAAGTGACTTATCAAAACACAAAATGATACAAAGGATAGTAAGCACAAAGTGAAAAAGAGTAACCAGTCTGTAGAGTCTGCACATTGCATAGTTGCAATTTTATCACACTCTGAAAAGTCAAACTCATGGAGATAACACATTCTATCTCAGCCAGGATGCCAGGAAGTGAAACAAACAAACAAAACACTATAGAAAAGAACAATGGCTGCTAAGAATCTGAGGAGGGACAGATCAAGGGGCAGAGAACAGCAGGTTTTGTATGCTCGTGAAACACTCCCATCTCCTTGCATGATATTATTCATATTTTAAAACTCATAACCTGCTCAACTCTCATAGAATATCCTGCTGTAAACTATAGGTGCATTGTGTGTGATGGCAATGTGTCAATCAATGTGGGCTTGTCAATTGTTACCAGTGTAAACCTTTGGAAAAGAATGCAGACGTTTAGAGGGGCTGTGCTTTGGAGATGTGCATGGAGAATTCAGTCTCTGCACTGTAGTGAGATAGTCCTTCTGTGGCACTGACCACGCCCATTGGGGGGTGGAGCCATGGCCGGAAGTGACCTGTGGAAGGAGGTCTGAGGAAGAGCTGGGAAAAGTCTCTTGCTGGCGGGACTCGGACAGGAGAGCATCCGGTGGAACTTGCTGGTATTCATCTGTCTAGGTTGTAAGTTATTTCTCCCTGAATAAACATCTATTCGGCCTATTTGTTTATCCTGATCCTTATTTAACAGCAATATTGCACTTTGAATAATGCTGTAAATCTAAATATCCTCTGAAAAAAGTCTGTTAAAAATAAAAATATACAAACCTAAATGTTAGATTTTCAGGAGTATATACAACCTAAACCGTTGCTCACTGATGTGTGTACTCAAACCTTATACTTTCAGTAAAATAGCTGGTATTTCACAGATGAGTTCTAGTCTTGGATGACCTATTTTCAAGCAAAATTAACCTTATTTTACAGGAAGTTGTTAAAGGATAGCAAATGTATTAAGATGCATTCATGTTTCATATAAGATGCTTCATAATTGTGTATTGTGGGTCACAAGTAAAACCATACCATATTTTAATGCATTAAAGCACCTGTCTTTTGTGACCCCTGGTACTCCTTTATTCATCTTGATTCATCTCAAAGAACTTTGGTTTCTTAACTTTCCTTTATGCCAAGATAGTTCTTGAGGCTGTGATCAGTACACGAATTCATGAAGCTTCAATCTCAGAATGGGACAGAATTCATCTGACTTTTAACAGTGAGGGCCTCTGGCACACTCTAGTGCCTCCTGCTCCTTTGAAAACATTTGTAAGTTCTTCTGCTTCCCCACATCTATTTGTTTTTCCAGTTGTGAAACAACCATAAGATGATGCAGAGACTAACTTTGTGGTAAGAAAGAACTCTCCAAACAAACACTTCATAGTTAAGCTGTGTTTAGATTCTTCCTGGTTTTCAGTAATTACAAACATGTCATGTTTTTAACTTTCAGTCTGGTTTTTAAGCATTATTATGACAGTTATTCATACTAGAATTATAAATTATTTGTAATCATTATAAATATTCGTAAGTACCCTATTGATGCCTGAGGATGTCACACCAGAAGTTGGGTACTTGAGCCATTTTCTACTGCTAGGAGCTATAATGTAATGTAATGGGTTTCTACAGTGATATTTAGAACTAGTATTTTTTTTCAAAGTAATGTTAGCCTGCATTTGAAGTACTCTTGACAGGGAATTTTCAAAATCATTCTATATTTGCCATAAAAATAAGTCATGTGTAACTGTAACAAATACACTATGAATACCATTGTCATTCACCTGTTTATCAAATAAAAATCACATAACTCTGCACTGACCATTTTATCAAATACATTTTCTCCTATATTCTACCATCTTCATTTGTCCCCAAATAGGAGCTTTTCCCTGCTTCTTAATCCTGTGTTAATAACTCTTTTTGTCCTATCAATTCATCTCTGATCCATATTATTTAAGAGATTATTTTAAAATAAGGACAACTATATTTCAGCTCACGTCTACCCCACAAATGCTAAGGAATCAAAGGAAAGTTTCACACAGGTTGGTATGACAGGCACAGTTTGAACCCCACACTGCCCCCACCAATGCTACATGCCTTGTGTCTCCAAAGGGGATTCTAACCCATGAGTGAGGCCAACAGACTGGGCACACTAATAACCATGCTTCTGGGAGAGCACCAAGATTCAGTAGCCAAAGGCGTTTCTGATTTGTGGATCTGAGCTGCTTTGTGATGTCCTAGAAATATGTCATGGTTTTAAGATACTCTGCTTCCTAGATCTTCTCAATTGACAGTTCAATTAGAGAAGAAATAAAACAGCAGAAAAGGAAAAGGCATTATGTTTCAGGTAGTCAGCGTGAGCTGATAGGGAAAGCAAAAGCTGTGGAGTCAAGGCTCCAAGAGTTTTGTCTATGCCACATCACCATTCAACTGATGTGGATAGACAAGAGTCAGCAGCCACTCCCTTCCCTGAGCTCACATGCTGTCCCCTCCTGCACCCTTCCCTTTCAGCTGACATTCAAGGAAGAACACACTCAACTGCACTGGAGTAAGGGTGCAAGTCAACACAGTATTAATTCATACTTACGTGAATTAACTTAGAGAAGAGGACCAATCATCTCCCCTATACAGATAGGTCAGATAGATATCCACTGTATGTAAAACAAATATTACTTTTGTTACTTTACAATTATCAATGGTGGGGAAACTCTCACAGGGTGTGCACATTTGGGTTTAAGGGAGGGGAGGAGAGGAGGGTATGTGGGACTAGGAGGACTGAGTCAGGGAAGGAATAGATGAGAGCAAAAAAAAGAATTTCCTGTGACATTCACAGTTGTCTCCCTGGTCTGGACCTCAGCTCCATCATCTGTGACTGATTTGACAGCTTGAGCTGTAGGTTTCAAACAGTAATTAATTTTAAGGCCATGGCCTCCAGCTCTACTTGTAGCTGGCTGTTAAATTAAAAGGAATATTACTCTTTCCCAGCTCATTTGTTAAAAACAATTGCACTAAAAAAATAAATAAATAAATAAATAAAAGGACTGAGTAGGATACTAAAGGTATTTACTTAAAACAAAAGAGTAAGATACACTGGTTGTTTTATTTTTCTTTGTTTTGTTTTGGTTTTTTAAGATTTCTAAAGCATAATCTGCCTTTTTTTCATTACTTATGTTTTCTGCAAACTAAATTTTACTGTTCTAGTTTGCAAACTAAATCTAAATCTTGCCCTTCATTTGATGTACATATATCATAGCTTTATTTTCCCACGGGAAAAAACCATTGCCTCCCAAAGGCAATCTTTATAGAATATATGCTGTTTACTATTATTTTCTTGTGCATCCTGGATAAACTTCAGGCAAGAAGTTCTGGAATTATAAACCATCAAGTTATTTTTTGTTGTCAATATTTTCAACCATTTTATTCCAATGCTTTGAAATGTCAAGCACCTAATGACTGGGATCCATCTGCTACTCTGAGAAACTGATGTCAAGCAGGCCCAGGAGAGAACTAGTTGATTTGATGACTGAGTGAACAGAAAGGATTGCTCTGTGTGTAAGGTGGGGATGTGGGTAACTTGAGAGTGTTACCTTCACACCTGCTGTTTTGTCTGCTGGTGATTTGTTTCCTTTTCTAGTGGACCCTTCCTGAAAATCACACCAGTAGATAGCTCCCTAAAGCACACCCTTCAACCTCTTTCCGTGTCCTTATCTCATCCCCTGAAGGCTCTAGTATCATATATGATAATTAGAGCAATGGCTTCCCAAGATGCCCAGATAATGATCTTTGGGCCTTGTGAATGAATGTCCTTATCGTGCATGTAGACAGCTCAGAATGACTAAGACCCTGAGACTGAGAGAACATCCTGGCTTTGCAGTTGTGCCCAGCTTTATCACATGGATTTGCAAGAGATTATAAAAGAATTCTGATTTGAAGGCAATGGTTCCCAACCTGTGGGTCATGACCTCTTTGAGAGGACCTATTCACAGGGGTCACCTAAGAATATAGGAAATATCAGATATTTACATTATGATTCATAATAGTAGCAAAATTACAATTGTGAAGTACCAACAAAATAATTTTATGGTTAGAGATCACCACAACATGAGGAACTACATTAAGGAGCTGCAGCATTAGGGGAGGCTGAGAACCAGTGGTAAGCCAAAGAGAGATTACAGAAACATACAACATAGCTGTCTGTGAAGCTGGAGGAAGGGGGGCAGGGTTATGGGCCCAGTCCTAGTCTTCCCAGAAGAACCTGGTCTGCTGCCACATTTAGTTCAGTGAGACCCACACAAGACCTCTGACCTATACAACTCTAATATATTTTCATTGTTCAAGCCACCTAGGTGGTGGGAATTAATTAAAAGAACAAGAGAAAGCTGACACAAACCCACATTAAGGGAAAAAAATTGTGCAGGCCAAATTACTGTCACTTTTCAGATGCCATTCACAAACTCTACAGTGTCACTTTTGACCCTCGTCCATTAAGAGAATCTGTGGGCTCTGGTTGCTCAGTCTGTAGCATAGAGAGCTAAAGGAGGTACCTAAGCCATATTCACTGTGTCTCCTTCTGGTTCTACTATTACACATTGCCTTCTCTCTGGAAAACGGGAAGGATATACCTTTGCCCAAATAATTACATGACATCATGGTGAACAGGAATGGTGAGATCAGAGGTTCAAACATAAATTATGTGTGAGAAAGAGAGTGATTTGTTATTTCTAAGGAAAGGGATTTGTGTATATTTGGGCCAGAATGGTAACAATGGTTTATAAAGTTAAAAAGGGGCAGGAGGGACTGATATATAAAAACAATGCCTGTATTTTCTATAACGTGGCAAATACAGTGTTTTGTTTGATTCATTGTTCTCTCAGCACTCATAGTTTGTATTCAGCTAGTAGCCAGGCCAGCATTGCAGGGGACTCTGATGGATGAGATCCTCTCTGACAAAGCCAGTGGATGGAAACTGGTCATGGGTACCCCCAATGAGCTGTTCCTGATGCTTGCTTCACATGTAGCATCTAGAGATCCATTGCCCTTTGGTCCCCTCACCTCTAAAATAGACATTGAAAGTTGGAAGGTAATTAAAAGATGTTTTTTTTTCTTCTTGAGTCACAATTATTTTAAAATTCTGTTAAAGTATATCTAAAATAGAATTTTTTTATAAAATTTTACTTGATTGGTTTTGATAACCAAAAAGTTCCACAATGTAGATAATGAACACATCCCTTACCCGCTAAAGTGTCCTTGCATCCTCTCTTATTAAGTACCCCTCCTACTAATACCCCCAACTCCCAGCTCAAAGTAACCATGGGAGTGCTGTTGTTCTTACAGCTAAACATACATTTTATATACTCTTACACAAACACATTCACATAAACTAAGCTCTTTTTTCTAGAACCCTTCACTTAAAGCCATCATTTTAAAATTCTCCTGTTTTGCTGCATTTTCTAATTTTTGTATCATTTCTTAGAGTTTTAGAAGCTAAATTAAAAAATTCATCCCAGGTCCCACAGTGGGAAAATGAATGTGCTTAATTCCCAGGGATCTCCACAGCAGCACAGTTTTTGCTTTTTATTTGTCCATGTCCCCTAGAGAAAGAGGAGAATCATCAGGGTACAAGCAGACACATAAAAAGTGGTTTTGTAAGCAGGAGTGGCTGAAGTAGTGGCGGGGACAGAATGGTCCCTTGATAGGCTGTCCAGAAAGCCAGTGCTGTTGTTTCGGTGAAAATCTAAAGTTCCTGCAGGCAAGATCCTTGACCCCCAAAGCCGGGCCCCTGCCAAAGAACGAGGTCTCAGCTGGAGAGCGCCAGTTTCCAGTGAGATCCCACTACCCTGCAAAACCTTCTCAAGTTCCAGCCCAGCCCTCGTCCTCTTCTGCCGTCCTCTTCTGCCGGCTATTGGCCAGAGGTGAGTCTGGGCCCAATCGGGGCTGCCTGTCCCCTTCAACCTCTTTTCCCCCCTCCCCCGCCTGAACTCCCTGGATTGGCCCCTATTCCTGCTGCTCCTGTCTCCGGTCCCCTTTGAGAGCACCCTTGGAGCTCTGATACACCCCCACCCATCCCAACCTCCAGCCTACCCCCCTACCCTGTGCCCTACCCCACCTACAGTCCTGCCACTCTGGTTGAGCACTGGGACAGAGGGTGGAGCCAACAGTCCACCCTACTTCGGAGACCTCTCGGAGCAACTCCGAACAAAGGAGACCTGACTATCCACGTGGGACCACCTGTAATTTCCACCGGCTTGGTCCCTGACCCCGCCTCCAGTCCTCTGCTGGAGTCCCAGGCCCCTCCCAGAGATCCGCCTATCTCTGCAGGTCCACTTGGAGTTCCTGCAGGCAAGATCCTTGACCCACAAATCCGGGCCCCTGCCAAAGAACGAGGCCCTAGCTGGGGGGCCCAATTTCCGAGAGAGCCCCACCCCCCAAAAAAACCTCTCCCAATTCCAGCCCCCCCCCCCTCCTCCTCCGGCGGCTTTTGGCCAAAAAAAAGCCTCTTAGAGGCTTGGACCACACAGAGATACAGACATTGAATCTTTGATCCACATAAGCCCATCTGGGAAGGACCATAGAGAGAGGGAAGAGACACCACCAACACCTACAGGAAGAAACTATGGGAAGAAGGCAATACAAGAGAACACCTAACAACAGAAAGACAAACATGACACCACCAGAATCTAGGGAATCTACACCAACTAGAATGGAACACAACAACAAATCAGAGGAAGCAGAAGGGTACGACTTAAAAATCACCATCATAAAAATGATAGAGGCCCTCAAAGAAGATATGAGAAAATCCCTTAAAGAAATAGAGGAAAAAACAAACAAAAAAGTGGAAGAAATGAACAAATTCCTTAAGGAAAGTACAGAAAGCCAAGAAAAAACAATTAACCAGGTGAAGGAAAAGGTTCAAGATTTGAAAACCGAAATTGAGAAAATAAAGGCAACACAAATGGAAGGAAAGCTGGAAATTGAAAAGCTGGGCAAAAAATCGGAAACCACGGACACAAGCATAACCAATAGAATTCAAGAGATGGAAGAGAGAATCTCAAGCGCAGAAGATAAACTAGAAGAAATAGATTCATCGACCAAAGAAAACCATAAATCCAACAAATCCTTAACACACAATATCCAGGAAATGTGGGACACCATGAAAAGGCCAAACCTAAGAATAATAGGCATAGAGGAAGGTGAGGAAGCCCAGCTCAAAGGTGCTGAAAACATATTCAACAAAATCATCGAGGAAAACTTTCCAAATCTGAAGAAGGACATGCCCATGAAAGTACAAGAAGCATACCGAACCCCAAATAGGCTGGACCAAAGAAAAAAGACCCTCGACATATAATAATCAAAACACCTAGCATACAGAATAAAGAAAAAATATTAAGAGCAGCGAAGGAAAAAGGACAGGTAACATATAAAGGCAGACCTATCAAAATTACACCTGACTTCTCCATGGAAACCCTCAAGGCCAGAAGGTCCTGGATAGATGTTCTAAAAGTATTAAGAGAACACGGATGCCAGCCTAGGCTACTATATCCAGCAAAACTCTCAGTCAATATAGATGGAGAGAACAAGATATTCAATGACAAAACCAGATTTTCCCAATATGTATCTACAAATCCAGCCCTACAGAAAGTATTGGAAGGAAAATTCCAACCCAAGGAAGGTAACTACGCCCACAAAAATGTAGGCAACAGATAATCCAACTACACCAGAAACCTAGGGTGAAGCAGAACAAATATATTCACAATACCACTGCCAACAACAAACCTAAATCAAACAACCATCAACAATCAATGGTCCTTACTCACCCTCAACATTAATGGTCTTAACTCACCTATAAAAAGACACAGATTAACAGAATGGATACGAAGACAGAATCCATCCTTCTGCTGCATACAAGAAACACATCTTAGCTCCAAAGATAGACATTACCTCAGGGTAAAGGGTTGGGAAAAGATTTTCCAATCAAATGGAAATAAGAAGCAAGCAGGCGTAGCTATCCTAATATCTAACAAGCTAGACTTCAAACCAAAACTAGTCAAAAGAGATGAAGACGGTCATTTCATATTCATCTCAGGAGAAATCCATCAACACAAAGTCTCAATTCTGAACATCTATGCCCCTAATACAAAGCCACCCACATTCGTAAAAGAAACACTACTAAAACTCAAAGCTCATATAAAACCTCACACACTTATAGTGGGAGACTTCAATACACCACTCTCAACACTAGACAGGACCACAAATCAGAAACTCAACAAAGAAACAAAAGAATTAACAGAAGTTATGTCTCAACTGGGGCTAACAGACATCTATAGAACATTCCATCCAAAGACAAAAGAATATACCTTCTTCTCTGCTCCACATGGAACCTTCTCTAAAATCGACCACATACTAGGAGACATAACAAACCTCAACAGATACAAGAGAATAGAAATAGTCCCCTGTATCTTATCGGACCACCATGCTTTAAAATTGGAATTCAACAACAATACAAATAGCAGAAAACCTGCAAACTCATGGAAACTTAACAATGTGCAATTGCACCACTCCTGGGTCAAAGAAGAAATAAAGAAAGAAATTAAAGACTTTCTAATATTCAACGAGAATGAGGATACAACATACCCGAACTTATGGGACACCTTGAAAGCAGTGCTACGAGGGAAGTTCATTGCACTAAGTGCCCATATGAAGAAAACAGAGGATAGTCACATAAATGAATTAACAGCGCAACTGAAAACCTTAGAACAGAGAGAAGCGAATTCACCCCGCAGGAGCAGACGCCAGGAAATAATCAACTTGAGGGCTGAAATCAACAAAATAGAAACCAGGAAAACAATACAAAAAATCAATGCAACAAAGAGTTGGTTTTTTGAGAAAATCAACAAGATTGATAAACCTTTATCCAAATTAACGAAAAAGCAGAGACAGAACATGCAAATTAACAAAATCAGAAACGAAATGGGGAACATAACAACAGACACAGAGGAAATCCAGACAATTTTCAGGTCATACTTCGAAAATCTGTATTCCACAAAAATTGAAAATTCAAAGGAAATGGACAAGTTTCTGGATAACTATCACTTACCAAAATTAAACCAAGAACAGACAAACAACTTAAATAGACCTATAACCCGAAATGAAATAGAAGCAGTCATCGAAAGCCTTCCAACGAAAAAAAGTCCAGGGCCAGATGGATTCAGTGCAGAATTCTACCAGACATTCAAGGAAGAACTAATACCACTACTCCTCAAACTGTTCCACAAGATAGAAACAGAAGGTTTATTGCCAATCTCTTTTTATGAGGCCACAATAACTTTGGTACCCAAACCTCACAAAGACACAACTAAGAAAGAAAACTACAGACCAATATCCCTGATGAACATCGATGCAAAAATACTCAATAAAATAATGGCAAACCGAATTCAAAAATACATCAGAGAAATCATCCACCATGATCAAGTAGGCTTCATACCTGGATTGCAGGGATGGTTTAACATACGAAAATCTATCAACGTGATCCACCATATAAACAAACTGAAAAAGAAAAACCATATGATTATCTCCCTAGATGCAGAAAAAGCCTTCGATAAAATTCAACACCCTTTCATGATAAAGGTATTAGAGAGGTCAGGGATAACAGGAACATACCTAAACATAATAAGAGCAATATACAGCAAACCAACTGCCAACATCAAACTGAATGGAGAGAAACTTAAGCCAATTCCTCTAAAATCAGGAACAAGACAAGGCTGTCCTCTCTCTCCATATCTCTTCAATATCGTACTAGAAGTTCTAGCTAATGCTATAAGACAACAAAAGGAGATCAAGGGCATCCAAATTGGAAAGGAAGAAGTCAAACTGTCTCTATTTGCAGATGATATGATAGTTTACATAAGCGACCCAATAAACTCTACCAGGGAACTCCTACAGCTGATAAACACCTTCAGCAAACTAGCAGGATACAAGATAAACTCAAAAAAATCAGTAGCCCTATTTTTTTCAGACGACAAAGAGGCAGAGAAAGAAATCAGAGAAACATCACCCTTTACAATAGCCACAAGCAACATAAAGTATCTTGGTGTAACGCTTACCAAACAAGTAAAAGATCTATATAATAAGAACTTTGTGACTCTAAAGAAAGAAATTAAAGAAGATACCAGAAAATGGAAAGACCTCCCATGCTCTTGGATAGGTAGGATAAACATAGTAAAAATGGCAATCTTACCAAAAGCAATCTACAGATTCAATGCAATCCCCATTAAAATCCCACCACAATTCTTCACCGACCTTGAAAGGATAATAATCAACTTTATATGGAAAAACAAAAGACCCAGGATAGTCAAAACAACCCTATACAATAAAAGAACATCAGGAGGCATCACCATTCCTGACTTTAAGCTCTACTACAGAGCTATAGTTCTGAAAACAGCCTGGTATTGGCATAAAAATAGACAGGTAGACCAATGGAATCGAATTGAAAATCCTGATATTAATCCACGCACCTATGAACACCTGATTTTCGACAAAACAGCTAAAATTATACAATGGGGCAAAGACAGCATCTTCAACAAATGGTGCTGGCACAATTGGATGAGGGTGTGTAGAAGACTGCAGATAGACCCATGTCTGTCGCCATGCACAAAACTCAAGTCCAAATGGATCAAAGACCTCAACATCAATCCAGCCACATTGAACCTCTTAGAAGAGAAAGTAGGAGGTACCCTTGAACAAATTGGTATAGGAGACCGCTTCTTGAACATAACTCCAGGGGCACAGACACTGAAAGAAACAATTAATAAATGGGACCTCTTCAAACTTAGAAGCTTCTGTAAGGCAAAGGACACAGTTGACAAGACCAAACGGCAGCCCACTGACTGGGAAAAGATTTTCACTAATCCTATATCCGACAAAGGGCTGATCTCCAAAATATACAAAGAACTCAAGAAACTAGTCAACAAAACACCAAATAACCCTATTAAAAAATTGGGTACAGAACTGAAGAAAGAATTCTCAATGGAGGAAATCAAAAAGGCTGAAAGACACTTAAGAAAATGCTCCACATCCTTAGCTATCAGAGAAATGCAAATCAAAACAACTTTGAGATACCATCTTACCCCTGCCAGAATGGCTAAAATTAGAAACACCAGTGATGACTTATGTTGGAGAGGATGTGGAGAAAGTGGAACACTCCTCCACTGCTGGTGGGAGTGCAAACTCATACAGCCACTTTGGAGATCAGTATGGCGGTTCCTCAGAAAAATGGGAATTAGTTTACCACAGGACCCGGCAATCCCCCTCTTAGGCATATACCCAAAGGATTCATATCAATGCAACAAAGACATCTGTTCAACTATGTTCATAGCAGCACTATTTGTAATAGCAAGAACCTGGAAGCAACCTAGATGCCCTTCAATTGAAGAATGGTTAATGAAGATGTGGCACATCTACACAATGGAATACTACTCTGCAGAAAAAAATAATGGTATCTTGAAATTCGCAGGCAAGTGGATGGCACTTGAAGAAACCATCCTGAATGAGGTAACCCAGTCACAAAAAGAGGAACACAGTATGTACTCACTCATATATGGATTTTAGACCTAGATCAAATGATCACCAGCCTATAATTCACATCACCAGAGAAACTAGGATACAAGTTGTATTCTAAGAGATTCATATAAAGTCCCTCACAGAACTGGGAAGGGACAAGTCCCCCAGACCTCAGGTATAGTGGGGGAGGACAGCTAATGGAGAGAGAAGTAGGAGAAAATGAGAGGGAGGAGAGGAAGGCATGTGCGACCAGGAGGATTGAGCCTGGTTAGGAATGGAAAATAGGAAAGAGAGAGAGAGACAGAGACAGAGAGAGAGAACATAAAAGAGGGAGCCAATATTGGTTTGAAGATAAAGTTGAACACAAAGAAAGGTTGAGGGAACTACAAGACTGCTCCCAACTAACAATCTCAGCTTCCGTGGAAAGGCTATCATAAATGCCCTTCCCCGGAGAGTGAGATCAACAACTAACTTCTCCATGGAGTCCTCAACTAATGCCTGTTGAAAACAGGAGCAAACACCCATACATAAACACTGAGTCAAACTAGAACCCAGAAGCAGATGGAGAGGACAAGACCATGCGGTAGAAGTACATAGAGACAGCTTACCTGAACAAGGAGGAGCTAAGGGCCACTAGACTGATAGCTGGGAAGCCAACAGGGGTCTGACTCGGACCCCCCTGAATATGGGTCTCAGCCAGAAGGTCTGAGCAGTCTAAGAGACCTCAGACAGTGGAGCCAGGATGTATCCCTGGTGCACAAAAGGACTTTGCAAACATATCCCCCATGGAGGGATAACTGCCTTATTCTAGAGATAGGAGAGAAGCCCTAGTCCCTACTTCACAGGACCTGTCAGATCTACATGACCCCAACTGGATGGCATTCCCCTACATATTGTATTGTGGTGGGGGGTTGGGAGGGGAGGGTGTTTAGAGTGCATGGGAGAGGGTAGAGAGGACAAAAGGGAGGGAAGGAGGGAGAGGGGGGGGGGGGGGGGGGGGGGGGGGGGAGGGAGGAAGGGGGGAGAAAAAAAAAAAAAAAAAAAAAAAAAAAAAAAAAAAAAAAATAAAAGAAAAATTAAATTAAAAAAAAAAGTGAATATGGAAAAAAATTGATATTTTAAAAATATAAAAAAAAAAAAAGCTTTGAATACATTCTGCTTAATTGTGCTTCTGCAACCAAAAAACCGGACAAAACAGAGCCCCCATACCTAAAAGAGACACAAAAAGGCCCCATAGAGAACACCAAAAAAAACTGAAACTCCCTAATACCCCCAAACGCCCCCCCTACCCCCCGGAAAAAGAGTAGGAAGGAAAATGACAAAAACCCCAAATAAATAATATAAAAGATAGTATTAATTTTATTAAACTAAATTAAATAAAATAAATAAAAAAAAAAAAAAATATAATAAAAAAAAAAAAAAAAAAAAAAAAAATCTAAAGTTCCCAGGGCCAGTGGAGCCAAGCCTAGATCACAGTGGGACCTAGGACCCATAGGCATGCATATCCAAGGACAGAAGAACATGGGCACCCCAACTCAAGAAGAATGAATTCACCCTGACTCTGATAGTTTAGCCTAGTCAGGCCCTAAATAGTCTGGATGACACCTGTTCAAAGTGGTAAGGTACCACCCTCTCTCCAGAATCTAACACTGACATTTTATAAACATCTTCATAGATATACCCAGAAGTCACATTCTGTAACTTTCAGTATGCTTTACAAGATAACATTAGATCAATATTATTATATTAAAACCCATTCACCTCAGTCCCAGCAATCTTGCTGTTTTGGCAACAAGAGACAGGCAAGCAGATCGTAGGCATGAGTAGAACAGAACTATTATTGCATCACATGGGAAAGACAACTTGAGAGAGGAAAATGGAAACCCTCTGACCATTATCTTTAGCTTTTAAAATACCTGGAAAATTGAAATTATAGAACTTGAGGCAATGCTAGATCTTTCCAGCTTATTATTTTAAAGACTGAGCCACCATAATTAGCTCATGTGAAGAATTAGCCAAAGACAATTTCTGATAAAGGTTCAGAAAGGAAAGGAATTAAGAACTAGTGACAAAAGGCATTACTCTTGGGGCCACAATCCCAGCTCGTATTTCTTCTAAAGTATGAAAGATAGGAGAAAATTATTTCTAAAACTTTGCTTTCTAAACTTTTGGTGTTGCAACATATTAGCAATTTCTAATTAAAAAAAAAAAAAGAAGCAAGCACCTCCCCCAACCCACCACACACACATACATGCACACAAATTCCTTTTGAGACACAATTACTTTCTACGTGTATGTTCATACTTTATTGGTTCTGTTTTCCTGGGGAAAACCAAGGAATAAAAGCATATAATACCTGGTAATGGAGATGCTTGTGAATTAATTCCTGTGAATCACTGTTTACCATAAGAATCTCCCAGAAGGGACGTGACCAACAACAATTAATGTGGAAATAAAGTATCAATGCTGGTTAGAAAAGAAAAATAGAAGTCTTATAACTGTTCTTGTCCTTTCAGTGTTCTTGTTTGTAAACTCTGTCTTCTACCCTCTGTCTCTGTAGCATTAGCTCTCTTCTCCCTTCATGCAGCATGCAAATGCTAAAGTCAGTCTGTCTTCCTGTCTCTTTGTCATTCCCTCCCCATCCCTTTATTGTCCCCCACCAACCAAAGAGTATTCAGCCTCACTCACTCACATAAACATATGCACAATTTAGATCTTCACATCTCTGAATGTGAACATCCACTCACCTTCTTGAAAGCTCTTTTGAAAGATTCTAGATGTTTCTTAAAAAGCATATGCCAAAGGGATGCTCTTAATCTAACTCCTACATAATATCCTTTCTTTCAATTCCCTCTCCTTGTCACCAATTCATATTCTGACCCATACATAGTAGATCATTCTTGACAGCTCTATTTCCTTCATTCCTTTTTTATACCCAAAATAGCAAGCAACATGTCTTGCCTACACTCTGTGAACACACTCCTTCTCAAACTGGCTCACTTCTATCCTTCTATGTTGCTTTACCCTAGTCTAAGCTACTATCATGAACTGCAATTGATCTGTAAGAAGTCAGTTCATATCTTTGACAGTTTCTTTATTTTCTGAAATAAAAAAGTAAACTTTAAAAAGAGATGGCATCCTCCTGATGAACACACACACACACACACACACACACACACACACACACACACACACACACACACACAAAATGCAATGGAACCCCTAGTTTGTATAAAAACAGCAAATTCCAATGAAAAAGGAAATAACTTGTAAAAATGCCTATTAAATACTTAATGGATCTGTCTACCTTAATCTAACCCAGTGTCACTAAATGAGATCCTGACATCATCATCATCTTCATTTTCATCTTCTTGCTTAGATGATGCCAGCCAGTCTGCAGTTACTCTTCTTATCACCTGACCCTATTTCTATTACCTGGTTTAGGTATCCAGCCAAAATGTTCTAAAACAGAAGATTATACTCTTCCTTTGTTTAAAATACTAAATGTTAGAATGTGGATTGGAACTTTCAGGACCAGTTCTATAGCCTTTGTCAGGTTTCATATTCCTGCAGTTCTACCTAGGACTGAGTTAAAAAGCTGTCTGTGATGTAACCTAAGAGTAGTTCTTGATTTGTGTTTATACCCTAATACTTGGCTCCTCTGTGCTCTTTGTCACACGAGTCTCTCTGGTAATGGTTAATACAACTGACATCTTGGATTTTTGTGATGATGAGAATGATAGAAGTATACAATACTATTTAATATGATTTGATATTCCATCATGTTCTTAGTAGGTGCTCAAGTCCCTGAAGAGCTTAGACTATTAAAATTGATTATTCACTTAACCATAAAACATTTTGAGAATCCAGGAAGATATCATGGCTACATTACTTACATTTTAGCTTAAAGAATTAGTAGACACTTCATTGATAAACGAATCTCTCAAATGGCCCATCCAAACAGACGATGATAATGTAAAATATCAGTATTAAAACTGTTCACAGAAGACATCAGAAAATACTCTGAAGTGAAAATTCATTAAATACTTTTGTAGGTAGTTTACAATCTCGCCTGATATTTTATGCCAAAAATGGCATCAACAGTCATATTGCCTCAGGTAACAGCTAAGTTAGACTATGCCAGGATGTTCTGTGTGACTGGGAAGGTTATGACAAAAATGTCAAATTTTGTCTCATTAACAACATTGTAGGAGCAAGAATGAGTCACTAGCCTTCTTCTAATTTATATTTTATGGTTTCAACAGAGACCATTACAAATAAGCCATATTGGATAGAAATTTAGTCCAGAACCTCACAAAAAAGAACATTGTGTGAAAAAGAATGTTTTTGATATAATATATGACACAATTAAGCAATCCTTCCCAGATTGCATTTGCCAAGTAAAAGTTGAGTTCTTTTTTTATGCAAATCACAAATTCATTGCACTGGCTGGATTAAAAAGTGGTTCAGGTAATAATTAATCAAGGGTAAGAGATCAACTATAGAGTATGTTTGCTCACAAAAGATCAGCCACTTTCACCTTTTTGCAATATTTCTAAGTTTTTTTGCCCTTTTTAATAAAAAGGTGATACACTGTAAATGTCAAGATCTGGTGATATATTAAATAGTTCAGCATTTGAGGAGATAAAGCACTTCCATCCTTGCTCCAGTACAGTTCTTATTAATTTAGATTCATTTTATTCTCTCATAATTGAAACCCAGTGGTTCTGTTCATCAAGCCTTCTAATAAACAGCATACTTGGAATCAGAGTTTTTCAACTTAGACTGAACTTTTGTTGATGTTGTGTTTTTGAAACAGGGTTTCTCTGTATTGCTTTGGAGCCTGTCCTAGAACTCACTCTGTAAGACCAGACTGGCTTCAAATTCACAGAGATACACCTGCCTCTGACTCTGGAGTGCTGGGATTAAAAGCATGCACCACCAATGGCCAGCTTTAGATTAAAATATTAAATGAACCAGTTCTAACCTCTCAAGTATAAGTCAGGTGCTAAATATATCCACTTGCTCAGAATCAGTAGTCGAACTCTGGTTGTCCTTTCCAGCTCCCATACTCCACACTTCATCCTACAATCTCACGTATGTTGTTTTATGTGATTCCCTACACTGTCCTGCAAAGGAATTGCCATTTACTTTCTTTTCTGATGAAGATGTTAGCCACATTTGCCAGTGAATAGGAATTATACTATAAAGGCATAGAGATTGCAAGCACCTTTCTCATCAAAACTACCAAGGGATCAAGAACAAACAACTGACACAGCCTCCATACACCAATAGAATAAATGTGACTTTCTTGAAAATTTAAAACCAAATCCATAATATTACAGTCTGTGGCTGTAGGTATCAGAAATAACAAGGCTACTTTAAAGTCTGAGAGACTGAGAAAAGCTGTTGCAAAATTACCGCCAATAGACAACAGGTAAGAATGGGAAATGAAGCTGACACACCAAAGGCAGAGAGAAGATAACATGAAGGGAACCAAATAGATTAAAGGGGGAAAATAAAGAATAGAACGGGAGGAAGAAAGGCAGGTAAGGGACAAGGAGGGAAGGGGAAGGGAAAAGAGGAGAAGGAAATGGTGGGTGAAAGGAAGAAAGGAAGGAAAGAAGCAAAGGGTTAAGGAAGGAAAAACAAACAGACCTTCCTGAAGAGTCCAAGGTCTGACTGGACTTTTCTGCTTGGTCCTGCATGATAGCAAAAGTGACTACTGAAGGCTCACTCTAAATCACCTTGCTTAGGCTAGCCCTGATGGGCAGGATCACACCAAAGTTGCCTTCTCTACGACATCACAGTAGAGAGCTCACAGAGTCCCAGTGGAAATAGCAAGCTTTCTATTTCTTAGGGACAGAACATGCTCACCTCCATCTACAATATATTTGTTGTTGTTATGCCTCTATAGGTAATATTGTTATGTCTCTGTATGTACTACTGTTATCATAAATTGGGGAAAATCTTTAGACTGTTATAAGAAATGAAACAGCTTTAAAAAATAGGCTCTTGAATAAATAGTTGAAGATTTTCAATATTTTCTGCACCCAAAACCAAAATGTAGATCTTCTCTAGAAGAACAGATGGCCACGTAACTGTGAAACAGGACCAACTCAACAGAAGCTAAATTTTGTTTTGAGCCAATGTGTTAAGAAAGAAAAGGTGCTGACATGGCAATAAGCACCTTCCTCTTATTACTGCACGCAGTCTCTGACATAGTCTCTAGTATGTGACTAATAACATCCTTACATATATCTTATAAAGATAGTATAACCCCCCTTTTACAGGTTGGGACATTTGAGGCTTGCGTATCAAGTCTAGGGCCATGGACATGTTGACTTATAAGTCTACTTTTACCCAGAGACAAGGAAGGATGGAATACATTTAAAACTATCTTTCATACATAAATTTGTAGAGAATGAGAATTTCTTGGGCAATAGAAGATAATCAGGTTAATAAATGATTCTACAAATCTTTCCTGTTTTCTTCTCAAATATTTTCCTATTCCCCCATGTGCAAACACGCATTCACATTCACATGCACACACACACACAAACACATACATACACACGAGAGAGAGAGAGAGAGAGAGAGAGAGGTGCTAGATTTGCCATATACTTTGTTAAACTGGAATTACAATCTGATAATGACTGATAATAATTTTTGCTGTTGGTGCTATACTCTTCTTATGAAAACCATTGCACTAAGCATTACTGGACTTCACCTAGGGATTTTTCATGCCTGTGTGGCTGGCAAATGTGCACAGGATAAGTCCCATCTCAAGAGTGGATTCCAGTAACACTATAAACATTGCAATGCACTTTACATGCATGTTTACTCTGGTATCATTTGCCCCCATCATAAAACAACAACAACCTTGATTTCATATGCTATCATATGCTAGAAGACTTTTTTTTTTTTGGTTTTTGGTTTTGGTTTTGGTTTTTTTGAGGCAGCATTTCTCTGTGTAGTCTTGGCTGTCACAGCACTTACTCTGTAGACCAGGCCATGAACTCACAGAGATCTGTTTGTCTCTGCTTCCCAAAATGCTGGGATTGACCATCAATCTAATATCCTCAGTCAAGTGTTTGATGACTGTGGCAAAAATCTTATATAGTTATAAAATAACATTTTTTGCATTTTATAACCAGAATCCAATATTTATTTCTTAGAACCACAACACTGCATTGAAGAAGAAACTAAGAATTTTGAGACCCTGAGAAAAAAATTAGAGACAATTGCATATAATACTTCCATTTCTGTATGAGGGAACTAGTTTCAAGTGTCTGAGACATTGGTCAGCACTACATAGCAGGTGCTCTTCGGACTCCATGATGTTGATTCAGTACAGGAAGAGACATGGGGGAGTGGAGAACATGTTATTTCACTAGTTACATCTGTAATACCCACATATCTGACTCTGTGAGTGTACTATTTAGTGTTGGTTTCAACAACATATACACAAAATGAAACTTAATCATGAGTCATCAATAAGTTGGGAAAACAGATTATTTCTGTTTTGATAATGCAGTCTTTTCTTTCATTGATATACAGTAAGTGTCTCTGATACTCTTTAAAAGAATCTAGAATCTCCTTCAAAGGTAGGGAAGATGCAAGGGGAGATAGAAGCCAATTGGAGCTTCCCTAGGTCTAGAAGAACTCTTGGCCTCATAACTCCATGTCTTGGTGACAAAAAAGTTCCATCTTAGCCCTTCCTCTGACTAGATGAGAGGCAAGGCCAGTAATACTTTATTCTTTCCTGATGAGTGTGCACAAATAATAGTCCAGCTGGCAAGATGACAGACAATAAGACACTGTTCCTAGATGAAACTACATGCAATGCCCTATCATGTGTGCTACTTGCATTGACTCATCTAGTCTAGAAAATTACCTCTAATTATTGATCCAGACTAATAGATAAGCTACACCTTATACTAGTTGAAAGGCTTGCTATTTGGAGGCACACTGTTTCTCTATCCTCCTTGAGCCACAGTGTCTGCCTTCCTAAGATCAAAGACTTTATGTCTTAGTTTTTAGTAGGAAGATACTAAAGTTTTTGTGTCATTATGTTCTTGATCAGATATTATGACAATCAAGAAAACATCACAAAGAATAGAGATGTGGTGAATAATGGGCCAATGCCTCTGTGCTAGTATTTGTGGGAATGTCTAGGAAACATTATCCTGGAGCAGACTGATCAGCTATGTTCTACACATTGTCTTCACAGGCAAGTCTATTCAGAAGTGAGATGGTGATTTCCAGGGATCTACAATGGGATTACATGTGCAATATGCCACCTCTATGCCTTTGAGATCAAACCATATGATTAGAACTGTGAACAATTGAACATTGATGCACAAATCATCTCCATTTTCAACCCCCAAAGTACATAGAATGTATTGGTCTTTTGAAAGTTTTCGGCAATGCACCATAGTTATAAACTCTGAAAATCAAGAACAAAACTCATGCTATTCTTGGGTGTCCTCAGTCCTTTTTCATCTTCTGCTTCCTCAGACTTCCTTTCAGAAGGCAGCTTTACTTCAGAAACAACCTGTGCCTCCTAACATCTTCCTGACAGCCCCTATCAATGTTTTAAAAATAGCTGTGATGCATTAATTATTACACCTTCCTATTTCTGAAAGGAGTAAGAGGGATGACATTGTGAGTGTTAGCCATGAACGGCTCTTGAAATAAAGTCATCCAGATTGACAGTGAGTCAATGACCTTCCCTGAAGTTGAGCTAGCCACTGTACCACTCTAATGGGCTGGATTCATCTGGGATATAGACTGACCATGGTCCTCAGACAGAGACAGAATGATGGCAGATGGCATTTGTTAACCAAACAGGAACTACGCTTTCACGGAGACCAGGAAGATGTTGGTGTTCAGAATGAAGATATCATAGGTCTCTAAGGCACTGTGGAGATTCTTTTGTTTCTTTTCAACATTTACCACATCACAGGAAACTCAGCTCACCCAGGCTGATCATCATGTGTCCTATTGTGCTCCTTTAGGTTTTTCCTCACCCTCGCCTCACCTTCTCTCTTCCCCTCAGGCTAGTTAATAAACATCGAATGACTTGTAATCTAGCGTATGAATGAAGCATGGTTTCTAGAACTCTGGCCCAAGGAGACAAATGTTTGAACTAATTAAATCCAAGATCTGTAGGCCACCTGTCATTGTTACTAAGTAGCTGACACAATGTGCCATGCAAAAAAGACTGAAGTTCTTTCACACAGATATTATGACTGAGTAATTAAAGGCATTTAAAATAGCACAAAAAATTAAAAACATTTTTAAACCAAGTTGTTGATGCACAGGCAGTTCACATTCAACACTCCTTTGAAAAACATTGTTATATATTTTAATGTTTTAATTATTAGAATTACTATTAAAAATGTATTCAGACAGCACACAAAATTCCCCCTCCTCTTTTAAAATTATCTCTTAATTGTGGAGAAATAAAACAAAAACCTTGATGGACAAGGACCTGGAATTTCAAGTTCTAATCCAAGATCTGTCTCTAGCCCTGAGCTTCACACAAATCCTTTGGAAGCTTTTGGCATACTTTCACATTTTATCTGATCATAGCAATAAATGTAAAAGCACTATAATTTATAATAAATATATATTTATGGTGACATGTACTATGTTGTTTTTGAAACACAAATGGGTATCCATCTGATTTGTTCTTTTTATTCTCTCTTGTTTTGCATTATAGGCATAAGTTGTTTTTAACTGATATCTTCAATGCATTCACAGGATTTATATACCTGTGACCCAGAGACCAAGGTCTTCCATACACTTACTGAAAAACTCATTATCAATGAAGTATAATAAGCAAAAATGACTGGAAACTCAGCTGTGTTTTAGGCAGGTAACTTCACTTTTGAGACTTGTTTTCTATTTCTATAGAAGAGGGATAACACCAGAACTTTTCCGACCACAAAATTAATGGGATTGGGCAACAAAAAAACTTGATACTACAATAGTCCCCATCATTCACACTTTAAATTGTCTGTGGTTGATAAGGTACTTTAAGAGTAAGTAAGACCACATTTATGCAACTTTATTTATGATTTATGAAGTCATGCTATTTTGTCAATGTTTAAACTTTATGTGTGTTTTGCATGCTTGGGAAAAATAGTGTCAAAGTTCTCACTATCTGCACGTATTACTTGTCTTGCCACTTAGTTCAAATAGCTGACAAGAAGCAGCTGAAGAGAAGGGCAATTTATTTTAGTTTACAGTTTGAGAACTTACAATCCAACATGGCAGAGGAGGCAGGGATGCAGGCATGGCTTGTCACTATAACAACAGGAGTATAAAGTGAATAGTTAACACCATATCAGACAGGAAACAGATCAAATGGGAGCTGGAATCAGGCTGGAACCGAGTTTCTTTTAGCTACAATCTCAACTCTCAAAGGTCCCTCTATCTCCACTAGCTAGGCACTGAATATTCAAACACATGAGCCTTAGGGGACACTTCATATAAATTACCTAGAGACTGTGGAATATGTCCAGTTGTACAGTAGCACCCATAGTACAAAAATGAGCTGGACTGTTCAGCTTTGTAGCACACAAACACACAGAACAGCAACAACCCTAGAGCATCAATGTGTTTCTATATTTAATTACCAACCATTTCAAAGTCACCTTCTCATTTTGTGTTTATTTTGTCTCTCAAATTATCACCTAGAGAGAAGTGATTAGATATTGTAATTGTCTGTGATTTGCCATGTATCTAATGTAATGCCAGGTATTCAGTAGATACCAGAGTAAGACAGCTTTATTTATCCAATGGTTCCTTGATATGTCAATTGATCAAAAAGAATTGATCAAATCCATAAAGCTGATCTAAGCCTTTGGGGGTACAGCAACAGTACCAAAGGGGTCACATAAAGACCACCACTTTAAACAGCTTACAAGCTAGAGAAATTGGGTAAGGTGAGGGTGGCTGAATGATGGGGTGAAAAATATTGTCAAGGATTAAAAAAAACCCACTAATTTGTAATGATGATGATGAGTCAACCCATCCCTCAAAACCTTTGATATTTTTGGGTTTTCTACAGTTGTTCTGGATTCTTTCTTCTAAGAGAAGTAGCTGTGTGCCTAGTCCTCAAATTTTGGGCTACGGTTTCCCTATTGCAGAGTGTTTATGTTTCCTAAATCATATGAAGGGAACTTCTCATTTACTTGTTATGTAAAGAACATCTAATAACTAAAACACAAGCCTGCATCAACTTCTATAAGAATAACATACAGATAATTCCTTGGAAGTAACTATCTTCTGTTTTGAAGAAATTGTGGGATATGACTTGACAGATAAGAAAACACGAGAGAAGAGGGCCAAATTTAGCAAGACAATGAAAAAAGACAACACATTTGAAATCTCAGTCTGCTACCAGCTGGATCGTGTTCCCAACACAGTACCCAAAACCATCCTCCACAAGCCCGGGGCCTGCTGCCTCTTTGTGTAGGTAGCTTATTCAGAGGAACAGCTCATTCGTTGCCCCAGAGTCTGAATTCCCAGAAGACTAGATTGAGATGCTGTCTGGTTATATAGTTTAATCACTTTTAGGGACACACAGAAATGCAATTAGGTTAACAACAAAAAAGAATCTGTTCTTTGGATTCTTTGGAGACCTGCTTTAGTGAGAGCAAAACATTTGTACAATCTTTGCATAGATGTGCTCATAAGTAGCAATGCTAAGATTCAAATTCTTATACTGATTATTTACATGAAATGAAGGATAATGAGTGTGTTTACTAAATGCAGTCCTCTACCAGTTATTATGCTGTTAATGGCCACAGCGTCTCTGAATGTGAGAATTTTTGTCTTTCAACTCAAAGGAATTAGTTTCTCAGTGTGATACAATAGGAAAAGTACAGAATAGCTTTCTGATTTCTCTTTGTCAGAGAATCAGGGACAATGGGTATCTTGAAGACTACAGGGCCATGTCTAAATGCACACAACTGAGACAGGAATTTAGAGAACCACCCCAAATGTAGATGGCTCCAACAGTCTAAAAGACGATGCCCCATGTGGCTGGGCAGGTTGTACACAATGCACCAGGGTTGTTTGATGGGCACATCCTTCACATTGTGGCATTTGTGTTACGTCCTAGAAGGAATACAGGCATAGTTTACAGGTGTTGTTCCTGGGAGAGAAAGTTGGAATTTCAATACAAGGCAACAACAGAATAAAACACAAGGATACCATGTGGTCAAGGGGAGGATGCGGACTGATATTGGGAGGACTCCTCCAGAATAATGCCTAGATCCTGTGATCACAGGAAAGCCCTAATCTACCCTAGAACAAAGCTTTGTAGCTCAAGAAAAGACCTAAAATAGTTTAAAAACAAAGTACATATATATTTTACAGATCACTGCACAGTTGCATTGCTTACAAAATGAATTCTATGTAGCTTAATGTGCTCATGGGATAGGAAATCCCAGTGCTTGAATGCACTGATTAAGTAACATATTATATCTACCTTCACAATAACCTCTGTGCTACAAATGTTTTGTTATATGCTCTAATCTTGGCTTGTTAAACAGATAACTTTGGAATCTTACTGCTCTTGGAAAAACAGAAAATTAACTTTTACTCTAACAGGCTCATCTACGCTTTTTTGTTTGTTTTATTGTTAAGAACAATAAAACTTCTACTTGAGATATCTTTTGATAAAGTCTGTTTAACCTGGAGGAGAACAATTGATCTAACTGATTTCCAGTCTTTGCTTATGCCACAAACCTTCTGCCCCAGCGAAATAATACACAAAGTGGTAATTAGCTAAAATTGGCAGTGTATTAATATAAATAAGATCATAGTTTTTTAAGTTAGTAATTACTGTCTGTCTATAAGAATATATTTTGTACTATGAGGTGTGAAAGCCTGTTCTTTTCTATTAAGAGGGGAGGCGAGACAAGGAGGAATTGGGAGGAGTAGAGGGAGATAAAACTATAAGGAGGATATATTCTATGAGAAAAGAATCTATTTTAAATTTAAAAAGTCCTAACTGCTTTATTGCCAGTTTCTTCACATAATTCATTTTAGTTGCATAATTCCACAATGTTTTCACATCATATTGAGCATTCATGTACAGTTTTACATTTTTTTAAAAAGTCCAGTGTAGTGTTTTAATCCTTTAATTAACAACCCACTTAAAAAAGTTTCAAATGCTTGTGAGCTTTGCCCAGAGAACTAAGCTGTGTCACTGTCTAAATATGACAATGTTTCTACAATATATTCTAGGAAATTATCTTTGAGAGTGGAGGATTTTTTTAAAGTGTTTATTTAAACAAATCCAAATCGGTATTTGGAGAAGTCCTAGATAACTCCATCCAAATGGCATTGGTTAATCACTGGTCTGTATTAAATCCTGCCCATCCATGCAGGAAAAGAAGGCAGAACTTTGCATCAAATATTTATAGTGACAGTGGTATTAAACAAATATCGCAAACTCAATTAGAATCCCAGAAGAGGACATAAACCAACCAAGGGGATTGGTTGAGGTTGAATTAGAACCAATGATTTCATGACCTCCTCACAGGGACTCTCTCAGAATTCGCTAACAAATGTCTGTACTGTGACAGTTCAGCAAGGATGAGCGATCTAGCTTGTAACCTGCTCCCAATAGCATCTACCCCAGGAAGTCTCCACACTTCCACACCATGCATGGTAATATGAAAGTTTGGAGGTGGCATGGAGCTGCCACATATGAGGAAGGCACAGGAAGATTTTGCCCTACATCTCCTGAGAAATGGAACTTTCCAGCAATCCAGGCATGAGGTGGAGTGACCTCTTTCCTGGGAGAGCTTTGGGGTAATTTCCAAACTTGCACTGACAAACTAACAAAGGAAACACCAGAGGTGATGTCCAAAGGTGTGTGTCCCTTATAAACACATGGGATGAGAAAAATAATCCTCTTAAAAGCTTAGAGCAAAGTTATTTCTTTCTCTTGTTTATTTAAAATATCAACCAAAACTACTGGCATCTTGAGAGATAAGAAGTTTGTGTTCCAAATATAACAACTGGCAAAAAACAAAGATAAAAATAAAAAACAAACTATAACTAATTGGGCAAATCACTGGAGACTGGGAATCTATCAAAGTTCTTATTAAACCTGCTTCATACCTTTCTTGTGTGTTTCTCCAGAGAGATAATAAGCAAGCAGTACAGAAAAATCCAAGAATTCATTTGCTTTTGAAATTTCAAAGACTACACTATGGTTAATATACATGAGCTGCAAACTGCTAGGGAAAAGAAAACAACATCTAATACAGAAAGGCACTTGGGAATATGTCACAATGAAACATTTCAAGACAAAGTGTTTCTATAAATTTGTGCCACAGACTTACCACAGAAGCATGTGCTCTATTATGGGTGATGGTGAACCCTGCCTTATACACTCTGAACACTCTGTTTATCACTTCCATGAGAATGAATCCCAAATATGCATTTATATGCTCCATTATGTCCCTATGTCCCTAAACTCTAATCCTTTATCTCAAATTGTATTTTCTCTTTGCTATGCTATTTCTTATTCAGCAGCCTTTTTTTTTTTCTCCCCAAATTGCCTCATCCTTTTCTAACCCTTTGTGGTTATCAGATCTGATTAGATATTCTTTAACTTTATTTCTTCAATTCTCTTAACTATTATTTTTTCTATATGTCTATAAGAATGAACTTTATGCCTGACATCCAACTACTGTATTGGTTTCATCACCTTTTTTTCCTTCCAACTATTTATCTCAATTACTGATATAGTATAGTTTTTATATGCTAATATTGAGTCCCTTAATATATCACTCAATAAAATAACAATTTCTGGTGATAACTTATGATAGGATTAAGTCTATATTCAAAAACATATTAAAATGAGAAAAAAATATATTCAATGCTGAAATTTTAACTGTCATGTGGAAGGAAACAGACTTGGGGTTACGAAGAAGATCATGAATTACCAAAAGCCTGTGAATAACAACTATAACCAAGTTTAATAAGAATACATCAGACTTGAGATGTGACCATCACTCAGAGGAACACTGAGTCATCTCTCCTCCTTGATAAGATTTTCTATTTAGCAAGGGCTAATACTATACATATCATAAACCCAGGTCTTTCCCTGATCCTCTGGATAGAAACTGGGAAAATCAAATTATTTTAGTTTATATTTTATTTCAATATGGCTGAAGACCAATTACACAGAGCCAGAATTAAGGACATAATGCCTCATAAGTAGTTTAGTCATCTTTAAAGCTAACAACTAGTAGTTAAATTCTCATATACTGAGTGCTCTCAAAATAGAATGTACCTTTGTAATGCCCATTATGTGACTCACACTGAACACTTTATAACTTGATGGTGCTACAGACGATAGTATCTTTGCATGTCTGATAGGGAACACTGCTGAAGAAAATTGCCAAAATTAATTTTGCCATTTCCAAATGAAATAATATAAGAAATAAATCCTAAATAAGTCTGCTTCATTGTCTCTTTGACCAATTAACTGGGTCATCTGGAGCACAAGCAGATAACTTTTCATAAGCCAAATACTCTCTTAAAGATTTACCATATATATCTCAAATGTTCAAATTAACTTTATGAGTATAAGGACTACTTTACAAGTGAGGTTTCCTATGAAGTAGAATGCAACATGTAGAAACCAGTTTGAGGTTTCAATACTAAGTGTCCTCCACCCCCTTTAGAAATGAAAAGAGACAATGTTTGTTTGTATCTAGCTATGTATACAGTATAGGTGCAACAGACAGGCTCACCCAAATCAGAACAGTCATCATAAGAAATCTGAGGGCCTGTTTAGGCCAACAACTTACAATCAGTTCACTTAAAACAGATAGATTATTCAGTCACCTACACCCTCCAGATTATTCAGTCACAAGCGCCCTCCAATGCCACCAGCTTTGGAATTAATTCCAGTCACATTCATCTTGGTTTTGGCCTTTAGATTCAAGTAATGGGCGAGTCATTTGAGCCACTCTAAACTTCCCACCAGGACTGTAAAAATTCCAAGGACAATACTCAGCATCTGCTTGGAGTCTTTGGCGAATGATCAAAAGTAAACAGGAAGGGGAAAGGTTTCGCTACTGAAGAAGGCCCACATATTTATGTCTATTCTCTAAAAATACCACCCATTTTTTCTGATGAGGGGTTTGAACTCACTAGAAAGTGATGACTCAGGTTTAAATCTGTGGCCACTAGAAAACTCAGTCTAGTAGGAAATCCCTTCCAAAAGACACATACGAAGTGGACAGCACAAAAATGTGCATAAAATTGCTTTTAAGACACATGCATAATTCTCAACTGCATGTTGTCATGTTAAGACTACAATTAAGAGAGAAAAAAGAGAGATCAAGACATAGACATATAGATAGACAGAGGCAGACTAAAATGATGGAGAACTTGAACAGCATCCTGGAAGTCAGAGAGGCTTGGTAAATCCCTCATTTGATGATGGGGGAATGCCTTTCTGTATATCTGTTTCTCTTATTGGTTGATGAATAAAACACTGATTGGCCAGTAGCCAGGCAGCAAGTATAGGCAGGGCTGCAGACAAGAATTCTGGAGAGAGGAGCCATCAGAGAGACACCAAGTAGCTTCTGGGAAGATAGAACACTGTGAATTCACTGGTAAGATAAGGGCATGTAGAAATATATTGATTAGTAGCTATGGGTTAATAATTAGAGAAAGCTATCCAGTAAGTAGTCTAAGACATTGACCAGTTTATAATTAATATAAGCCTCTGTGTGTTTATTATGGACTAAACTCCTGTAGGACCAGGCAGGACAGAAACTCTGTCTACAATTTAATCTGCAAAATGTCTATGTTCTTGAAAACACAAGTCTCAGCCGTGACTTAAATAGTTCTTAGGCTGGGAGCAAAACTGGAAGCCAAGATTCCAGAAAATCAAGATGACCTGGCAGCAACATGACTGTGTGTTAGAAGAGTATTTAACACCAAATTTTCCTCACTGTCATTTAATTTCCACTCTTAGTAAAGAACCATAAAAATGACACTCATGGTCCAGAAAAAATAATCAAGAGAAAGCCCATGTAGAAACTGCGCAAAAAAATTTAAATAATTAACTTATGATTGATGTCAAACTGTAAATAAAAAATATATATGAATAATGGAGATTTCAGAAGAGGGGAAAACCATAGATGACTAATGAGAATCTAAAGTTGATAAAAAGCTGTCTCAAAAATACTAGATACTCAATTGTCGGTGAAAAAGCTTTCACAAGATTCAGTACCCACTTCTTCTAATAACCCCTGATGTGATACAGACCAACAGACAGACAGACAGACACACACACACACACACACACACACACACACACACACACACACCTTCATTCATTCTTAGGAGAGAAGAGAATCAATACTCTTACTAAGACCAAGAGGAAGTCAGGTAAACCTAATAAACCTTAAATTCTGACACTAACATTGAACTGAAGGTATGACCAATGCAATTAGACATGAAAAAGAAGAAATAAAAAGTATGTTTGTAAATTATATAAATATATATCTAAAACTGCCAGGAGAATCAATGATAAACTAATATAAGTAATAAAAATATTAGTCAATTATGGAACCTTATATACAAAAAGATAAATAATACTTAAATGATAAATAATTAATAATAATAGTATTTAAGAGAAAATGATTTAAAATGACAATAAATGTACTCATAAATTAATAAGTATTTATGATATAAAATGATTTTATCAAAAAATTATAAAGATATAAATGGAGAATAGCATGAATTGAAAATATTCTTGTTACTTTTCAAATCAAATATTGAAATCTGAGATTTCTCAAAATTAAATATTAGTTTAACATGAGAACCATAAAAATCTTTTTTTCCAAAGGGAGATGAACAGATAACTCTACTCGAATGATACAATAATTATATATGAATAATTCAAAAAACAGCACAAAAGAACCCTGAGGAAAATATAGCTCTCTGTGGTACTTAAATATGATACAATGTCTCCTTTAACTCAAAGCAGTGTGGGGGCTGGTGTGTCACTACACAGATGAAACAGAATAAGGGGGCCCAAAATAGAGCCAACAACTTCTGGGGCTGTAGCATATGATCAAGGTGACATCTCAAACTGCTAGGGCAAATATATACACTTAAGTACTGTTGAGTAATTGTTAAGCCATCTGGAAAAAGATAATAATAGATCTATTCTTCATACATATACTAGAACAAACTCAAACTTCATGAAAAATGAATTTCAAAATGAAGCTATCTAAATAATGGGGGGAGGGATGAGTGAATCATTCTGTAATCCATGTATCAGGTACTGCTTTCCAAATGTGATACAAAAATTCACATTCAACAAAATTATCATAACTTTGGTGAGTGTGCATAAGAAACTTCATATGACAAAATGTCATAGTAAGGGAATTAAAGGACAGCCTATAGGCTGACTAAGAGCAAATATTTGAATTCTTATCTTTCATAAATGAATGGTGTATAAAGAATACTTAACATTAAAACTAGGAAAAACAGCCATTAATATTCACCCTCTATCTCCATTAGTGTGGAAAAACTGTGCCAGTGAAACGGTTGTACAAGGATGTGGGAGCAACTGCAACTTTCATGATGGTAAGGCTAGTGTGGAAGCAGTTTGGCAGTCTCTTACACACCTATGATTCATTGCAGCAACCTCTGGTTTAACCCCCAAGAAAAATGTCAATGCATGCTTACAAATGTATGCATATTAATATTCTAATGCCAGAAAATGTGTGGCAGATCAATATAGTGAAATATCACTCAAAAAATGCAACAACAAACTGTTGGTTCATATAATAACGAAGTTGAACTGAGTATCTATTAGAGTAACATATAACCAAAACATTAAAATAAATCTTTATAACAAATGACAGGTAACTTTGAAAATAGTATTGTGGCTCAACAAGGTAAAGCAGAAGTGATAAAGAATCCCACACAACAATTTTTCAGTTTGTAATTTGTTTCACTTAAGAATCTGATGTAATATTTCTTAAACTTTGTATATGCCACATAATGTGTAAATGCATTGTAGATAAAGGAATCCATGTTCACTGATTGAGAAAGAAGTTCTCTGTAAAGACACAATAAAAGCTATAATAAACCTAGAAGTTCTTCATTGGGTTGTAAGCACCATAATGGATTGTTATATATACATTTATAAAGAGAAACATGGGTGTGAGGCATGAATTCATATATATCCCTAAATGTCTCCTCTCAGTAACAACACCGGGTATGGACACCCTTAGCAAACAGACCTTTCACTAAAGGGAAAGAAGCAGTTTTGCATTAGAAAAAGATAAATATGATGATATACAGAAATAAAATAGAACAACTATAGCAACAGTATAGGCATAATTGCTATAGGCAAAAAACAAAGAATGGATATTACATTACAGGCAGATACAGCAGAAACAGAACATTTGCATGAGTCTTAATGCATCTTCCCATCTCCCATCTTCCACCAAAAACTTATTTCTTTTTTTTTTCTTTAAATTTGAAACAAGTTTGTTTTACATGTCAATCCCAGTTCCCTCACCCTCTCATCCTCCCCCTATCACCACCACCAAACCCCAGCCCATCCCCTTTCTGCTCCCCAGGGAGGGTGAGACCTTCCATGGGGAGTCTTCAAAGTCTGTTATATCATTTGGGGCAGGGCCTAGGCCTTACCCCATGTGTCTAGGCTGATAAGTATCCCTATATGTGGAACATTTCCTATTTCTAACCAACCAAACAGTTCATTTAAAGAAGCCTGTCAGTCATGAACTTAACTCAATGACAGAATTATAACTACAAATAATACAATGTTATCACAACACCCTCTTCATATGACACTGAAGAGAACACACCATTGATGTGGTGGTTTCTCATGACTCACAACCTCAATCGAGTCACAAGAAACTATTGAACAAATAGCATGATTCAAATTGCCAAGGTAATGAAAGACAAGAGTAGATGGGACTCTACCAAAGGTTGGAGAAGAGGGGGACACTGCAGCCAAATGCAATACATCAACCCAGCTGGATCCAGAAAATAATGCCAGTGCAAAACCAGAAATATTTGGATAAAATACTCTGATTAGCTTCAGAGTACACCAGTGCTAACTTCTTAGGTTAACATCTTAACTATACATAGAAAAATTATCAAAGCTAAACAGAAGGTAACAGAAAAGATCTATGAGTACATTTTACATTGGAATATGACAATACTCTACTCTCTTCTTTATTAGATACTATACACATAAACCAAATCAAAATATACACTGAAGCTTGAGGAAAAAATTATGTAGAGGAGTACTTAATATTTAATATAAATATTAAAGGGAGGAAGGCACAAGAATCTTATGAGATTGGCATGAAAGAGATTTACCTCTTCTAAATAATTTCAGGAAGAAATTTCATAAAGAGAAAAGTTTAGTATAAATTCATATTCAGCCTCAAACCAGTAAAGAAAAGCATTCCATTAAGACTATCATTGTAGCAATGTACACACTCAGTATTCAAAAGTCTTCCCAAAACGTTTCCCCTCAGAATGAAACAAGGGCCCAGGGAAGAATGGCTGAGCACAGCAGAGATAGATAAAGTTTAAGATGAGCTTGATCCATCTCAGGAAATCATAAAGTACAAAAGTTGGTTTTTAAAATGATGAAACTATTTTAAAGTAATAAATATGTAGCTTCAAAGGGTACCCACTGAGTATATCTGGGACAAACTGAAAAACAAATAAAAGTAAGCAATTTATTATAAACCACCTAATAAACATGGCCTATTAATCCATACTAACCAAATAGCTGATAGATGGTAGATGGAATGATAGATGATAGCTGTTAGACTATCATCTAAAATTTAGCAACAACCAATGAATGAGATAAAGTAGGAAATCTACCACTTTTAAAGCATCATCAAAAAATTAATGGTGTAAGATATGTCAAAAGATATTAAATCTAACAGGGAAAATTTGGTGAGAATTGAATGTTTGATTGGCCTTATAATTTTTTCAAAAGTTGCCAAAAATTGCAGGGATTAAAATCAGTATCTCCATTGGAGAAATATGAAAGTTATGGTCTTAATCTTTAGAAGACAACAGTAATATTACATCACTTGACTAACAGGCTTCTTCATTCAGATTCAAAACATACTAATTAATAATTACAAACTATTGAATTTGTATATCTATTTATGAGAAGATTAACATGAAGAGAGGGAAGAAAATGCTCACAATACATATGTATAAAACTGATATAAACAGAATATGAAAAGCATTCTTATGATTAAATAATGAGGAAAACATTCAATTCAAGTTTTAAAAATGGCAAAAGAGTTGAGTAGACAAGTCACAAGAGACATGTGAATTTTTAGTAGCAATACATAATATGCTCAGGATCATTAATCATTGGGTAAAAGAAAATTAAAACCACAAGTTACATCATATATTTTTCAGGAATGACAATACAGAGAACTGTCAAGGGTATGAAGCAACTAGAATATTATTTGCTTAGTACAATTGTCTTAAAATGTTTAGGTGCTGGCAAAATTGCTCAGTGTAAAAAGGTACTTGCCACCAAGCATGGCAACCTGAGCTTGATCCTCTTAGCCAACATTGCAGGAAAGAAGCAACACCTGTTGTCCTATGGTTTTCATACACATGCACACATATGAGAGAGAGAGAGAGAGAGAGAGAGAGAGAGAGAGAGAGAGAGAGAGAAAAGCCTTTATCCAGTACCTGATGGAAGCAGATGCAGAGATTCACAACCAAGCACTGAGCTGAACTCCAAAAGCCCAGGTGAAGAGAGGATGGAAGTATTATTTGAGCAAGCGGGGGGTCATGATCATGACAGGAAAACCCACAGAGGCAGCTAACTTGAGCTTGTGGGAGTTCACAGACTATGGAGAGACAGGTAGCTAGGGAGCTGCCATGGGAAAGACCTAGGCTTTCTGTAGGTGATAGTTGCATAGCTTGATCTTTGTGGAACCCCTAGCAGTGGGACCAGAACTTGCCCCTGATGCATGAGCTGGCTCTTTGGAACCTATTCTCTATAGTGGATGCCTTGTTCAGTCTTGAGGCAGGACTAAGGATACAGTAAGTATTCCATCTAAAGTGAGATGGAGGCAGAATAGATGAGGCAGGGTGGAGAGGAGGTGGAGGGAGGAAACTGGAGGAGAGGAGGGAGGGGGAAATTGTGGTTGATATGCCAAATAAAAAAATGAAAATATGAAATGTAAAGATAGTAATTGCACCATTAAGGATACTATCCAAAAATTGAAATCTATATCATCTAAAAGAGTTAAACAAAAATATTCATAGTGTTTACAAAAACATTCTGAACTTGGAAACAATATATACCACTGGATATATTATTAAATCACATGATATAATTCATATAAAGTAATCCTATTCATCAGTTACATGGAATAAACTCTTATCACATGAAGCAAGGATGATTCTCTAAAATACTAAATGTTGTAGTTAAGTTTGTTTATTTTAGTACATATAATTAAATGTTCCTTTTTAAAATTAATTTTTTGATTAAATTAAAATTTTAATTAAAAATTAAAACAGGAAAATCTTAGGTCTTACTATTAGGTCCAGTTTTATTTTAGATGACCAACAGACAGACAGATAATTAATATTTTGTATCTCTGTGTCTCTTGATCTATAAGCATTCAACAATAACTGAACCAGTCTCTTAAGAGTTTATTAGTTTTTCCCATATATTCAAGAGTGTACTTTAAGAATATTGATAAAATAAGCAAATACAAGGTTTGGTATAGGAGCTAGTTAACGTTAATCAACTTCATAGTAAATCCAACACAAGACACAAACAAGAAGCTCAAACTCTTTAAAAATAAGTCAGTGTTAATATTGGTTGTTAAAAACTAGAAAAATATTTTAAAAAATCATACTAAAAATGTCTTCTTGAACCATATCAATGATCATCAATAGAGAGAGTAGTGGCACACATGCTATTGTGACAACCAATGGCTCCCTAAAGTAACTTTAGGCCCACTTAACAAGAGGGATACCATGCCCAGTACTGGAAATCTAGATAACTAATAAGTGCTAGCGAAATAATGGTTAATGGAGGAATGTCTATAACCACTAATTCACTAAAACAACACAATCCCTAACAACAACTTATAAACATTTGTTCATATACCCACAGACAGGTATAGTCTTTACCACTTATCAAGGCAACCTCTCTTTGCAACAGATGAGATCACTGAAGAAAACCACTATCAATCAATATGCAGTTGTGAAGCCCAATCCTAATGGATACATACATAAAACTCTCTTGCACACCTAAGGCTTAGGAAATATTGTAGAAAACATACATATCAGTAACATTATATATATTGACTCAATGGGTTATATTTGGCATAAATATGTATATAACATACATATATGCTGCCAATAACATTTGATGAAAGAGGCCATGAATTTGAAGGACAGTGGAAAGGGGTATATGGGAGGGAATGGAGGGAGAAAAAAAAACAGTAGGAGTGTAATGAAAATACAATCTAAATTATTTTTAAGTAAAGAATGAAAACAAAAAAAGGAGGAAGAAGGAGAGGAAGAAAAAGACAGGAAGGAAGGAAGGACAAAAGGGAGGGAGAAAGAGAAGGAGGGATGGAGGGATAGAAGGGGGAGGGGAGGGAGGGAAAGAAAAATGTTTTCTGAAAATGGGCAAAATGATGGCATTGAGCCAATGAAACTGGAGGAGGCTGAGGGAAAAAGAAGGTGTGGCTTCAAGACAAATAATGGCAAATTTCTAAAATGCATACTGTGAGAGGGTTCAGGTGATTCCACCCAGGTGACTGGAATCTAAAAGGAACACAAACAGGCACTCACCAACAATGTGCAGGTGGGACCAGAGAGGCAAGTCTTTACACACACACACACACACACACACACACACACACACAGAGTGGTGTGAAAAAGGCATGAGAGAGGCATTGTAGTGCCTGTCTGTCTGCTTTAAAGGACTGTTCTGATGGGCTCCTGTCAAGGTCCAGACTCTTGTTTTCTGGGTATGAATGTTTAAAGTATAATATTTTTCTGTCATTTGGAAAAGACATATGGTCAAACCACCCATGAACTCTATCTAAGCACAACGTATTAGTTTTTTTGTTTGGTTGGTTTTTGTTTGTTTGTTTTTGTTTTGTTGTTGTTGTTGTTGTTTTGAGCTAGGAGATTGAATAAGAGCTTGCATCAGCCTGGTATTACAATACCTCCAGAAATGGTGCAGTCCTTGGAGAAAAGAACTCTCTAGTAAGAAATGCATTTCTGACTAATTCATTAGCAAATCTATAAACATGTGCTTGGGATTTGGAGGAGCATAACCCTCTGGTGAGCACTCACACAGCTTCTCACAAGCCAGGGTGGATGTGCTCCAATGGTCCTGGTATCACACCTTATTTAGCATTTTAGGCAGTAAGTTGCCTGGCCACTCAAGTGTGGTGTTCTAAGAGGATTAAGCATGATGAAGGCAGACATGCCTAACCTAGGGTCAGCCATTCAGTTCATGTCACGTGTTCCTGTAATTCCCCTTGCTCGTTAACATTCTGCGAGCATCTGCAATATTCTTTGAGATAATTAAATTTATTGTTTTGCTTTTTGCCTAGATACCAAGAAGGCATTTTTCCATTGACTTCCCTCAAGTTTGTTCTTTTTTGTTGTTGTTGTTGCTTGAGTTACCTTTATTGAAATACACTATTTCATATATGGGAGAGAACTGTTGACTTTTTTAAATACTTGAGTGGTTTCTTTTATAGGTATACTGTATTTAAATAGTATATTTTGAATTAAACAACTTAAAAATTTGCCTGCTGAACAAAAAGTTTCTAATCTTTAACACAACTCTACATTAAGAAGAAATTTATCTGATAAAAATAAAATAAAATATTAGATTTTTTAGCAGGTGATGCTTAAAGATCATATTATAATTGGAAATTCCTTCTGAAATTGAAAAAATCAATAGATATTTCCCAAAAGGAACAAGAATATTCATATTTCCCAAGGAGTTCTCTGTCCTTTGGATAAGGAAAACATCTAAATGGATGACCCTCAGAAGCCTCAGGGCTTTCTATAAAAGGGTCAAATGACATAGATAAGTAAACCACAAAAGAACAGGTTATTGGCAAGGATTACTGAAGGACATGAATAGTTTAAATCCCTAAGAGACAAATTACCTTCAAACTTTTTGCTCTAATAGTAAGAACTTAAAAGTTATACATGTACATTTTAGTGAACAATGGTAACAATGATTCAAGTAAATATTAACTAATCAGAAATGTCCCAGAAAAAAATTGTGTAGGTTAGTTATATCATTGCCACATGCTACTGACATCTGTCTGTTAGACAAAGGAATATCTTTGTGTTCATGTTTTTTTTAATGAAAGTTCTGTTGTTTTCCTACATTATAGCAGATGTTACTGCCCTAAGCAAATTCACCCATGTGTAATTCTTTTCAATAACTAAATCCTCAAAGAAATGCATTGCCTTCCCCGTGTTCACATACAGAGACTGTGTTGAAAATTCTGCAGTCCAGGTAGTCACTCGGGTCCTCTGTTATTCCTGGAATGGCCACTGAATGTGCTTATACAATGTGCACTAAATAAAGTGATTGGAGAATAGTTAAGCCAGTCACAGTGTAGAATAAAAAATAGCTAAAGTATCTTATGCTAAAATCCCACCTTCTGGGAACTTAGGAGTATTATACACTTCTGAGAAGTACATCATTTTTTAGTAGCCTGCTCCAACAGTCCTTGATAATACAAAGACAGGCAGAGGCAAATCCAGAAAGACATCTCGCTACAATGTTAGGGTGGCTCTAAAATTACCTTCCAATTGTTCCAGGATCCAATTTCACACCAGTATTGAAGAAAATTATAAAACTCTGTTTTCAATGACAAAAACCTTGAATTCTTTCAAAGGCTCCACAGAGGTAGAGGTTGTATAGTAGACAAGGATGGAGCTCCTACTCCAAACACAATACAAACACCCATTTTTAGAGGCTTCACCAATGCTGAATAACCAAGATCCAGCAATTTACAATCCAGAAAAATCAGAAAAATAATTATACTATGAGAAGTGTCGGCATAGCATTTAGTAAAATTTTCATTTAGCAGAGACTAGCTAACTTTACACATCACTATAACATGTTGACTTTGTAAATTTGCCCCAAAACAAAAAGTAGTAACATACATTAAAAGAGGACGAGAAAGGATTGTAGGAGCCAGAAGGATTAAAGACACCACAAGGAAACTCACAGAATCAACTCACTTGGGCTCATAGACACTTAACCAACAACAGGGAGCCTGCATGGGACTCACCTAGGCAGTCTGAGTATATGTTACCATTATGTAGTCCTCTTGTGGGACTCCTAACAGTGGGGACAGGGTTGTCTCCAACTTTACTGGCTTTTGGGACCTTACTCCTCATATTGGGTCACCTTGTCAGTCTTAATACATGGGGATTTACTTAGTCTTATTGCAACTTAATGTGCCATGTTTTGTTGATACTTAGGGAAGAACTGCTCTTTCCTAAACAGAAATGCAGGAGAAGTGAAATTGGGGTGGATAGGAGCAAAGGGGGAATGGGATAGAGGGATTGAGGGAAGACAAGGAGAAACTGCAGCCAAGAAGTAAAATAAATAAATTAATAAATATATTTTTTTAAATGTTAATTCTCATAGGTTCATCTAAACATGGTTACCAGCAGGTAATGGAGTGTCTTTTCTTTGGATCAGTGTAAATATGTTTGCAGAGAGCCTGTTCAATGGAGTCTCTCTCTCCCCAAATAGTTTTTTTTTTGTTTGTTTGTTTGTTTTGTTTTGTTTTTGTTTTTACTGTTAGATAACCAAGGACTTCAGGACTTCTCAATTTCCCAGAAGGAAACTCTGCATCCTGTGTTTATCTCTGATAAGACAGAGGGAAGTAACAGCATGGACACCCTTGCTTTATCATCACACCCCAAAAATTAACACTGCAGCATATATGTAGACTTCAAAATCAATTTGCATGAAACCAAAGGACGCAAGTTTACTAACACTAGGTTGATACACTTTCATCAACAGATGGCAGATTTTAAACTGTCTATATATAATTTGTCCCATTTGGAAAAGCTGTCATGAGATAGATCCACAAATAAGTCAGAGAATTGCTCATACAATGTATGAGAAGTCACAATTCACACCATTTCCATTTCATTTAAATGCATTCCATGTCAAACATCAGACATTCATAACACTGGAATTCTAGTAATTATAAAGAAATTACTCTTCTAAAAGTTCTTCAGTGATACCAATTCCAAACATTTTGGTACTAAGGTCAGTTTCCTGGTCATCAGGCCATCCATGGTCCAGTGGCATTACTAATGCTAGAACTCTAAAACACTCTTGTCATTTTGACTTACTCCTGAATGACAGTTACCACTTACTGGGGGCTGCTACTTCCTGTATGTGAAGTTGCACCTATGGCTACTGCTGTCTATGCAGCATTGAGTTCACTGTCTTAGCTGCCCAGCACTAATGACCTGTTAACGGAAGCACATGAAGCTCATCATCCGCAATCCTCACACGAAGTTTGCAAAGTTGACCTTGTCCAGTGTCCTTTCTCTGATTTTTTAAATTCTCTTCTTCTTAGTTCAATTATTTTTCTTTATTTCCAGTTCTTTCATTTTCCTTCCATGAACTTAGCGACTCTGTCATCTAACTTCAAGTAATTTGCAAGCTTTACCTCATTCCAAATTTAATAAGTACTCTCTAGTCAGAAGGAGGGATATGTCTTCTTGTAGAGGACACTCAAGACATAAATTCTAACTCCCCTGGAAGGACACTCAAGGCATCAATGATAACTCATCTGGAAGACAGTTAGGAAATGACTATCCACTCTGGTGATGAGGCTACAATGATGATGACCTCCATGCTCAACAAAAAGATGTCTCTAAGCAACCTGGAAGTCAGAAACTACAGAAAACAAAGGCCTGATTTTGTAATTGTGTGACTTTCCTTACAAAAAGTTATTCTTTTAAAAGAGAACCTGCTGAGCAGACCTGAAAATGCTACCATGAAGACATTTGTTCCTGTAGATAACAACCAATGTATTCAGTCTATTTAATAAACTCAGTAAAGCTAGGGTGTACATGGTTATAAAACATAACCCAAACTTCAGAGCTATCCTGAGAAACTACCTGCTCTCCATTTAGAAAGGAATGTATAGTTTAGGTTGGAAGGCTGCGTACAGTGCTTATGTTGTAATAGAATTCATATGAGTCAACTTAGAAGGTCTATCTGTCATCTGTCATCTATTTATCTTTCTGTCTTTTTCACCATATTGTCTTTCTTTAATCACCTTACTGAGAAAAATAGTTCTATAACAATAATCATAGAAAATAAATGGAGAAACCTATAACTTGCAAAGATTAAATGACCAACTGTATCTATTTAGGGAACAGTAATTCGGTGAATAAACCCTGATGTTTTTCAATGAAATATTATAAAGCAACAAAAAAAATCAATGTGTTACTGATGTATGCATGCATATTTTAAACATAATTATAGGCGAAAAACTTGTGGAATGATTTATATAACAAGATATATTATTTAGATATCTTAAAATATCAAAATGACTATTTTATATTACCTAGATACTTTCAATGACTTTAGTATTAAACACCAAGATCAACCATAACAGTTATAAGAAGATAAAATTGAAATGAGAAATAAAGAGGGGGAGATTGCATTCAGAAGAATTTCAAAGTGAATAACATACATTCAGCACTCATACAACTTCTATTTTATTCTTTTATGTATTGAAAGAGTCTTAATATAGAAAACACATTTTACAAATTTTAAAAGAAGCATGAACTGATAATTTCTTATTGACCATGTTGAAGTCTAAACTAAACTTATTTCTCCTGAAAGATAGCATAAAGCAGTGTGACTTAGGGAGCCCATTCCCTAGGGAAGGATACTATTTCAGCCCAGATACAAGGGGGGCCTAGGCTGTCCCCCAAATGATGTGACAGACATTGATAATGCCCCATGGAAGGCCTCACTATCCTTGGGGAGTGGTGGGGATGGGTTTGAGGATTTGGGGGGACATGGGAAGATAGGAATGGGGGATTGATATGTAAAATAAGATTTCTTCTAAATAAAAAAATAATCAAATAAAAAATGGTGATATGCTTCCCCAGCATTTGATCTATGAAATTGATGCAAAGTACGTTAGTGATAAAATTAAAATGTTGGGCTAACTGGTAATGGGTTTTGTGTGTGAAAGAAGACACATAACTGAACATTACCCATCCTGGCTGAGAGACTATCAGGCCCACTGAGAAGCAATCATTACCTTAAAATACATTCTCTTTCAAGGAAGGCACGAGGTCCTCATCGGAGCACTTCAGCATCTCTTCCAACACAACCCCTGGCTAACCTGTGTCCTCCAGACTGCTCTCAGAACAGCTAGCCTCTATCAATCTCTGTGCCCAAATCTACACAGCATCTTGACTGTCATCACCTTCTAGATCTAACTACTTTTTTCTTCCAGTTCCCTCCCAACATTAGCAGAAATATCTAGTTTGTTATTCCTTAGAATCACTCTCCTCCTAATGAGTCTGCAAGAGTCAAGCAGCAGAAAGTCAGGGTTCACAAGCCTGGAATCTTCCCCAGTTTCTAACAGAATAAATATACAGGCCTCCATTCCACAAGCATAAATCGGAATATCAACTAATGCTTAAGTAGCCAGATGAACATTGACCCAGAGTGAAATGCCTGGCCCTTAGCTTTCACTGCTGCCTTTCTCTGCTCAACAGCCTCCTCCTTCGTTACCCAGTTCCTTCTCATTCTTCCTTGCAGCTCAGTGCTTTCTACATTAGTCTGCTGGCAATCTATCTCCGACCATCTCAGCATTTCTACACTGTCACCCGGGCCCCTTAACTGCTTGCTTTCTTAACTGAAGAGAATGCACAAAGAAGACAGGACCTGGGTTTCTCTTGCCCAGTTAAGTCTTTAGCTAAGTGCATAGAAACTGTTATATAAATGAATGAACACATAAGTTTGAGAGGTTCAAAGTCGCCGCTATATGCTCGCTTTCTTTACCACCCACTGTCTGTGTGTTTACCCATGGGGAGCCTTATAAAGCAGGGGTCATGGGCACAGGGTTACAGTTAGGTTACCTTTAGGTTACGCTTTTCATGATTGTTTTTACAAATGTCTCACCTTTCCTTGTTTCTTCTCCCTCTAGGGTTGTATCAACACTAAACTCACAGGAAACACTTCCAACAGTGTGTTAACGAGATGTTTTCATTATTATACCACGAAGATACATATAACTTCTGTTATGATGCTCTTGTTCCCAATTCTAAGACATTTGTTTCTAAACAGTAAAAGTTTTATGAATACTAAGACAAAAATGAGATATTACATTTAATTTTAAAGATGAATAGCTAAGGCTAGTGACAAAGCTTGGTCTTCTGTCCAACTTCTGTCCTAGTTTTTCTGTTTCTTATTGTCTCTTATATCAACAAACTTCTGGTCTCTGTGATCTAGGCTGTTCACACTATACCCTGACTATAACTACCCTTTTATTTCTACACTCTTTCACTTTTAGTTGACATTTTAGATGGTGGTACATGCAAAAGTTCCAGTTGGGTAAGCGTGGTTTGTATGTTGGTGCCTGTGAGCACAAAAATCCCTCCTTAATATGGCTACAAGGAGGAATATATAACTGGGGGCCCCAAAGCATTGCAGTCATCAATATCCTTAAAGTCCTTCCCCAATAGTATCTCTGTTATTAGAATATTATTAGCATGCCAATCTAAGTGGTTTATAACGACCATCTCCCATGTATTGGTTTTCTGAGATGTATACCCTTTCTTAATCTCCAAGAAAACTTCAGAAGTATAACACTTTTAAAACTTCAAAAAGAATAAAGACCTCACTGGCATCTTTTACCATCTCTTTCTGTGACTCCCTTTTTAATCTTAGGGCCCAACTTCACCTCTGTGGCCCTGCTATTGATTAAATTTGCTTCCCAGGCGATATGACCAACTACCAACAAAGGGTCATTGCAACTATGAAATGAATTACAGCTAACTATGGTGACTAACTCCTGTAATTGTAGCATTTGGGAAGCTGTCATTAGGACAGTCATGAGTACAAGGCTGGTCTGGATTATACATAATGAGTTCCCAGACAGCCAGGCCTAACTAACAGAGACTCTGCCTCAAAAAAAAAAAAAAAAAAAAAACAAAAAACAAAAACAAAAAAACCCAAACAATGTCAATTAAGGTGAATATTAATTTCCCCCAACAAAGAACAGCATATATGCACAGAGGCAAAGATTGGAGTGGCATTTCCAAAAACAAGGAAAGCCACAAATTATCAACTAACATCAAAAAACAAAACAGGGACCAAGATGTGGAACAAATGTTCATTCATGTTTTAGAAGACCTTAACCTACCAACATCTGGATTTCAGATGCACAGCTAACATCTATGAAATGACAATTTCTGTTGCTTTATGTTTCCTAGTTCATGACCATTTGCCATAGTAGCCATAGGGAAATGATGTGACCTCCTTCTAAGACAGTCCATTGGGGCTAAGTGATTGTTGCCCTCCCCCAAAAGAATGAATACATGCATTATCTGCAATCAAAAGCAATTACTTTCACATAAGAGACCTTCTAAAATCCTCTTCCCTCTGTCTGGGGTCTCTAACATTCTACAATGAACACAGGTGTGTAGGGTGAGCTGGGGCAAAGCCACTGGTAGATACGTTTACATTGGTAAAACACTGTTTTGTTTTTATATTGATCTACATAGCTATTTTATATCTAAAAGGGATAAAACATGCCTAACAAGCATGAACTACTTTAATGAACAACTAAAACTTACATTAATATCCACATCAAATGACCTGTCCCACTTAGAAAACCTTCAACCCAGGAAACCCAATTGCCAGCCAATGGCTAATTAGCCTTCATAGTGTCTCATTCTTAAAGAATGTCCCTGAACATGGCATACCAGGCAATAGCAAGTCATCAAACCGAAGTAACCAGTGACCAAGCTAACCTTTTAGCTACCGGAAGCAGCTTCACTGACTGTGGCCTGTGCTTTTAACTGAATCATTATCTCAGATGGTGAATCAGTGAAGTGGGCAGAAGGATGAGTGAGTTGGAATTCAGATCACAGCTCCTTTTCAAGGATAAGCATACATGTTCTAAAAAAAAAAAAAAAACCCAAAACCCTCCACAGCAATCCTCTCACTTGCTTGCACACAAAGAGGACTTGTCAGTCCCTTCTCATTTGTATGAATTTGCATCCATCAACTTCTATCTGGTCCAGCATTTAATTAACAGCAATGTGCATCTGGCAGATTTTTTTCTTTTCAGGAACCAAGAACACTGTCTGCAGTCAGGTCACATGCCAAAATTAGCTGGCCCTCTCTGCACAAATCACAGTTCCTCTCATGGAGACTGTATTGGAGCAGGCTTCACTGTTTCACATTCAAATGATCCTCTTATCTTTATCCCTCCTTTTCTTTTTCTTAATAACATACAGACAATCCTAGATCCAAATAACTGCTCAGCTCACAGCTTTCTTACAAATCTGTCACAAAGGATGATGACTCCAAAAGCAATTGCAAAGCAATATGGAAGATAATATTCTACTTTGCAAACAAATTTCTGACTGTTGAAATGGGCTGGATTACTCACCAGACTTTTCTGTCCCTGGCCTAATGGAACTGTGGCCTTAGGGAATAGGAAAAGTGAAGAAATGAGTGGGTAATATAGAAATAATCATTTTTGCTGTAATTTAAAAGAATGTAATGTTTCCCCAATAGAACCTTAGCACTGACCAGGAGACAGCAATCGTCTTTATCTTCAACAAATTTGATCAGCATAAATTCAAATCTCACTTTGAGCAAAACAGCCTGAAAAGTTTATTAGCCACCATAATATCAGCTTGTTTTGTTTAAAAACATGTCTTTGCTGTTGTAAATTCCCCCCTTTTTTTGGCCTTTTCTGTCAATAATGCACTCATTGGTAGATTTTTTAATAAGTCCAAGGTTATAGGCCCAATTGCCACATGAGTGTGTTCATACAACATCAATCTCGAAGTCACAGATAAGTATCAGTGCAGTCAATACTGGAGGACCAACTGAAGGAAGAAGACCTCCTCACAGACCTCCTCACAGAAGTTTGGGATGCAAACTTCAAAACCTAGAACTGCAAAGGAATTTGTTTGCCCAAACCTGCTGTTCTTGTCTTCAGATCCCATGACCCTTGAGTCTAAAGGCTTTATAAACCATGGGCAAGCCTTTGCAAAGATGGTACAGATGCAAACCGTAAACATAAAGTTGCTAGAAAATAATATCAAACAGGCTGTATCCAGGAAACCAAGTGAAGTTTGTAAGCATGAAACAGGAGGAGCCAGAAGTTCAAAGCTGGCATCTCTTACCACCAAGTATGTGAGCATGGCAAATATTAAAAACGGACTCTTTCAAATATGTTGCTTTACTTCATGTATGTGTGTTTATGTTAATAAAGACAAAAACAGTGCCCCAACTAAACATCTTATTCTATCTAGTAAAACCCTCAGTGCTAGAAATGGGTATTTTATTGAGTCATTGGCGAAAAGGGTTTCATAAACACACACACACACACACACACACACACACACACACACACACACCACAGCCTATTGGTTATTCTCCTCCATAACCTGATGATAAGGCCCTATTGCTAAAGATCCAATAAATTTATGTCATTTAACAATACAGTCATACCATTTTTCACAGCATCAAAAAGTAACTAATATATAGCTACCCATCAAAATTTAAAGGTAAGACCCTATTGCTAAAGACACCACATACTTTGGACACAGGATGTAGAGAAATCAAGCTAGTACTGACCAAAGATATTATTCTCTTTCTGTCTCTCACAGTATTGGAAGGCACTAAGCAGGATGATGCAGGAAATTTTCATTAAATCTTTCCAAGATGCGAACCCTATCTACTGTGGTAATGACCAACATGGCAAGATATGCTACAGGTGCAATAGTGGCATGAATGTTATGGAGATAACCCATAACATTTTTTTTTGCTTGGGTTTAAGGTTTATTACACAAGAAAATCACATGGCTGGTACTGTAAAGTTAGTGAGTAACCCATGGCAGGAGATCTCATATCCTCTATGGGTGAACCCACTATGATTTTGCTTAAGTATTGAGTTTTCTCTAAATTTATGTCTATAGCTTAGTGCAGCTTTCATTATAGACTATTTCTTTGTGGACTGGACTGCAGGTTTGCTGAAACTCACAGCTGGCAAAAGTACAAAGGATTAGTACATTTGGGAAGCTCAGCCACAAATAGAGCATCCATATCACCTTGATCCCCCTAAAATTTCAGTGACTATTATTGAAGAACAGCCAGAAAGATTTAAGAGCCAGAGTTTGGGGAATGACTGGAGCAAAATATTATCTTCAGACATGATGACTCCACACCTATGTGTATATGAGCAGCACAAATTGGACTTGATAGGTTACAAAGGAAGGAAGGAAGGAAAGGAATGAGGGAGGAAGGATAAGAAAGGTAGGGAAAAGAAAATAAGTTGAAAGGTAGATGGAGATATGGAGTAGCCTTTAAAGGAATTCAGTAGAAGATTGGTGATTGAATATGATATAGTCACATTTTACGCATTCTCAAAGAATGAAAGTATTATATATTTTTAAACACTTTTAAGTGATGTTCAGATACTACTGGTAAATCAGGGAATGCGTCCATCTCTGCAAGTTGTCATCATTTTGTATTCTATGCTTTTTCCTCATATGAAACTAAATTTGTGTGCTCTATATGGATAACTCCAAATAAAAATTTTTAAGAATATGTTTACCCATATTTTAATGTTATGATGGCTCATATGTCTTCTTGAAGCCAAATGTCAATGTCATTTATCTAAGCATGAAGCACAAGGATTCAGGGAAGACTATAGCAATCCCTTATTCTACATAAAGAGAAATAATTAGGTAATAGGAACCAACAAATAAAAAAGGAGGAGAAGTTCTGATCTTCAAGATGAAGCAATGAATCTGTTGGAATTGAGAATAGTCAAGTAATAGTTAATGAAGCAAATGGGAAATGAATTTGCTTTTATGTTTTTTATCTGAATCACAAGGCAAAGCCACATCCATGAAGAAGAGAAACTTCTCTTGACTTCAGGTACACTCACAACTCTAAAAATTACAGGATTCATTATTTAAGCTTGGTATAGGGTAAATAAATACCATATGATCTTATATACATGTCCCATCTCAGAAGTTGATCCAAAGAGACAAAGCACAGAATGATGAGAGCGTGAGAAGTTCATCAAGAAATACAAAGTTCCTGGTAGAGTGAGTTCTGATGTCTGTCACAGGTAGAGTGACTATAGCTAACAGTAATGCAATGTGTATTTAAAATAGCTTGAAGAAATAATTCTATGAGGCAAAGGACAGTCATTCAGATGAAGCCGAAGACCACAGAACTAGAAAAAAAAATGTGTAACAACACCACATCTGATAGAGGACTAATATCCAAAACATAATGAACTCAAGAAACTGAATATCAAAAAAGAATAATCTGATTTAAAAATTGTACACAAATCTAAACAGAGGATTCTCAATAAAAGCAAACTCAAATGGCAGAGAAACACTTGAAACAGTTAATTTCCTTAGTGATCAAGGTAAAGGCAAATCAAAACTACCATGAGATTCTATCTTATGCCTGTCAAGATGGCTAATAACACAAGTGACAGTTCATACTAATGGGGATGTGGAGCAAGGAGAACACACCTCTATTGCTGGTAGGAGTGCAAACTTGTACAGCTACTGTAGAAATAAATATGCTGGTTCTTCTCCTCTGGAAGTCAGGACTTGATCTACCTCAAGAATTAGCTATATCACTCTTGGACATATACTCAAAGAATACGCTATCCTACAACAAGGATACTTGCTCAACCATGTTCAGTGCCAGAAACTGGAAACAACTCACATGTTCTTCAACTGAAGAATGGATAAATAAAATTCAGTACATTTACACAATGGAGAACTATTACTCAGCTTTTTAAAAATGACATGAATCTCTTAGGTTTCTCCTTGTATCCTAGTTTCTCTGGTGGTGTGAATTATAGATTTGTGTTCCTTTGCTCTATGTCTAAAATCCAAATATGAGTGAGTACATACCATGTTCTTCTTTTTTACGACCCTAGGTTACCTTCACTCAGGATGGTTTCTTTAAAGTTCAACCATTTGCCTGTGAATTTTCAAGATTCTCTTGTTTTTCCTCGGCTAAGTAGTATTCCATTGTGTAAATGTGCCACATCTTCTTTATCCAATTCTTCAGTTGAGGGGGCATCTAGTTTGCTTCCAGGTTCTTGCTATTACAAATGATGCTGCTATGAACATAGTTGAACAGATGTCTTTGTTGCATGGATGTGGATCATTTGAGTATATACCTAAGAGTGGAATTGTTGGGTCCTGTGGTAGACTGATTCCTATTTTCCTGAGAAGGCTACCTTAAATGCCTTTCCCTGATAATGAGATTGATAACTAACTTATATCCCATCATGGAGCCCTTATCTAGTAGCTGATGGAAACATAACGGACACCCACAGCTAAACACTGAGCCTAACTCCTGGAATCCAGTTGCAGAGAGGGGAGGGAGTGATAAGAAAATGGGGTCACACAAGGGCTATAGAAAACCCACAGAGATAGCTGACCTGAACAAGGGGTTGCTCATGAACACCTAGACTGATAGCTGGGAAACCAGCATTGAACCAACTCAGACAACCTGAATATGGGTCTCAGTTAGAAGGCCTGGGCAGTCTAAGGAACCTCTGACAGTGAAACCAGAATATATCCCTAGTGCATGAAAAGACTTTGGGAGCACATTCCCCATGGATGGATACTCCCTTAGCCTAGAGGAAGGAGGGAGGGCCTAGTCCTTGCTCCAAAGGACTCCACAGATTGTGATAATCTCTCCTGGACGGCATCACCCTCCCTGTGGAAGTAGGCAGGGGAGTGGAATGGGAGGTGATTCAAGGCCATAGGAGGGAGGGGGGGGAAGGAAGGAGAGGGAACTGGGATCGATATGTAAGAATAAGAAAAAATAATGTATATGTGTGTTGTGTGTGTGTGTGTGTGTGTGTGTGTGTGTGTGTGTGTGTGTGTGTATTTAAATGGCATGGATGAAATTTTCAAGCAAATGGTTTAGCTGGGAAAAAAAAACTGAGTGAGGGAAATCCCAGGACCCAGAAAGAGAAATATGGTATGTATTCACTTACAAATGGATAGCAGCAATTAAGTAAATGATAACCAACCTACAATCCATAGACCCAGAGGAGGGGAGTCTAGGAAGGACACATGGATCTTCCTTGGAGGAAGAAATGAAATAGATATTGGGGGGTGACTGGGGGTGGGGGAAGACAGGAGCAGAAGGAATTAAGAGGCATTTGATGGATGCCAAGGAAGTCTAGCGCAGTGGAAACTTCCTAAAATATATGGAAGTGATTCTTTTGAGGTTTTCTAATAATAGAAGATATGGGATCTCAACTGCCCATCTTTTATCACCAAATAAAGTTTTCAGTAGCAGGACTGGATTACATTCAATTGAATTCTTCTCCCAGGGGGTTCCACCGGAAATCCCCAAACACCCTGGCTGTTGCTAAAACAATGGGTTGCTCTCTGAAAACTGACAGTTGGCCTCCATTGCTGAGGACAGCACCCATACAACTCACTGAACATGAAGAAGTCAAACTGTTGCCTACATGGAGCCTTTACCCCTAAGTCTAGTGTCTTTGGGAAGGAAGGTACTCTGAAAGCTTCCAAAGGAAGAAACATAAACACCAACCCAGCCACAAAAACCTTAGACCAACAATCTGTCTGCCTCCAAATATGCAAGGACGGTGGAGGTGCAGAGTTTGCAATAGTAGACAACAAATATATTATTTGACCTAAGGCCCACTCCATGAGATGGAATCCTTACTTGACACTACTAGGGGCAACCAAGAACCAGAGACTAGATAACCCAGAGACCTAGCATAAAACCAAATATTTCTGGTCAAAAAAAAAAAAAAAAAAAACAACATAAGTAAATATGAAAAACAGTATCAATAAAATGACTCCTTTTGATATTCTGCTATAGTCATAATCTGTGCCTTATTCAGTTATCATCAGGGAAACATCCTCCAGAAGCAGATGGGAATAGATGCAGAGACCCAGAGCCAACTCTTCCATGGAGGGATAGGGCTAGATGGGAAGCTCCATCAAATCCATCTCCTCAGAGCTTAGGGAACCCCAAGGAAGAGGAAGCAGGAAAGAGGATAAGACAGAGGGGTTGGAGGACACCAAGATAACAAGGCCCTCTGAATCAACTAAGCAAGGTGCTTATGAACCATAGAAACTGCATCAAGCATAGGGGCCTCCACACAGATCTGGACCAGGTCCTTCTCAATCTATATTTGCTTAGTAACGTTATGGGACTTATAAGTATGAGAAAAAAAAAATGGTACTCTGATTCCCTGTGTCTGCTATTGGGACTCTTCCCTTCCTGTTGAGCTGCTGTGATCAACTTCAACATGATGTTTTTGCTTTATTATATTTTATTTTGTCATGTTTGGTTTAAAAAGAAGAAAGAGTTCCAAATGTTCTTGTCACAGGAAATGATAGAAGTCTGAGGTAATCAATATGCTAATTACTATGACTTAATCATTATACCCTGACACAACAGAAACACATTTCTAAAATTCACATCTACCATATAAATATGTACAATTGTGTGCACCTTAAAAATAAATATTTTTTAACTTAGGGAAAAACTACTTTGGAAAAAAAGGAAATGTTGGCCAGAAGTCACTGAAATATTGACAAAACAATTTTAAATGTGTCTTAAACTGACTTAACATACCTCACACTAAATCTATATTAAATTAAGGCAACATAATTTAAAACCATGACATTTCTGAAATTCCCATGATAGATCGGTGTTTTGTTTATTCTAAAATACAAACAAATTTATATCCATTCCATGATTTTTTTCAACCTAATGGGTAATTATAAATATTATGACTACTCTCCCATAGTTCTTATTATTTCACTTCTTAAAAATTTCCATCTCATGCTTCCATCCAAGATTTTAAGATGTTCTTTGAGCTACACAGTAAGCAGAACAGTATGTTATGCTCAGAATATAGGCTGATGAGAGGGCCGCACAGGTGGTGTGTCTTTAATCTCAAGCAATGGTGACAAAACTGCTTCTGAGTAAAAAAGCTCATGCATCTAATCAAGCATCACCTCCACCTTCCTCACAAATGTCTGAAGTGTGTTACTGGCTTCCTTTTAGAGTTCTGTATGTTAGTTTATATCCATTAATTCTTCTTTAGAAGACTTAGCAATGCAGGGCCTCTCAGACCTGATTTTACAACATGTTTCACATGTGTGTTTAATAGTTCTCACCAAGGCAGGGGCATATGCTTAAGAATGGAGTCTCATTTAGGAGAAGCAAACTGCCTTTGGGTGCTGACTGTTTAACACCTTTTTTAACACCTTACCAGTTGGTGTATTCTCTACTGAAAGAGAGAGAACAACTCTATTTTGAAAAGTAGCATTGTGATTTCCATATTGTTGGTTTCTCACTGCTTCAGCCCTGTTGAGTGAATGGCATCCACACTCCTTACATTCCAATGTGCTGAGCTAATAAAAGTATTGTGCAAATTTTACTCTGCTTCCTAATCTTCCCTACCCTGTAAAAGTTTTTCAGTTTTCAATTAAAATGAGTGCTTATGTGGGTAGAGTTTAAAAACCCATCTTTCTCAACTTAGAATCCAGTTTGCTATTGCCTCATCTCAGGGCACATCAATTATGCAGCTCAGGGAATAAGCACCAGGAACATAAGTGTCCCCTTGTTGGCACTAGCCACATCCTGTCACACACACACTCAAAAGATCCCTATCACATCAAGGATCTTAGCTAATACGTCAGTGACTGATCTGGAGAACAAAAATGATCCTCTACTCTCCATCTGAGGGTTCCTGGAAATGGGCTACAATATTTGGTACAGACCTGCTTGTCCTGTGTGGTTTCCCACCTTAATTACAAAGCCAAGAAACTAAAGTAGAGCATAAAAGTGTGGCTATAACAAAAGCTATGGCTGTGGTGTTTGCTTTGGAAACAGAATCATGTTATGGCATGGATCATAAAGCCAGTCCACCTGAGTTCAGACTCTGAATGTCTCATCCTACCACATGTCCCTTGGTTTAAGAGACTTTGACTCTTGTATAAATAAATCCAAAGAATGACTTTTATCAACCACTAGTAAAAGATGCACAAGAACGGGAATTTGGGAGTCACCTGTTGCTCCACCCTAGCCTTAAGAAGAGTGTCCGATTCTGATATGCCCTTAGTACGATTCTTTTACCATTCAAAGAAGGAAGCGTGAACAGTCATAAGTAGCTTGACACAGCTGTAACCAATAACTGCTGATTATCATTTTGTCATTGTAGTTATAAGATCATTTTGTTCTAATCTCTCCTTCTCAGATATAAAGACCTCAGGATAACTATTCTAATTCTAAATTTCCTCTAGAGACTTGGGAAAAACACTGCTGAGACAGAAGGAAATGTCCTAGCCTGAAACAGGAGTTCCATTCTACACAATTATTCAATTTTGGACATTTTCTTTTACCATTTTGATAATTCATGAACAGAGAAGATGGTATTATAAATATTTCTTATTAACAGTGCAGAGTACAACCAACAGATGAAAGTGTTAATACACCAGAAGAGAATATTATTGTCACCAAGATCAGAAAAAAATCAATTAGATATTTAACTATTAGTCATTGTATTGGATAATATAGTTAGGAATAAAAGAACAGTAAAGACCCATTCAAATTTAAAATAGTAAAGTACTAAAGGTGCCTAAATTTAAAGTAGTAAAGTAACTAAGATACCACTTCTCTGAGCTTACCATGGAAGAGCCAATTTTTGAGTAAAACAGTCACACATGATCTCTACTTGGCTGTCTCAGGTTCTGTGTCGTTATCTGTTTGCAATCAGGTCAGATGGTGTATTAATACTTCTGTGTAAATGAACTAAATTTTCCTAAAAGAAGACTTAATAGGGCTATTGATGATCTTCTGATCAAGACAACAGTTTTTATTAACTAAAACAATGGAATTTGAATTAAAATGCTTCAGGAAAACAGTGGAGAGGACAGCCAAAACATTAACTTATATGCATTACATACATAATAGATCTATATATTGGTCTATACTCCTTTCTTATTTTGTATATATTAGGATTTTAAGAATAAAAATATAAAGATAGATAACAACAAATCTTCTTCAATTGATGTTTTAATTACAAAGTTATATCTCATTATCTAGATGTCCCTGTGATATGCTGAGAGCTCATGGAATGATAAGAAGTTAAAATGCATTGAAAGCTTAAAAGGTTATAGGTACAGGAAAAAAAAGTCTGAGAAAAAGAGTCTATAACACTTTATCCTAATTTTGCAATTATTTGATGGTACTGGCTGATTCATGCCTTGTCCCTGTGACTAGGAAAACAAAAAAACAAAAACAACAACAACAACAAAAACCCACATTGCTATATTGTAGCAGCTATAGGAATTAAGAGAGCTCTCTCTCATCAGAGATGGTACACTATCTAGGAGAGAGGACAGGTGTTGGGCCGTTATGTTTGTCTACTCATAGCCAAGTCCCTGCTGAGTCTAGACTATTCATTTACTGGTGATACTACCATGGCATTGTCACAGCACTGGAGAAACTTCTGGGTGTAACTTGCCTTCATTGTTCCTAATTTCTAAGATTTATTCCCCATGTGATTCCTCTAGACTTTTCACAGTCTAGTCTTTACAACTCACACCAAAAAGCTGACACTTGTTTAATGAATCTGTGTTCATGACAGAATTGGGGGCCTAATGATTTCTCTCTGGTTATTTTCAAACATATTTGAAAAATAAAACCTTGTCATTTTTAATTTACCGCCCCATAGAAAAAAAGTATGCAAAGAGAGCAAAGAAATTATAGAATCACACAGAGTTCACGGTAAGGCCCCTTCATTCTGCAGCAACAGAACCAAGACTCAGCTTTAACATCACGCATTGATCAATGTTACCATGCACAGGATGTCAAGCTGTCTGCTCCCGGCCACTCCTTGCTCTGCCACATTTGTCAAGTCTACAGAAGGGGACCCTGGAAGTTGTACTTTGCATACATATAGATAACTAAACAAATGCCAGAGAGCACCAAGGTCTCTTTACAGATCACCTCTCATTGTACAACTTTTTAAAGGTTTATTTACAGGAATAATTATCGAACCTGTTCTCCAGGCAAAAGATGCATCTGTAGCCATCAGTTGCTCAGAACAAAATGTCTACAAAGAATCAGAGATGCTCTGATCAAGGTGAAGTGCAGCCAGGAGGATTGTGATACCAGGGAATAGTAAAGATAAACTGTGCCTCCTTGGCTATTTCCTACACAGCCCAGAAAATTAAAACTCTACCTGGTTAAGACAGATTCCAACAGAACAGAACATATATTTAGCTCTCTAAAAAATATAGAACTAAAATCTACTATTCATTAGAATTCAATCTACTACTCATTAGAATGATCCTTTCCATTTAACATTAATGTCTGTCTCTATGACTACAGATACACTTCTGAACATAATAGGTACAAAGTCATAATTGAAATTAAATGCATTTTCTTCTGACATACTGACTTAAAGCTAATATTACTAATTGAGTTACATTTGTAACTATAAAAGTTAAGGCATCACATATGACTACAGGTAATGACTGCTTATAAATTAGTTCCAATTTTTAAAATAAAAATAATGATCACTCCAAGAACCAAGCTTAAAGAACACGAGTCTGGGAACCCTACCATTATTTCTCTGGGATTTCTAAAGAGGATAGAGAAACGATTAATTCATTAAGGCAAGTGAACAAGCTGAAAAGTGGTAAAGGTATCTTTAGAGTCATTCATGAAAGACAAGAAACCTTTCTGATGCAAAGCCTGATGTTAATTGTATTCATTTTACCACCTGCAAAATTCCTAAGGGACCAGATGGTTATTATCTTCAGAATACATGGCTCTTATTGAACACAATGTACTACTGAGGAGTCAAGATATAGAGAAATTCCAGTGAAATAAGACTATACCTGAGACTACTTCCAGGGGTTCCACCAGCTGGCCTACCATCACTGCCTGGTGTAGCAGTAGATTGTTAGGCTCAGATCTTCCCTATGCTCGTCAAGAAAGCAATCCACCTGCCAGCAATCTAGTGTTCTACTCTTTTCCATGTCCAATTGAGACATTAGAGATTCCATTAGTTAGTCATTGTTCTATTCTTAGCATGAATATTTTTTATGTTCAACTATCCTAATTAACCCTAAAGTCACTGGCATGTGGAAATAGAGACTTCCAGATAATTAAGTTACCCAAGTTAGTATATGGCAAAACCAGAACACACACTGTACCTTAGTTTCCTGCCTGTACAGTAACTGCTCCCCATGCTATATTGTTTAAGTTTGCCATGAATGGCTTCCCTGAAACAAAGACTGAAAAACTGTTGAGGAAATTCCATTTATCTTTTAAATAAAGAAAAATAGAATCGAAATGTGTACTCTAGAAACACAGTGATGAAGCACTACAAATGGGAAAACAAAAAAGGTCATCTGACAGAACTCCAGGGACTAAGGACTGCTGGAAATAGCAGTAGTCAAGAGTAGGCTGAGGCCCTAATTGGTATACAATGCCAAATGGTCAGCCTTGAAATTATTAACATACTAGCCCATGTTAAATGGACTGAGAAAGCTGCATTTATATATTTATATATATATATATATTGTGTGTGTGTGTGTGTGTGTGTGTGTGTGTGTGTAAAACAGAAAGAGGCCATGCTTTCTAGATGGAGCAGTGTGGGTACATGGGAATGGCTGAAGAGAAGGGAAAAGGGAAAGAATGTAATTACATTTTAATTTAAAATGGTTTTGATTTTTAAGCAGTCAGCATAGGTTCTTAGGACCAGAGAGAATAAGTAATATTCACATCACATCTAAGATTCACACTTAGATCATTTGAAACTGTTATCAACAGCAATGAAGTTGTAATGATAATCTCTGTCTTTTCTCTGTGGACAAATTTGATCTTGATAAAAGAACCAATGTCATGTTATATATACAAGATCAAAGTTTTTCACTCAATTTAAATATCTTTCAATAGGATAACTTACTGGGTTGCAAATGTATAATGTGATGGACAGCTTTCAGATTCCTCTTAAGAATCCTGAATAAGTAACACAGTTAAGACCTAGACTTTCTTATGTCACCAATATATGAAACTTCAGTAGAAAGGAAGAAATCAATCCTCAACCAACGTGTTCAAGGACGCACTGCTATTAAACATCAGGGATGAGATTCAAACTCAAGTTCCCATCACTCTTTTGACATGCTACCGTACTAACCGTTATAGTTTGAATTACATATTAAATGTCATGTTTTAGTTAACAAATTTGTCTATATAATATACATTTTCCAGAAGTAGAAGCTCAGTAACCTAAAGGAGTAAAGAGGAAGCTTTTAAACACTTATTTTCTAAGCTAACTCATTCTTGCTCATCAAGTCTCAGCTTAATTTCAACTTCCTCCAGTAATTCTTCATGCCCCCGCCGGTAATCCTGGCCTGAAGGGCCCCTAGTACTTGTTCCCATGGGTACCATAACACAAACTTCTAGACTTAGGTGCTTGATGACTTAAATACCCTCAGGTGCATATGTTATGTAAGAATAAACTCTGATCCTGGCTTAGAGTCCACTGTGTCCCTAAGCCTAGCATACAGTAACTGCATAAAAAACATTTACACAATAAATGAATGATAGAATTGCTAAATTTGACATATTAAGTTTCATTTGGCTTTTGAGAGCTTTTAAGTAGTGTCAACAAAGAAAAAACAGTAAGATTTGAAAAGGATAGGAGCTGTCTTATATTACGATGATGAAACATCTATATTCTAAAAGAAAGGGGGGGGGTTGGAGTAATAAAGCCTATGTACTGTAATAACACCAGAAAGCATGAGCTGGGCTCTCACAAAACAAAGCCAAAGCATGTTAGAACTCCTGGGTACACTTGTTAGGACATATCATTTCCAAATCAATATTGAAAGAGAACATTCACAGATAATATGAGACACATGCAGTGATCCTTTGTCTATGCCCAATTAAATGGGATATCCTCCTGGACATTTCTACCACTAATTGGTCATGGTACGACACACATGGAACTGGGGGTGATTACCTTAACACATCTGTCTCCCGGTGGTGTCAGGAGAGAAAGCAAGAGTCATTAGAAGAAGGGTGGCTAATTGGTTTGCTTATCTCAGAGCCCAACAAGTTAAGGATTATAAATCCTCTTGGAGTTTAATGTGCAGCTCAGAGATAAACTGGGGCAAGGAAATGCTTTTAAAACCTTCAGCCCTAGAAGGCAAAGTGGTAAGGATCCCAGAGACAAGAAAATAAAATAATATTTATACCTAACAGTGTGAAAGCAGTATGTCTCATTAAATAGACCATCTTTTAGCATCCTGAGGAATTACTGACCCATAATGACAGAAAAGTCCACAATTAAGCTGTTACTGTGAATCACCAAAGACACAGAAGACATCCTTTTCCTTTATAAGTGAATAATCCCATGGATGGTCATACCTATTCATCTTGGGGAAAAGACTTTTTTTTTTCCAGAAAGGAAACAAAATAATCATGCAATCTTGTTTCTCACTAGAATCTGTTCATTTTTAACAATGTGGACCTACAGATAAAAAGACAGACCCTAGTGTTAGTAACACTAAGCTAGCTGATGGGGCAGAAAAAGGAATGCACAAAAGGAAATAAACTAACAAGGGATACACAACAGTAGAATTAATTTGGCATTTATCTCAAGTCAGGCCAACAGGCAAACATGCAACTTGAGAGTCTCCAATGTTCAGTGACCCTTGGTCCCTGGAACAGGCAGTCTACCTGTCATAATGAAGATTTCCTATACCAAATTGCATCATAATATGGTTTTCATGAGTTCTGTCTTCCTACTAAGAGATCCCCAGGCACAAAAAAAGGTTATAATCAATGATTATTTCTTGATTATATTTTTACAGTTTTCTCATATCTGTGTTATAGGTTGGATTGATGTCCATGTCATTTCTCTTCATATAACAATGTTCCCTTCAAACTTGATTGCATTCAACATCTCTTTACCTTGGATTCTGAAAGTTTCCCACTTAGGACATAACTGGTCTAGCTGAATGGGTAGAAAAGAAGGCAAACCATAGTTTATGACTTTAGACATTCTGACATGTGAAAATTACTAAAATATATCCCTTGGAGAGTTGTGTAATAAGCCATTTATCCATCCTTGGCATATTTGTAGCAGGAGAAGTTGCATCACAGTCTAGAATGGATACAAGCAAACAAGCCTGTGTCCTCCTTTGCTACTACCACTTCCTGTGTAGGTGGAAGTTCATCATTTAATGATTTATTTATGCATGTATTTTATGTATAACCATCTACACAACAGTGTTGGATCAATTGGGACTAAAATTATAGACATTTGTGAGTTGCCATGTGGGTGCTTGGAATTAAACTCAGAACCTCTGGAAGAATAGCCAATGCTCTTAACTGCTGAGCCATCTCTCCAGCCCCAAAGTTCATCATTTAACTTGAGATGTTTCTCTGACTATGGAGATATGAATAATTATATATAGTAGAAAATAAGCAAATATGCAAATATTAGATCCAATGCTATTGTGATAAGTGCTATAAAACAAATGGAAGAGAAACATTTGTTTGTCAATAAAAGGGGATGGGTATCATGTCCAACAGAAAAGCATAACTGAGGTTCCATTTCAGCTGAAAGTGAATAAAATGAGGCCAAGTCTATTAGAAGATTTTTTCAAAGGTTGAGACATAGAAAAAGATACTTATAAATGTAGGCTGTAGGACTTCTTAGCACATGTAAGCATCCCCAAATAGTGCTACAACTCCAAAGGTTGTATTTGTTTTCCTACCATTAAAGACAAGCTATTTCAAGTATGAAAAAGAGCATCCCCAGGTACCTACTGCGCCTGTGGTGGCAGTGAGAGATAAACTTAGAGGACGAGGAATGGAGATCTAGCATGTGAAGCGCCATGGCTGAGAAAGAGTGGAACCATGCTTAAGCCCCCAAAATCCTGCAGCTAGCTGGAGCTTTGGGATACATATGTGAGGAAAGGTCAGCCATGGTGTGGGGGGAAGAGCAGAAAGAGAAATAATAATATCCAATCTAAACATGGTATTAATCAGTTTTCTGATGTTATGACATTGCAGAGTTATTATACCTGTTGCATCAGTATATTAAAGATTCCTGTCTTAAAATATCTCAAGATAGCATCCTTCTACTTTTTTTTAATCAATGGAACTATAGGTCAAGGGCAGAAAAGTTTCTCTTTAGATATTCACAGTGTGTGTGTGTGTGTGTGTGTGTGTGTGTGTGTGTGTGTGTGTGTGTGTGTGTGTGTGTTTTCCCCTGGGGTAGGAGGCACGGGAATTATAAGAGCTCCCTCAGTGGGTTTCATGACTTCAATGCAGATTGCCATCTAATAGAAAAATTGTGACCACAGGAAACCCATACTTTCAGAAATGTAAAATGTCACAGCAAATTCAAATGATTTTTTTTAAATAGATGTGATTCCATCAATTGAAAGAAACCGAATCTTCATAAGGCAAATGTGCCTATTTAATTGACTGCTTCAGAGTGTCAGGCAGATGGAGGCATCAATGTCTGTGTGATGAATAGTATTAATAAGGAATCTTACAGTTGTGCTTTGTTGTTTTGGAACCATTTTTTTCCAACAAGAAAACAAGCAATACTACTCTGAGAAATGTACTACACACTATCCTCAAATCCAATTTTCCTCCTTAAGACTATAGTTTAAAAACATATGAAGAAACTAGCAAAGCTTTACCCCAGACTGAGGACTGAGTTTGCAAAGAACCAGTATGTATATCACACACAAGCACTTGGGGACAGCTCATGCAGTGACAGCTGGCTAACTTGACTATCTGCTTCTATTTCAGATGCTTGGGACCAAGGCATAATCTTTAGAACTCCAAGAGAAGATTTTTGCCATTGCCCTTGCTAAAGACAGGAAACGGGCATTAGCTGGAGTTAGCCAGGTTGGGCAGTTACTAGCAAAAAAACACATTTGTTGCTGTGACATTTCATGCAATATTTCCCTTTATTTATACTTCTTTTGACTAGGGTAAATTGTATATATCATAAAAAGAAGAAGAAAAAATGTTATAGGAAAATGGTGGTAAGAGCTACAATTGTAGTTTCCTACAACCAATCCCTCCAGACATGTTTTCTCATCTAAATAGATCTAGGCAAGCTCCAAGCTTGCCATCACAATCCCATAAGAGGATAAAGGTAAAAATGCTTCATAAACTAAAGAGAACAAGGGATAAGGAGTGAGCAATTTCCCCATGTTGCTAAGTTACCAGTGAAATTTCCTCGAGAAGTGACTACCTCCTTTTAGGAATATATACAGTTTGTACACTACCATAGCTCTTTGTAAGTGTTGGGGAAGTGCGCAGTTACTCTTCAATGCTCACATATTGCTTTTGGCATTCTCACAATCCAGATTTTCCCACCCATTTCATATGTTTGAAGTCATTGGTCTCCAACTTGCTGTCTCAGGTGACCTCCTGGAGAAAATCTGCTATATAGTTCAAGTTCATTGAACCAAGCAAGGATCATGATATGCTCACACCTCTCCTGCGATTGATCATCTGAAGAGAACACTCTGCTGTTGAATAGACCATCATGACCTTAAGATCATTCCTTTATTGGTAAGGTGGGATGAGAGACCCAATGGTACAATTTCCTCTGATTGTGAGCACAGTTGTGGAAGCTGATTTGAAAAGCCTGATTGCTTGTTTCACAGCTGCCAAGTGTATCCATTAGCTCTGGGACTGCTATTACCCTGAATCTTTGGCTGATAAACAAATGATCTGAAAAAATCCCCTGGTAGCCAGTCAGATTTCCCGGCCTGACCTTCCAAGTGAATCCTAGCAATACCTAGGAAGCCTTTATCCCAAGAATTAACAGGAAAAAAAAATTCCACTAATTGATTTTATTTTTTGTCCTGCAAAGGAGGGACAAAATGTCCTACCCAGGACATGAAAAGAAAGCTGACCTCAGGAGACCACACTGCTATCTTCAATCCCATTTTCACAGCAGGGAGTAGAAGGGCTAGCACAGAGCAGCACGCTGTCCAAACCATCGAATTAATGGACTCGCACAAACCCAAAGCTCTGTTCTGTGCAGAGGCCCTGTAAGTTCATAAATTAAGTCTGAGATAAGAACAACTCAAAAATGGAGCAAAGAAGACAGGAAAAGAATATTGCCCACATCCTATATTCTTTGTAAAAGATTCCAAAATAACTTGCAAATGTATTTACCATTTTTTTTAAATGCCATGATTTAATCCAGAGAATGTAACAATTCAGATCACAGGATTTCCACCACCTTTTACATACTGTGTGTCCTGGAGTTTCCTGCTGAAAACCTTTCATCAAATCACATAAGGTCTGCAACCTAATCAGTAGAGCTGAGTGGTTGGAGCAGACAGACAGGAAGGGGGCTGCCTCTTCCACAGCACACAATATGTAAAGGAGGCCTGTGTGCTTCAAACTCCATTCTATCATTTTTTGATTGAGAATTTCATAAACACATATAATGTCATTTGAGCAAGCTATAGGTTGTTTTGTTTGTTTTTTAAAAGGCCTTGAGTTGGGCTCTGGCTGTCCTGGAACTCATTATGGAGAGTTAGATGGACCTTCAACCCAGAAGAAACACACCCGTCCTGACTCCCAGGTGCTGGGATTAAAAGTGTCATCCCCACAACCAGTTCAAATTACAATTTGATCCAACCAGACCACTTTTTTTCTGCCTTTTACAACTTCCTTTCTCTTTCTTTCTGTTTGAATAGAAAAAATAACAATGAAACACTAAGTGCTGTTTGACTTATTTTTTACCATGATAATTAATGGTAATGATAATTAACTAGTCAATGGTGGCTCACAGTAGCCACTTAATTTGTTCTAGTAATAAAGAACAATAATCTAATATTTATAATGATATCATTGCCTAAATAAATGAAGGTCTATTTTAATTTCACATTTGTAAACTTAGGTAGTATTCACCAGAACCCATATACTCTAAAACATGAAATGAGATGGCTAGCCCAGAATTATTGCTTTGTCTTTCAACTCTGATCCTGGGATGAGGGAGAATCGAAATCCCAAAGACACCTTAAGGATAATAAGCTCATTTTGCTCATAAATAGAAGAACCACCCCATCATGGTATTGCAGAGTTAGTTAAATATGTCACTGCTAACCATAGTGAGAAAGGGCTGCCGCACCAGGAGGGAAAGGTACACCCACAACATCACTGAAGATGTCCATTTCTCCTGTGGGTTTTCTCATCATTTCACATAACATTTGTGGCCGCGCCTGCCTCTAATGCATCAAAATACATTGTATACATGTATAAAATGCTCAAAGTATTAATTAAACTATTATATACACACACACACTCTCTCTCATATATATATGAAGAGAGAGAGGGAAAGGGGAGAGGGAGAGGGAGAGGGTGTCTCTGTGTGTGTGTGTGTGTGTGGGTGTGTGTGTGTATAAAAGTCTTGACCTGCAACTGCAGCCTGAGTGTCATACTCAAAAATCTAAATGATAACTTTGTATTTAAAACTTTGTATTTAAAACATCAAGATGAGGAAATAGAATAGAAGCACAATTGTAACAAATTCTAAATGTGGATTCCATTTGGTGTTGTAACACAAGTAAATACTGATCAGACAGTTTAAAATATGTATCTCATTTGTTCAAATAGTAGCTTAAAAGTGTCGCAAGTTATTATTTCTGGATGCTATGGCACTGTTCTATAGAGCCCTCAGGATTTCCGCACAGAAAAGAAATACTCTTCATGGTGGTTTATGAAAGCCTGTCCATACTTATTTTAAATGATTTCCTTTTACCTTGCTGTAGGGAAACAATACTTTGTCTAGCAATGAAGCCATTCCTCATTACAGGCATTGTGTAATTTATGTACACACTATATAATGATATTTAATGTTGAGTAGAAATTATGGATTATTGATAATTATAACAGTAAGAAAGGTTTCTTTCCTAAGATGCCACAGGCATATTTATTCTGTTGCCTCTTAGAAGCTATGAAGTCACCCCTGTGACATGTTAGGTAGGTTTATGACTCTCAAACTACTGCCATTATTCCCCCCTGGAAAGCTCAATGCTTCATCATTTTTGCCTTTTGATATTAAAAGTTTTACATAAATAGCAATGTGTAAGCAATTACAATCATAAGTCTACTAATTATTTATTTTTCCTTAACCTTAAAACTTGAAAGAAAACTTCCTCCCCTATCAACTATGTTTGAGTAGCACCCTGGGTGGGTAGACCTCCAAATGTAATTCAGATGCAGTGTCAGGCCAAATGAGCTTAGCCTTATATGACTTAGATAGCCATAGATTATAAAGCAAGGTTAAAAAATGTTTAAGAAACATAAGACTTATTTATAACATGTTTCTTATATGCAAATGTTTTTTGACTTTAGTACAGTTGCATGTAATGATTTCAATGATTTACTTCTTCAAAAAATTTTCTTATACCTGATCTTCAGTAACAAAGAAATCTCTGGCTCGGCACATATAAAAATAACTTTATGATATGATAGACAATTAGACAAAAGTAAATACACTAAAAATTCTAAAAGAACTGCAAAGAGAAAATGGACAGCACTAGAAGACATAAGTGCAGAAAAGACTTCCAAGAACTTCATATGTTCAAGAATTAAAACCAACAGTGGACAAATGATGCCTCATAAAACTAAAAAAGCTCTAGACCACCAAGGAAACAATCAACCAAGTGAATAGAAACCCACAGAGTAGAAGAGAATGTAAACATCTAATAGGAAATTAATATTCAGCATATACAAAGAACTCATTGATGTAAAGAATAAATGGGAACAAATGGCCCAGTTTGAAGTGGGCTATGAATCTTAACAGGTAGTTCTCAAAAAAAAAAAAAAAAAAAAAGAGAAATAAATGCCTAAGAAACACACTGAGTGATGCTCAATTGAAATTAGGGAACTCAAATTAAACTACTTTGAGATTTGATTATTCCCCCCCCATCAGAATAGCTAGGATCTGGTAAACAACCAAAAGCAAATGATGGCCAGAGTGTGGGAAAAGGAAACTCATGCTCTGTTGGTAGGTGTGTGGAATTTATGGATCTATTAATTTCATTATGGAAATCTGTGTGGAGAATTCTCAAAAAGCTAAAGAAGAATTCTATTGTATACCCTGCTATACTACTCTTGGTATATTCCCTAAGGACTAGACATCCTACTTCACAGATGTTTGCTCGACATGTTCACTGCCCTTTGCTCTCACAAATGCCAGGAAATGGAAGATATAAGCCATCATCACCTGATGAATGGATAATGAAACTGTGGTACCCATACACACTGCAAAACCATTCAGCTATAAGGAAAAGTGAAATAATGAAATTTGTAGGTAAATGAGTGGAACTGGAAATAATGTGGTGAGTGAGGAACCCAGGCCCAGAAATACAAATGCCACGTTTTCTCTTATTTGTAGTTCCTAACTCTGAATTTATAGAAATGAGTATATAACCCGAATTAACGTGCAAGATATCAGGAAAGTAAAAGGGACCACGGAAGGTTCGAGGGGGGGGCTCTAAAGTTGGACAGTGGTGCTATGAAGGGGGAAATGGGTGGGATCTACCTGGGTCAGGGGAAAGTATTCCAGAGAAGGAATAAAATATTCTCACTAAGAATATTTGAAAAGATCTAGGAAACATTGTTTTCTGTTTACTTAAAAATACATACATAATGTGTGTATGCATGCATGTGTGTGTAGTTTGGAATGAAGTTATGCCCTTGGGTGATAATGCTGCCTGCTAGAGCCATAGACTATCTAACAAATACTCTGATGCCAGGCATGCCCTTCAAGCTAACAGCAAGCAAAGTCCAAAAGACACACATCAGAACAGACCATTGCTAAAGCTTTTCATTGCCTCCTAGAACTTGAAAGTAAGAAAATATTGCTGACCACACCACAATTTTCAGGCCAAATACAGGTAGGACAGACCTAAAAGCCTCCACCTGGAGGGATTCTCTCATAGTATCTAAAGGTGCTTGCAAGCTACCAAGGAGAAAAGCAATCAGTAGTCTTACACAGTTATAAAACCTATGAACCATGACACTGACCAGTGCAACAAGACATCCCCTACGTACAGTACAGTGACACTTATATCTTGAGGCCAACCAACCACCATGCACTCCGACTAAAGCCCCGGCCAATAGAGAGAATTCATAATAGGCTCTGTAAATCCAGCCAACTACCCGTGGTCAAGGAGGCCAAGAATACTAGAGGAAAACCTACTGACTGCCACTTCCTGAAACTAGTATAATTCCTAACTGCATTCTAAATCCTTGTTGCTTATACCCTATGTGTAAGTGTAGGTCTCACCCTTATCAGGGATACTTTTTCTAACACACAGAGACCATCACAGCAAGCCACAGCGGCCAAAACGCAGAAATGACTGAGTTCCCAAGCCCAGTTAATATAGCCACAACACAAACTTCTTACCCCTCAGGTTTGGGGAACAACATGGAAGAGGGGATGGAAATATTTTGAAGAGCCAGAGGCACTGAATGTCTACAAGAAAACTGTTCTCTGAACACAATGATTACGTAAGAACTCATAGTGCTGAGATATCAAACATAAAAGTTGGACAGACTGGAAGTCATAAAAACCTCAGCATAGAGGACAGTGAGCCTGAAGCTCATCCTTAGCTGTGAAATGATTGACAACTGATAGTTGATGTGAGGCAAAGACTTCTTTAAGGGCGTGGTCCCAGTAGATTGAACACATTCCAGTGGATGGCCACGTGCCAAGAATAGATAACCAGCAGCAACTGGTGAGCTTACGTGCTTTAAAAATACATGAGGATACAAAGTTTTGCAGGCAAGTGGATGAAGGTGGAGGTATTTTGGAGGTGTGTTGGAGGAAGAAGCATGAATATAATAAAACATGAAATTCTTGAAAGAATTAATAATTATATATATGTATATATGAAACTGTAAGGAAGGTCTTGAAAAAGTAACATCTATATATTTCTGGCAAGACTATAATTATATTATTTTTCCGCAGGAAGATGGAGAACATTCCAAATTCCACTGGAATTAACCTAAATAAATGAGAAGAAATATACCTTAATATACCTTTGTTTTAGATTAAGGAAGATCACACAAGATAGTATTAAATATTTTAAAACCTACTCATAGGCAGTTTTAAAAACAATTCTCCTTGCAGCTGCTGCATGGGAAATTACTTAATAAGATTTTAAGTCTACATTATTGTGTTGATAATTATAAGTAAATGGATATATAACTCAAGTAATTTTATCCAATATATATTTATAGCAAGTTTTAAATGATGTATTAATCCTTTCCTTTCCTAACTGGTATAATACAGTTAGTGTTTCATATTTCCCAGTTATTGAGACTGAACAGGGAAATGTATTTATACTAACAACATTGTCTGCCATAAGAGGGTTTGACCTTCGCTGAGAAGGAAATGGATGGATCACCAACTTCCTCAGGCATTATTGGGATCATAATTCTTTTTCCAAACAAGATGTGTGCATATGGGTGTAAAATCGTCAGCCATTTATGTAAAAAATTTAATTGAATAAAATATAGTGCATAGTAAAAGGTGGTGCTTTGGATAGCTACTGTGAGCAAGTGGACACCAGGAGATAAAGAACAGGCTAGTTTCTGTGCATAATATCTCACTTCAACTTGAAAGTATTTTCCATCTTCTTACATTAGCCATGCAATTTTGTTTTTAACTCTGTCTCTGCAGTTTATATTTACAGGATAGACTTTTAAATTCAAAAGACAAGAAAATCTATAGAGAATAATCATCTTCAATTATATAGCTGCTATAGAACTATGTTTTTCCCTCTGTTGGTTTACAAAAAAGAAATGTCTCCCAAAGAAACAAAAAAAAAGCAAAAACTAATACGTGGTGGAGCTGAACAATTATTATGGAGCTACCAGATTCCCCACTTGCTTGTACTGGGATACTGTGATAAAAACATTAAATACATCCGTGATGGCTAGTTTATAAACTTGATGAAAGTCAAAATAAGGAACAAACTTTCAATTGAAAAAAAAAATCCTTCATAAAATTGGCCCAAATATGTCCTCGCAGTGTTTTTCCATTGATGATTAATGAGAAAGAGTAAAGACCACCTTTGGGTAGTGTCATCCCTAGGGCAGGTGGTTCTGGGTATATAAGAAAATAAACTGAGCAAGACAGTGAAAGACAAGTCCAGTAAGCAGTATCTCTCCTCCACAGCCTCTGCATCAGTTCCCGCTCTCCTGGCTCCCTGCCCTGAGTTTCTGCTCTAACTTCCCCTGAGGATGGACTGACTCCAAGCTGTAAAATGAAACATGCTCCCCTGCCCCCACCAAGTTGCTTTTCGGTCATGGTGTTTTATCACAGCAGTAGAACTGAGCAAACTGAAGCAATGGCCATGGCCATGCAAGATCATGCCTTTTTTCACCAAAGATGATTGGCAGCAGTTCACTACAACAAAGCTGAATTATATGGACATTTAAAAACTGTGAAGAAATTACCCTTTAGTTTGTGATGAGTATTTATCATTATTCAAAGACAAACAATTGAGTCATTTTAAATTAACGGATCAGCTACATAGAACTTCACAGTTTGTTTTCTACAAAACAGAATCTCAGGTAAACCTAAGATAGAATATTATTTGGCTCACCAAACTGCTTGTATTGAATAACTCAATGTTTGATGTGGAGCTTAAGCCCAAAATTAGCTCACTATGGAGTTCTATTACTGATGATCAATCACTGCCCCGCTTTTCATCATTTCTTTGAGACTTTATGACTTTGAAAGCTTATTCTACTCTTGTTTGTACTAGTCTCTATATATTTTGCATGCAAAGTTTATATTGTACATAGAAACTTTTCTACATGTAAGAAAAATATTAAAAGAGTGCAATAATACGGCTTCATGAGCTTTTCCTAGTGAATATAATGGTGTCGGCAGCTTATATATGAATAGCAGTCAAACAAGACATACCTGCATTCCTGCTTTCATTGGCTACTTTTCACCCATTTGCAAAGATGCAAGAGTCATAGAAAAAATGTACCATAATCTATCTTAGAATATTTTCATTCAACAAAATGATTCAAGATTCATCTGTGTTGTCTGGTGTATGAGTAGTTTATTTTTCTACTGCTCTATGGTATTACTACACAGATGTATCACAATTTATATATATAAATTATGTTTTGAATTAAGATTATTTTGTTTGGGTAGAATCAATGTAAACTCAATTTTTACCTTTGGAAACCATTTAAACTTATAGCTTATCAATTGCATATATTATTTATATCTATCCTGCATTAGTAAATGAAAATAAAGAATTGTACAATGATCACCAAAACACACTGATGTAAACTTTTACCATCCTTGGAAGTTTATCAATAGTGAAATTAGACTTTCTAAGTGCTTAAGTTTAAAAATGTGAATATTAAGATAAGACAAAATTTTTTACATAGCAAAAACTCTGTACTGCTCTATTTTAGATAGTGTATTCACATAAATTTATTAAAAATATAGATAAACTGACTGAAACAAGGCTGAATTTCTATTTCCTTTCTTTTGAATCCATAAATAATTTGAATAAAAGTATAGGTAAGTACAAAATGGTGGGTAGCAAATGTATAGTATTAGGAAAACATATATGTCTAATTATATCTTTATTTTCATAAGAGTGAACTTACAGCTCATGTAAGTCCCAACCATATAAAAAATAAAATATATTACTTCTTGCACCAATAATTTAAACCATTCAGATTTTCTGTTTTTTTCTGGTTGCGTATTCCACATTCTTTTTCACCATCTTTATAATCCTTCAAACAGTCAACCCATTAAAACAAATTCTCTGCATCAATTTCTCTTATTCAAAACACTCAGCATTTAATCTAAATTATGCTTTTAGATATTTACATTCTGCTAAGTATCCAACATGAAGATAATATATGCTTCACAAGAGTCAACTAACAAAGGAAAGTATAATCAAATTATGGACTAGCCAGAAGACAAAACCTCTGGGTTTTATGACTGGCTGGCTTCATGATGCTAATTTGTCCTTTCCATAGAGAATACTCTATTCTTTCTGGAAATTTCTGTTTAAATTATTTTCTCACAAATTGTAATTATTCATAACCAGATATGTACATGAGTCTTATCTGTAAGTCTTGCTCAATATATATATGTGTGTGTGTGTGTGTGTGTATGTGAGTGTGTGTGTGTATGTGTGTAAGTGTGTGTGTGTGTAGGCATACATATATACATATGTATGTATATGTGTATATACATATATAACTGTGTGTGTGTATATATATATTTGAGGTAAGGAGGTAGAATAATACAAATTGATAGCACACAAGAAGAGCCACACTGAACAGATCATAATTCTTCATTGTCAAGGATTTCTAAGGATTGATAAAAATGAATTTTGCCCTAATTTTAGTTTTTAAAACCAAAACGAAGTCTCATCTACACAAAAGATTCAAGAATCAACTCCCCACCCACCCATTCTGGGCAAGAATGCATGGAGCTCAGATAGAGCACACAAGCAACAAGACAAGAGAAATAAAAAATTATTGGTCAGATGTTCTAGCTCACTGAAATTTTTTAATCATTAAAAATAACCAAATAAATTTATTTAATTATCCTAAATTATTCTGTATACTTATGTAGTCTTCAGAATCTCTAAGTCATTAAGTTATTTAATGCACATATATATATTTTTAAAAAGATATTCATGATATAAATTTTCATTGATCCATTTTCTCCAACCAACATAACAACATAGTTGTTTTCTTTAAATTTAATGTATTTAGAACACAAATGTGGCCTGATTTGTCACCTGCACAGCACCCTTTGCACACCATTTCCAGTGAGTGGACTGTTTCTCAAGGATCGCCTGGGGACTCTCTCCAGCCCTATTCAGCAGTTACTGGAATGCCAGATGAGGCTTGCATCTTTGCAAATTTACCAAGCTGTTTTTCATTTATGGATTTCTACTTTCATTCTCTATGCTAATTCCAATCATGCACAAACAGACTCTAAAAAATCCACCACTTGAAATCATTTATGCAGAAATTTCAGTCTAGAAAATTCCTCTGTATTTTCCTCGGAGGTATTATATAAATGTTCTCTCTCTCTCTCTCTCTCTCTCTCTCTCTCTCTCTCTCTCTCTCTCTCTCTCTCTCTCTCTCTCACTCACTCACTTTGTGTGTGTGTGTGTGTGTGTGTGTGTTGCACTGTGTGATGTTGTGTGTGCATGTATAGGACATTAAATCAAAGTGGAACTAAGAGAAGGTAGAAGAGATTGAGCTTGAGGAGAAAGCTGGAAACAGGAAAGGAATTAAAATATACGTGAAAAACAGAGGGTATATCTGGGAGGAGGAATGGGACCAACAGGAGAGAATCAGGAAGGGGGAAGGGTGACACTCAGGAGAAAAAAAGAATAAAGTAAAATAATATATACATGTAGAAATGTTACAACCAAACATATTATTTTGTATGACAAAACCATTAGTAATATTTGGAAATTTTCTGTTAAGAAAACCCTAATGAATATGCTATGCAAAAGGGTAAAATCTCCATGGGACTCACCCCTAGACAAAGAACTACAGACAACTAATGACTACTAGGAGGAGTCTTAGCCTCTTCCAGGAAAGAGTCCCTTATAGATTGTCCAATTTAGGAGTGGTCTGCTCTAAATCAATATACATTAAAAAAAATAAAATTGATTCATCAGGTTTTTATTTGTATATTTGTGCATATATATGTATATATGCATGTCTATGTATGCATATACCTCATATATACATGTATAAACATATGTATTTAATATGTACATATATGAAACAAAGAAAAAAGAGGTTACTCACTTGAGAGTGGGACTAAGTAAAAAGGGTGGGAAGGAGAGTAGCTTGGGGGGATTGGGGGAAGAAAGGGGATGGAAGAAATTGGTGTAATCCTATTTCAATTAAAATATATTTTAAAATATTAAAAATTTAAAAATTAAAAAAATCTCTATCACCCTGCTCTCCTAACAAAATCTTTCCTTTTCAAATGTGCTATTAAATTTTCCGAGAAGCAGATATTTTTTCTTCCTCTTCATCTCTCTCAATGTCATTTTAGGAATTCAAATGGCTAACTACAGATAGACTACATCAATCACAAAATAATAAAGAAAACCCAAGAGCAACCTTCAGAAACAAGCTAAGCCATCCCTTCCTATGGAAATGTATTCCCACCACTCTGGGTATGCACCAAAAGCAAATACATACCGTAAAAATAAAATGTTCATCTAATTTGAGAAACAAAGTCCTCTCTCAGAGTTTCTGATATTGGTTGACTGCAGTGGATCAGACTATCTTTCTAATGGCCAGTTTGGAATACACAGATATTGTTATGACAGATTTTGTTATAGAAGAGAAATGTTGAGCTGACGTGGACCTTAAATCTAGGTGCTCATGAGTATTGTGATGATTTTTTTTAAAATATCTAAAATAATCAAATCTATTTAACTGGACCTGGTTGAAGACCTGATGTTCATGGCTAAGAACCACTGGAATAAATGAGTTTTTCCTTTCCTAGTTGGAGTTGAATTGTTAAACTAAAAAAATAAAAAATAAAAAAGAATTACCCAATCAACCCTTATTTAGTTAATAAAATAAGCTTTATGTTCATTCATACATCAAATATGCCTGCCCTCAAAGATGTCACATATTCAGCAGGGAAGAAACCAATTTTCCAGTTTTTAGTGCTAGTCTTGCAGGGTATAGTAAGAGGATAAAGACATTGCATGTCACTCATTGCCACAGAACATTCAGTAACTCTTGACATGTGTGCTACAACCTTCTGTTAACTGCCTTATATTTCTTTGAGTTTATAGTTTGAACTCTGGTTCTTTGTATATCAAGTTTTAGGGAGGGGAGTCAAGGCAGAGGTAGAAATGCATTTCCTGATGGTTCATATGTGCACCTATATTCTAAGAAACACAATTCTAAACATCTATCATCCAATCTCCAAATATAGGAAGTGACCCTGGTTTTTGTTCAATGTATAGTAGTCTTTTTGGCTATTTGCTTCAGAATTTTTTTTTTCTTCTTAAAAAAGAGAGGCTGATAAAGTATCATTAATGATCAGAGTTTTTTAACGCAAGTCATGGGTTATTCCAATCCTTAAAGATTATATACATGAGGGCACAAGAAGATATTGTTAAAGCACAGAACATTTTGTAAGAGCTTTGAATCTTTGCCTGAGAACTTGTGTAACAACCAGTCAGACATACAGCGAGCTCTTTTCTCAAGCACCATAATGAAGAGGGTAAAAGCTTAAATTTGTTTTTCATGCTGCCAATCATTTCATTAGCTAAGGGTAGCAGGTCATCTCTTCCCTGGGTAAGTAGTGAAAACGGTGGACAGAGTTGGGACAGGACCCCAATAATCCTTCCCAAGAATCAACAGTGAAACAAAATTCATCAACAGAGGCTGAAAAACAGTATAAACAGCATCTGGTGTTATTTGACATTGTGTGCTACAAAGAAAATGAAAGCTATTGAATCTGAAAGGTTTATATCTATTGAACCTTGTATCTTGAGGCCCTGCATCTTCCCCTTACAACATTACCCATAAGATCTCTCAAATAACTGGAGAATCTGCCTGAGAGAACAGGTCTTGACCTTTAGCAGTGAGGATATTTGAGGATGAAGATCCTGGCTCAGAACAACTCAGAACTTCCTAGAGAAGTTATGTACCTTGGTCATAGGTAATGAAGGAAGAATGCAAAAATAATGAGCTGGGACTGCTGTCATACTCAGTGAGAGGATGTAACACACATGTAGGAAGAGGAACAGACCAAATCAGGCATATAAAAATGCAATGTATAATAAATTGTCCTCAGCAAAGTGAATCTTGCAGCATATACCAGTGCTTATGCCTCCCTATCATGGAGCTTGCATCACTCAGACAATGGTAAATGTTAGTGGAGAGGGGAGACTTTCTGGAAGAAGCATATTGAAATTAAAGCATTCAAACCCAGTGACTCTCATCTAGGCAGAGATATAGCTCAGTGGCAGAATGCTGTCCTGTCCCATGCCTGGATTTTGTGTCCATCCTCAGCCCCTTGTATGTATATGGACAGGTAGGAAGAAGAAAATATTGGTGATGTTAGATATAATCAAAATTTGGATGTAGAAGAAAGTAAGGTGTTACTTGTAGACAGAGGGCCAGAAGGCATCTAGAGTATGGGCTTGTTAAATGTGGCTACTGTAAAGGCCTGATACAGGACATGTAAGCCAAGCGGTATTATTGGTGACAGGAGAACCACAGAAAACTGTTAAGTCCAAAGAGAAAAACAATATGGAGCTAGATTTATAATGCACTGAAGTATTCCTACTAATAGGTACCACATGTTGAATGTTGATTTTTTAATGGTATACAATTGCTCATAATAGTATAGCACAGTGTGTTATTAACCACAACCATGGGCCAGAAATACCAGGGAAGTTAGCCATTCATTAAATAAGCACATGAGTAAACCGGTCCCAGAGCCCATAAGTTCCCTGCATTCTGCTGTTTCTCTAGTGGTAGGCATGGTTTGTGTTTGAAACATTCGAAACTTTATTCTCTCCAGTATCCTGTGCTTCTGGATTCCTAGACGGATTTAGACCTCCAGTGTTGAAAGCCCTCCCTCTCAACCTAGATCTTACCTTGTGGTGTGTGCATGGTGGGGAAAGAGGGAAGCTGACAGACAGTTACAATAAACTGTGATGCACACCAGGGTGTAGTAAATAATGAATAAATGTTTAAAATGTGATATTCACTAAGAATGTGTCATTAGTGTGAGATTTTACTGTGGATCCCACTTCTGGTATTATCCACTGAACACATGACTTGGCTTCTCAAAATGTATCAGTTTTCTCTTATCCACAACATGAAATTTTTAATGAAACTTAAAAAATATTTACTTTTAAACCTTTCTGGAAAACCTACTCTAACTGGCAAGTAACAGACCAAATTCATTTACCATGTTCACTGTGCACCATTGTGTGAGAAAAAACTTCAATTCATCCAAACAGTTCACCGTTGTTTACAATCAACCAACCAGAAAAAACCAAATAAGTCAGGGCCAACAAAGAAATCTATAGGCAGCAGTTTTCAACCTGTGGTTCACAACCCCCTTTTGGGGAAGGGCCACATATCAGATATACTGAATATCAGATATTTACATTACTGTTCATAGCAGTAGCAAAATTAGCAATTATAAAGCAGCAACAAAATAATTTTATGATTGGTCATCATTACATTATGAAGAACTGCACTAAAGGGTTGCAGCATTAGCAAGGTTGAAAGCACTGTTATAAGAGGATAAAATAACAAAAAATTCTTACCCAGACCCTGTATAGGTGGACTTCAAATGAGTGATATTATGGTATTTTAAGAATAAAGAACTGCAAGTCACCTGACCTGTTCCTTCACAGACCCTTCTCGCCACTGAATTCCCCAGAGGGACCAGGAGGTGAACAAAGGTCCCAACATCACACACCATTCCTGCCCTGCCCTCCACCCTCGGCTAGAGAGAGGAGAGAGAGACCCCTGTACGCACTGGAAGAAGAGATGGGAGGACTACAGTATAAAAACACATCCAAAGACAGAAAAGACTTTATGACACTACCAGGTCAAGGATTCTAGCCAGCAAGACGACCCAGGCAAATGAGCAGAAGAGAAATGAACTAAAAACAAACTCATGAAAACAGATAGAGACTCTCAAAGAGAAAATCCCTAAAGAAATTTAAAAAAAAAAAAACAACAAAAAAATGCAGAAATCATCAACTCCCTAAAGAAAGCAAAGCAAGAAAAAAAAAAACAAACAGATGAAAAAAACAATTCAAAAGTAAAGGACCTAAAAACTGAAATAAGACAATAAAGAAAACACAAACTAGGGAATCCTGGAAATAGAATACTGAGTAAATGATTAGAAACTACAGAGACAAGCAACCAAGAGAATATAAGAGATGCAGAAAGAAGTAAGTGCGGAACATAAAAACTAGAGGAAATAGATTCATTACCAAAAAAATGTTATATTGAACAAATCCTAACACAAAATATCCAGGAAATGTGGAATACTGTGAAACACCAAACCTAAAAATAAAGGCTATAGATGTAGCCAAAGAAGCCCAGTTTAAAGGTACAGAAAACATATTCAACAAAACCATTGAAGAAAACTTTCCTAACTGGAAGGACAAGCCTTGAAAGTACATAAACTTACCATTAACACCAAACTAGACCAAAAAAAATCCTCTTCCCACATAATAATCAAAACTAAAGAAAGAATATTAAGAGCAGTCAAAGAAAAAAGGCCAAAGTACCTATGAAGGCAGACCGACCTAATTACACCTGACTTCTTCATGGAAACTCTGAAAGCCAGAAGGTCCTGGATAGATATTCTACAAACACTAAGAGACCATGGATGCCAGCCTAGACTACTATACCCAGAAAAACTCTCAATCACTATAAATGGAGTAAACAAGATATTCCATGATAAAAAAAAAAAAACAGATTGTTACAATACATATCCACAAATGCAGCCCTACAGAAAGTTCTGGAAGGAAAACTCCAACCCAGAAAGTTAACTACATTTCAAAAGCATAGGCAATAGATAATCCTACCTACCAGAAGCCAAAAGAAAAAGCAGGGTAAATCTACTCACACTACCAACACAACAAATGCAAACAACGAGAATTATCAATCAATGGTCCTTACTTTCCTCAATATTATGGCCTTAACTCACCTAAAAAATAAAAATACAGGTTAATGAATGAATATAAAGATAGAATCCATCCTTCTCTCTACAAGAAAACACCTCAACTTCAAAAGCAGATATCACTACCTCAGAGTAAAGGGTTGGGAAAAGATCTTCCAATCAACTAACTCAAGAAAACACAGTTTAGCTATCCTAATATCAAACAAATTAGACTTCAAACTAAAATCAGTCAAAAGAGATGGAGAAGGTCATTTTACAGCCCTCCACAGGAAAAGACCATTCTGATGAAGTCTCAATTAGGTTTTCATTTTATTTTATATATCAATCCCAGTTCCTTTCTCCTCCCTTCCTCCTCCCTCCCTCCCTCTTCCCTTCCTCTCTCTCCCACTCCCCATGCCCATCCTCCTCCCATCCCCTCCCACCCACATGTAGGGTGATGCCTTCCAGGAGGCATCTATCAAGTCATTTGGAGTAGGAACTAGGTCTTTTCTCCTGTTTCTAGGTTAAGGGAGTATCCTTTCATGCAGAGTCAGGGCTCCTAAAGTCCTTTTGTGCGCCAGGGATACATCCTGGTTCCACGGTCACAGGTCCCTTAGACTTCTCAGGCCTTGTAACTGAGACACATGTTTAGGGGGTCTGAGCTTTAGTCCAGTGCTGCTGGATTCCCACATATTAGTCTGGGAGCCCATTAGCTCCTCCCTTGTTCAGGTCAGCTGTTTTATACTTATTGTTTATAACACTTTTTTAATCCATACTAGTTCACTTAAACATACACATAAACACACACACACACACATATATATATAGTCACTATTCTTGACACTGTGAGATCTATGTTATTTCTGAGCACACTGCATATTTTTCCTTGCTTTTTTCCCCGTCGTTTTTCCCTTTCTCTTCATCTGAGACCGACTTTAGTGAACTACATCTACTGCTGTCTGTGAGCTTTCGCTTCTGCTGGCTTCCCCTGACAAGATGCACCACTGAACATTGAGAAGGGAGAGCCAGGGCTAGTAGGTTTAGCTACGCATCTATGGTTGACGCAACTTCAGATCAACTGCGAAAGGGCATTTTGCCCCTGTCAGGGGGCCATCCCTGACAATTTCCTTCACATTTTCTGGGTAGCCTCTTTTCTCTTGTACCTTTCAGCCAAGGTGTTTGACTTCTCCCAGCCACTGCTAGTCTTTGGCTGACCCATGCTCCCTTTTATTTTCTTAAATCTTGATAGTTCTATGAATCCTACGTTTTCTTCGACGATAAACAAATCTATTTGACTAGGAAATTTCTAATAAAATGCTTATATCTACCCAGAAATCCAAAATACAGATAGCTTCACAAAGCATCTTGAACCCTAAGTGATGTGCCAAGTGTTTGTTTTTGTGGTTGAGTTTATCCTACACTGACACACAGTATATGTGTTCTCAATTACACACACAGCTTCTAAAGTCAGTTCCATCCCCTTATCTCAAGTTAGAGAGTTCAAAACACAGCAGCAAGAAAATCTATCCAAATCTTCTACAAACTGAAGCAGAGGAACAGCTCATAGGTGATAATTACACTGAGTTTTTCTATCTCAGGACAGCTATACTAACTCTGGTCTCTTGAAGCATAGGCATACAGGTTTAACATGTTATACTTTCTGCAGTAGATTTATGTTCATAAACACTAAAAAGTTTAAATAATCTGCAATTCTTTTACATCTCTAGAAGTACTGTCTCCTCAGAGATAAATGTTGAAATTGCAAAAGCAACACATTCTTACAAAATGTATTCTCTGGGTTCTCTATTTTAGAAATGTTGCTAAAGAAGTCATTTCTGAATCAGTAACTTCTTTTATAATACAAATATTCAGAATATCACTTTCTACAAAGCACTGGAACAAATAAAATTTTATTTTGACTATGCAACTTTTAGATAAAAATGTAAATAGAAAAGATATTGATTTTGCAAGGATTTTCTCAAAATAAGCCAACAAGCCTTTAAAACAAAATCTCACAAGCATACATTTGCCCATTCACACAGCTGTCGTCATGGAGACCAATCCCTGGCACACCTTGATGGTGTAACTCACACATCTTTCTAGCCTGAAAATTTCCCTTGTTGTCATGGAAACTGCCAGTCACTAGCCTTTCTATTCTTTTGATGCTCCCAGATACCACTGAAATTTCAGCTGTGATTTTCCCACTCCCAACGATCTTAGTGTTATCAGACAATGCTAGGAAGAAAACAAAATAAAATTTCTACAATTTTCTCAACCAAATGTACAATCATTTTCATCCATAAAACCCTGCAATAAACTCATTAGGGACTAATTTGCTTTGCAGAAATCCTAGGAGATACTTAGCTGTTGAGGGCACTCAAGAGTTTAACAAAAATAATTATTTCCATGTCACTTAAAAAAAATTAAGCCATAAGAGTTATTAGTACTATAGTAATTTTTCAAACTAAGAAAAAAGCTGAATTCAATGGACTTTAAAGTCTACTCCTTCTG